>NW_024080900.1:1924305-2282932 GCF_003009895.1 Hyaena hyaena | reverse complement strand
ATTCAACTCAGCTATGAAATGGATGGGCAGACTGGGCACGGAGAGGGGCACTTGTGGGGATGAGCACTGGGTGTTATATGGAAACCAACTTGACAATAAATTATTTGTAAAAAAAAATAAATAAAAATTAAAAAAAAGAAAATATAAACAATGATTTTCAATGATATATTCAACTCAGCTATGAAATGGATGGGCAGACTGTCCCATGAAACGGACATGGCATGAGCCCTACACCTAGTTCTGGGACAGATGCTAATCTACACCCATACACCAAAGCTCTCCATGGAACCCCACTGCATGTGAACAGCCCTTCAGGTTTTTCCTGTGCAGCAATGCTAACGGGAAAAATAGACTAGGTTGTGTGTTTGGCAACCTTTGTAGTAACTTTAGGGCAGGACTCTCAAAAAAGACTTGAACTGGGAATAGCAGACAGGATCCAGAAATGGAAGGGGGAATATCTGATGGATCCATAGAGAGGAGATTCCACTATTTGTCCCATATATATCACAGAGGGTATGGAGTAGCTCTCGTGGTCAATATGCTTGTGGGCATTACCATTGGAGAAAATATTTTAACAGCATGTACTTCAGAATACTATGGGGGAAATAAAAATTATTAAATTGTACATTAAGTAGCAAATGCTTCAAAGCCTAGATTATTATTGTTACCAACAGGCTAGCAAACTAAGATGCAATTAGGAAAAATAACTGATTTCTTTCTTACAAAGAACCACATGCTGATCATTTAAGATTTATCAAATATACCCTTTCCCTGTGCTTTCTTTACTCTCCTTTCCTTTCTGTTCTTTTAAATTCCTATTGAATGTTTGTTCTCAGTAATAAAACCTTGCAAATAAAACATATCCACCAAGCTCTCCTCTCTCCCACAAGAATTGAGAGTATAAGATTAATATAGTTTTCATTGCAAACGATAAGTTCCACATCAACCAATATCTATGCTGGTTGCTAAAGATCTGAATTAGAGAAGTACCAAAAAATCACAAAGAAAATGGTATCAGTTCAATCATGAGTTGAAGAACTGCAAATCCCCATTTTGTGGCATTAAATACTCAGGTTTAAACTCTTTTTCTATGGGGAGACCGCAGATTGTAGCCCTGAGAGGAGAATGAACTGCAAGAGTAGTTCATCAGCACTGTTTTCCTTGTGGCTTCTCTGTTGTGTGTGTGATAAGGGTAATTGCCATTATAGGAGTAGCGAACGACAACAATAACAGGTGCATAGGTCTCTGCCACTAATTCACTGGTGCAGGATTTAGATTATTTCCCCCCATTGTCTGGCTTCAGAACTGGTAGGACAACTCCATTCTAAGCATTTGGCCTTTTGGGCTTAAATCAAGTCAGCTTGCTGGGTCAAGTCAATTTCCCACATCTTGTTTCCTAAAAGCAGATTGAGTTCACAAGCCTGGACCAGCAGAAGTGCTATGGGGAGTGCAGATGCATGGGGCTGGGGGGAAGGTGTGGAGGTGGGGCAAGAGGGAAGGTGATTAATGTAGTTAACTTTATTTGAGTGGCCCTAAATTTCAATAATCTGAAAGTTTCAAGTGGTGAGAAGAGAGCTTATCACACTTGGGGTGCAGGCTGATTGCACACCTGCTGGGAAACATCAGAGAAGAGGTGTAGGATGCTGAGGGGTCTCTCACTCAGAGGGACCTGCTTGTCCCTGCTTGTTTCCCTGGAGAGGATCCTTTATGTCTTCATAGACTATGGAGGCAATGAACCTCGGAACTGTCAGCAAGTGGCCTTTTCTCTTTTGTGCAATCTGTACTGACTTTCAGAGGGTTACTGACTTGTGGTCATGACCTTGGTCCACAGCAGAGGACTCTGAAAGCAGAACCACTTTGAAAGCTTCGAATGGCTAAAATAGGCATCCAGGGTCTGCAAGTGGTATATTTAAAAACAAAAATCTGAATCTTAGTTTTATTTTCTTACAGACCCTACCATTCTCTATTACTCACACCAACCCAGACTGGCCAAGCATGTTAACTCTAAGGCTCCTGGTTATCTATGCACACAGATGGCTTCCTCAGGCAGCCTTGCCCCAAATTCCCCAGAGCTTACCCCACTTTAACTCTTCCAGTCTTACCTCCCACAGATAATCTACCTGCATTATGGCTTGGAACCTATACTATGCTTCCCAACCTGTTTTCTGCTTTCACTGCTTCTCCCCACTCATTTCAGCCCACTGACATTCAACTGTACTTGAGGGTCTGATTCGACTATCACCTAAGCTTTGAACTCCTTTATCTCTGTCATCAATGAAGTATGCCTTTACCCTCCTCTAAAATTCAGTGTTGTGTTTCTTGGGCCCCTTACCATTGCCTAATAATTAATTCTGTGTTTACACACCCCTCCCCCACACTATATGAGCCTCTGAGGTCATAGTTAATGTTTCAACTCCTGTGCCTCCTCACCAGTGTTCAATATAGGTTTTTTTTGGCTAGAAAGAGTAAAAATTCAGCTACTGACATAGCCTATTCTCTCCCATTGCTCATGTCTCTAGCTTTTACATGTGTGTTCAAGAAAAAAAAACACATGCACACACATTGCATACTGTGCTCTAAAAACTGCATGCTGAACTGGGGCAAATGCTAACTAATTAATTAACTCTACTGACCTGTGTCTACTTTATAGCTCTTTCATGTTAATATAATTCTAGTAGATTTCTTTTGGTAGTACCATACTTGGAAAGGAGAAGGGAAAGGGAAAGAAAAAGGGAAAGGGAAGAGGAAAGGGAAAGGAGAAAGGAAAGGAAAGGGGAGGGGAGGGGAGGGGAGGGGAGGGGAGGAGAGGAGAGGAGAGGGGAGGGGAGGGGAGGGGAGGAGAGGAGAGGAGAGGAGAGGAAATGCACCTTCTAACCCATTCACCTTAGTTTTGTCTCTTGGTATTGGTATCGGACTGAATGAGCTCCCGAATCACGTCCCGGTGAGTTACACACCCTGAAGGAGCGGTGCTTTAGGATTCCCCAGCTAATTTATTATGCTGACCTGAATGACTTGGGGAAAGTGCTAAAGCACAGTTCTGCCTTCCATCAGGCCTTCTGTAGTTAGCATTACTCTGCTCTCCCTCTCCCTCATTCTTTTACTCAAAATATCCATTGATCTCTGCACCTTGTCCAGTATTGTATTGGAGATGAGGCGTATGTACCACTCACTGTAGTGCTTACAATTCTAGTAATCCATGCAGTCCGGGATCATGTTTAAACAAATGCAGTTCAATAGCCATAATTAAGCAAAAAGCAACTTAACACAGGCATTTATATAGTTGAGAAATTAAGAAGACCCCACTCATAAACCACTCAATGTCTCATCACACTTCCATCTCCTTCCAATTCTCTCTTCCCTGCCCCCCATCGCCAATAATCTCTTCCCAATAAAACTCTCTATAAACACGCTGCCTGAATTTTCTATCTTTGTCCTTCCCCAGTCTCTTTCATAATTAATGATGTAGCTATACTTAGCTTCTCTCCTTCCTTAGGAGGAAGAAAAGGAGAAAGCAAAGGGCAAAACCAAGATTCTGTAACAGGAAAGGAAGTGTAGGTGCCCGTTATGCACATGGAAAGACAATAAAGACCTTGATATCAACAAGCTGACTCTCTAGTGGAGAGAGGACACTTGGGCGAAACTGTACCTTCTGTATGATGGGTTATAATATGCACCCTCTTTGCATGGGAGGGTAGTATATGTTAGAATCCGGTCATGCAGCATGACTGAACTCATATGATGAGTGCAAGACTGCAGCATGAGATGAGGCTGGAGAGGCAGGAAGGCCCTTCCCACCTGGTGGTTAGGGCTTTTGTGCAGGAGACTCAGCTTCAGCTCTGGCTCTTTCTGGTTGCTTCACTACCAGTCTTCTAACTATTGGCAGTCATTTCTAGTTCCTGGAAATACACTTCCCTTCTTTTTTGTTACTTAATGAGTCCAGAATTGGACCAGCTGCCTTGGTGTGTTCTAATCAGTGCCTTACAAAAGGCCCAGCATCCCAGGACGAACAGAATGGCCCTCTAAACACAAGCTGACAGCACATTAGCTCACTGCATCGCTGCTGCACGCTGAACCCAAGATGTAAATGTTCATTCTCTGGGTACATGCAGATCTTTCTTCTCTGTCATATTAACTAATTAAGCACCATTTAAATTGTACTTAGCCTGGGTATTATTTCTACCCAAGTGCATCACTTAGCCACATTAAATTTCATATCCCACTTTGAAGCCCATTTGCCTAATCTCTGAGTTTGTCCTGTGAAATGGTTCTATCTTGGTTTCTTAACATTCCCTCTATTTTAATGTCAGTGGTAAGTGTAAAAAATGTGCACATCATCTATCTAATCCCTTCCATTAAAAATAAGCAAAGCAAGAAAGAAACATAATAAAGAGAAAGTAATAATTCATGGCAACATAAACTTAAAACCAGGCTGGGACACTTTTGTTTATTTTCATTTGTTTTGTTTTGTGTTTTGTTTTAAAATTATTTTTACCCTCAATCCATGAAAGAAAAGGAAATGGAGACACCGAGAATTGAAATTACTTTCTCACGGTCACTCAAAATGCCCATGGTAAAAATGCTAGTAGTTTGGAACAGTATAAAGATCAAAGGCTTTGGAGTCAGGCAGTTTGAGGTGAGGGAGGGTGAATCTGAGCTCTGGGATGATTGAGCTCCCTGTCCTTACAGAAGTGACTTCCCTGAGTGTCACCTTCCTTTTCTGAAAGACAGAGGAAATAAGATCCACCTTGCAAAGGCTGTGAAGGGACCAAATAAAAACACCTGAAATGTCCATTCCCTAGAAGGCATTTTGAAAGCTGCTATGTTGATATCACTGTAGATGATGATGATGGTGAGAACATCATATAACTGCTATCTTCTAAACAAGGTGTGGATGATCTTTTTCCTCTAAGGTCCCAGATAATAAATGTTTAGACTTGGTGGGCTACCAGGCCACATATTCTGCTACTGCAGGAGGAAAGCAGCCCTAGACAATATATAAGTGAATGGGTACAGCCATGTTTTTGTAGGCTGTGCAAAGTGGGTAGCTTGCAGGACTGACTGGTGGGCCAGCAACTGCTGCCTCCTATTCTATGCCATCAGCTAGTAATTCATCCAAAAAGTCTTTATCTGTGTGCTTATGCCGGATGAGCAACCATAACTGGACTAGAAACTCTAAAGGCTTACAACTTATGGAACAGAGCAATAAGCAAGATAGGAAAAAAATCTTATTCTCATTGGTCTCCCTACATTCCTGGGACAGGATGCAGTGAGTAAGCAAGTACACAAATGAAGTAAATGAGAAAAGCCTTCAACAGGATAAAAACTATACAGGGAATTATTAACAGGAGAGTGATGGGGTGGGTACATCAGGCTTCTTGCTGTATCTCACCACAGAGCATAGAGTACTCCAGAAGTCATTTCCTAAAAAGCCTTCATTGATCTTGTTGGAGCTTTTATCTTAGGGTTCTGGCAAAGATTTTCATGTTTCTCGAGTTTCTTCTTTCCAAAGAACTAAGCTAGGCTTTGCAGTGCTGACCTCTTGAACAGGTATTTACAGAGAGGTAAAAATACTTGAAACAGAAGATACCAAGGGCTCAAGGACACAGAAGAGCTTGGACCTTAATATTACCCAGAGTCTCACCTGGATATTGAAGTAGTGCCCTCCCCAAATATCCTAAAGTCCTATGTGATTAGGAGAAGCCATCTGGTCATAAAGAGGCTGGAACTACCAGCCATTTATTTCCATGTGGGAAATACCACATGGAAACTTGATCTATGTTGGGCCCTGAGCTGCACTCTGGTAAGAACCATCTAATTTGCTCTCCTCAAGAGCCCTGGAAGGCAACGATTATGATCTTTATTTTAGAGAAGAGAAAATTGAAGTTCAGAAAGGTTGTGACTTGTCACACAGCCAGTAATTGACAATGCCAATATGTGACCTCAAATCCGCCTGCCTCTGAAGTACTCCAATTCTGGCATTTGGTGCTTTTCCAGTCATTCCAAAGAACTGTTATGTTTCTTTCTAGATCTTCAACCCAGTTCCCATTGTCTATTGCCACTTGACTATTTGCTCATAAACCTACCTGAAACTAATCTCTATTCTTAACACCCCTAAGAAACAGTGCCAGGTAGCTTTAAACAAATAAGTGGTATTGAATTTACTTGTTTCTTCTTTTATCTATTCCAATAGCAATTTAATTTTAAAAAGTAATCAAATGTGTTTGACATGATTTATTTTCATGAATCTATGCTGTCTCACACCAATTAAATTGCACTTTTCCAAGTGTAATGCTGAGCAGAGCCTTAAGTATGAGCTCAAATTATCTTCCTATTGGAAATAATAGAACTACCTTGGTCCACAGTCCTTCATTTTTTATTTTAAAAAGTAATGGGATGTTATTTTCAGTTATTCATTCATTCATTATATTTCAAATCTCACTCCTAAACATAGGTGTAATAGGTGTTACTAAGTGAAATGAAGGATTCTCAAATCAGGTGCATCACCCCAAGATGAAACCCCTCGATGCCAGGGGTTCTAATTGTCTTTTCCACGCATTGTAATGCATCTGTAGGATTGGGTGTCTCATATTTTCTCTTTCAGTTGAGCAAATACCTTGCTTCAGTAAGGGAAGATGAGTATGATGAAAAGTGATTGTACAGTACATTTCTATTCATAAATACCTTTGCTAAAGTACATTGCCTCCAGGGGTTTTTTTCTTCTTCTTTTTGCCCCTATTCAAAGCCAGGCCAGTAATCTGGCTATGTTTCAGAATCAGTTATTACTGTCATCTTTGAAGGAGGGAAAAGTTGGAGCATCAACAGACATAGAAAGAATATGGGTGAAGAAGTAACTAGGTTCTCTACACAGTGATTACCAATGGCCACAAATAGCAATTAGGAGACTCTTTTCTGGCATTTACTGTAAGCCAGGTTCTTCTTAAAATTTATTTAAATTTGGGGCGCCTGGGTGGCTTAGTCGGTTAAGCGTCCGACTTTCGCTTAGGTCATGATCTCGCGGTTCGTGGGTTCGAGCCCCGCGTCGGGCTCTGTGCTGACTGCCAGCTCAGAGCCAGGAGCCTATTTCGGAGTCTGTATCTCCCTCTCTCTCTAACCCTCCCCTGCTCACGCTGTCTCTCTCTCTCCTAGAAATAAAAAAATAAATAAATAAATAAAAAATTTATTTAAATTCAAGTTAGTTGACCTATAGTGCAGTATTGGTTTCAGAAGTAGAATTTAGTGATTCATCACTTACATATAACACCCAGTGCTCATCTCAACAAGTGCCTTCCTTAATGCCCATTACCCATTTAGCCCATCCCCCCACACAACACCCCTCCAGCAACCCTCAATTTGTTCTTAGGAGTCTCATGGTTTGCCTCTGTGTTTTTATTCTTTTTCCTTCCCTTCCCCTGTGTTCATCTGCTTTGTTTCTTAAGTTCCACATAGGAGTGAAATCATATATTTGTTGTTCTCTGAAAGACTTCTTTTGGAGTGCATGTGACCCTTCAAATCAGCACTCCTGTATCCTTTGAATAAATACCTACTAGTGCTATTTCTGGATCAAAGAGTAGTTCTATTTTTAATTTTTTTGAGGAAACTCCATACTGTTTTTCAGAGTGGCTGCACCAGTTTGCATTCCCACCAGCAATACAAAAGTATTCCCCGTTCTCTGTGTCTTTGCCAACATCTGTTCTTTCTTGAATTGTTAATTTTAGCCATTCTGACAAGTGTGAGGTGGTATCTCATTGTGGTTTTGATTGTTTTTTTCATGATAATGAGTGATGTTGAGCATTTTATCATGTGCCTGTTAGCCATTTGGATGTCTTCTCTGGAAAAGTGTCTGTTCATGTCTTCTGCCCATTTCTTTACTGGATTATTTGTTTTTTAGGTGTTGCACTGGATAAGTTCTTTACAGATTTTGGATACTAGCCCTTTATCCAGTATGTGATTTGCGAATATCTTCTATTCTGTCAGTTGCCATTCAATTTTGTTGACTGTTTCCTTCACTCACTGTACAGAGCTTTTTATCTTGATGAGGTTTCAATTGTTCATTTTTGCTTTTGTTCCCCTTGCCTCCAGAGACATGTCTAGTAAGAAATTGCTGCAGTAGAAGTCAAAGAGGTTGCTTCCTATACTCTCCAGTAGGATTTTGATTGTTTCCTATCTTACATTAAGGTCTTTCATCATTTTGAGTTTATTTTTTGTTTGGTGTAAGAAAGTGGTCCAGGTTCATTCTGCATCTTGATGTCCAGGTTTCCCAATGCCATTTGCTGAAGAGACTGTCTTTTTCCTATTGGATATTCTTTCCTGCTCTGTCAAAGATTAGTTGGCCATATGTGTGTCCACTTATGGGTTATCTATTCTGTTCCATTGATCTATGTATCTGTTTTTGTAGCCAGACCATATTGCCTTGATGAGTACAGCTTTGTGATATAGCTAGAAGTCCAGAATTGTGATTCCTCCAACTTTGGTTTTCTTTTTTAACATTAGTTTGGCTGTTTGGGGTTTTTCCCGGTTCCATACAAATCTTAGGATTATTTATTCTAGCTCTGTGAAGAATGCTTGTGTTATTTTGATAGGGATTACATTGAATGTGTAGATTGCTTTGGATAGTATCAACATTTTAACAATATTTGTTCTTCCAATCCATGAGCATGGGATGTTTTTCCATTTCCTTGTGTATTCTTCAATTTCTTTCATAAGAATTCTATGATTTTCAGTGTACAGATATTTTACTTCTTTGTTTAGTTTTACACCTAGGTATCTTATGTTTTTGGTGCAACTGTAAATGAGATCAATTCCTTGGTTTCTCTTTCTGCTGCTTCATTATTGGTGTATAGAAACACAACCAATTTCTGTATGTTGATTTTATATCCTGCAACTTTGCTGAATTCCTGTATCAGTTCTAGCAGTTATTTGGTGGAATCTTCCAGGTTATCCACATAGGTTATCTTGTCATCTGTGAAGAGTGAAAATTTGACTTCTTCTTCCCTATTTGGTGCATTTTATTACATTTTGTCATCTTATTGCTGAGACTAGGGCTTCCAGTATTATGTTGAACAACAGTGGGTGAGAGTGGATATCCCTGTCATGTTCTTGACCTTAAGGGGAAAGCTCTCAGTTTTTCCTCCATTAAGAATATTACCTGTTCATCTTTCATATATAGCATTTGTAAATAAGGTATATTCCTTCTATCCCTACTTTTTTGAGAGTTTTTATCAAGGAAAAGATGTTATATTTTGTCAAACGAGCCAAGTTCTATGATCAGAGCTTTACAGAGGGAAATCTTGCCTGAGAAAGTCAAGTAACTTCCTGTGGGAATAGAATGAGGAAGTGGATGAAGATAAGATTCAAGCTCAGTCCATATGGCTTCCATCATACCATGCTGTTTTCCTGTGCATTCAACAGCTTCTCCATTCATAATCCCTTGCCAGTACTAGTGGTAAGCAAAGATGAGACTGTATTGGATATTCTTTGTTTTTTTATGAGCATATGGAAGTACTACCATCATGCATTCAATAAATTGACCTACCATTTATTGAGTGCCTTTGTGTCTTTGAAGCATTGGGCTTAACAATGAAATACACTAAAGAAGAAGAATATAGTAGTCCCCCCTTATCTGCAAGAGACCCCCAGTGGATGCCTGAAACCATGGATAGTGCCAAACACTATATGTTTTTTTCCTACACATATATACCTATGATAAAGTATAATTTAAAAATTAGGCACAGTAAGAGATTAACAATAATAATAAAATAGAAGAATTATAATAACATACGATAATAAAAGTTATGTGAATGTAGTCTCTCTCTCAAAATACCTCATTGTGTTATACTCATCCTTCTTATAATGATGATGTGAGATGATAAAATGCCTAGGTGATGAAGCCCACATGGATGCCTCAGTCAATTAAGATTCCAACTCTCGGTTTCAGCTCAGGTCATGATCTTACAGTTTGTGGGTTCGAGCCCTGCATTAGGCTATGTGCTGACAGCAGGGAGCCTGCTTGGTATTCTCTCCCTCTCTCTTTGCCCTCCCACCACCTCAAAAATAATGAATAAACTCCTAATGATATTAGGCTACTAATTAACTTCTGATCATGCATCAGAAGGAGGATTATCTGCTTTCAGACTGGGGTTGACTGAGGGTAACTGAAACCACAGAAAACAAAACCATGGATAAGGGGGCAGGGGACTACTATACATTCTTATCCAATGCCATTTTAGTGGGACATTATGGAAGAATACATGACCAAATAGTAAAAAAGTAATACATTGCAACACACACACACACACTCAAACAATATAAAACCTTAAAACTGGAAGAGTTTGAAACAGAAGACCAAATATAGACTGACACAAGAAAAATTTTTACATAAATTGTTGGACTGAGTTTAGCCTCAGATGATGAATAGAATTTGTGTGTGTAGACAGGAGAGGAAAGGGTTTTCCAGGAGAGGGAATGCCATAGATAAGATCATAAAGACAAGGTTGAATGTGGCATATTCTTGGTATAGCCTGGTGAACTGGGGAGTGGACATATAAATTTAAAAGCAGTAATACCTTTTAATTAAGCGGGCTCTTTGGGGCGCCTGGGTGGCTTAGTCGGTTAAGCGTCCGACTTTCGCTCAGGTCATGATCTCGCGGTTCGTGGGTTCGAGCCCCGCGTCGGGCTCTGTGCTGACTGCCAGCTCAGAGCCTGGAGCCTGTTTCAGAGTCTGTGTCTCCCTCTCTCTCTGACCCTCCCCTGCTCGCGCTGTCTCTCTCTCTCTCTCTCTCCTGCTCATGCTGTCTCTCTCTCTGTCTCCTAGAAATAAATAAAACATTAAAAAAAAAATAATTAAGCGGGCTCAGATTTTGAACATATCTTTAAAGACAGGTTAAGGATTTGTGGCTTGTCCAGCCAATTCTTACAGGTGAATCAAGTAAGTTGGAGTAGTGAAGGCTAAGTAAGAAAATGTATGCTCTAGGGCTTGATGAGTTTACAAAATTAACAAGAGTGTTGGACATTGGTTACGGATACACTGGGGTCCAAAACGAGGGTCTGACCCTGAGTGACAATGTTGGTGCTGGCGTGGAAGAAACACACTGCTAAAATACAGCAGGGTGCAAATCCTGGTTCTGTCATCTTTAGCTCTGAGTGTTTGGAGAAAAGAATTAAACCTCTTAGAAAATTAAAGTCATCATCTGTAATAAAACCCCATCCATAAGGCTTTTTTCTAAGATTTATTTAAATCTGGCACAATATATAATAGCCTTAATTCTGGAATATTATAATTAGTCTATGCCTTAGCTCCCACTTCCATAATGAATATCATAGACCAGATGGCTTAAATAGCAGAAATATATTTTCTCACAGTTCTGGAGGTTTGAAAGTTCAAGATCAAGGTTCAACAAGACTCCACTTCTGGTTAAAGCTTCCTTTCTGGTTTGTAGATAGCTGCCTTTTTATTGTATCTTCACATGGCCTTTCCTAGGTGTTTGTACATGGAAAGAGAGCAACCTCTCTGGTATTTCTTTTTTAGAGGAACACAGATCGGGACTCTACCCTGAAGACTTCATTTAACCTTAATAACTTCCTTAAAGGCCCCAATACAATCACATTGGGGGTTATGATTTCAATATATGAATTTGGGAAGGAGGAGATACAATTCAGTCCATATCAGTCTACATGTGTTAGTGCCCGTGCCACTAAAAGGATTAGCATGGAAAATATTAGGAAGGGAAACTGGCAATACAGAGCTATTAACTGCAAAAGGAAAATGAAGACAGAGCACAATTTGAATGGAAAGTCAAAGTTCTGAATCTGAGTGGCTCAAGAAATCATGGCCCTTGCCTTTCATGTATATCCAGTCATCCTCCTCCTCCAACATTGATTTCCAAATAAAGAATCATTCATGGTCTAATCAAAGATGGCCCTTCAAACACATCTAGGTTTTCATCTCCATTAAAACACACACACACACACACACACACACACACACACACACACAAAACAAAAAAACAGACACCTCAATTTAGGCTTCTATTTTTCAGGAAAATTTCCAGAGGATCTCACTGATATTCTTTTTGGTAGTTTTTGTCATAGAAGAAGTTCAACATGCTCCTTATTCAATGTCACCCCAAGATTTTATACAGAAAAGTCCACAAAAGAGATTTTCACTGATTTCTGGGGACTTCCTTTTCTTTAATGAGGTTCTTATAAATTCCATCCATTTGGTTTCATCCCTTTTCCAAATTATGGAATAAAACTACTGGAGGAAGCCATGTTATATTTCTATAGTGAATCATGTTTAGAGCTTGTGACGGTGTGGAGGTATGTGGGTGTGGGTATGTGTGTCTATCTGTGTTTTGTTTAATGGCTGCTCTATGCAGAATAGGTAGGAAAGGAGAACAGAACTATGTGCTTTCCTGGGAAGGTATTCTTTCCCCTTTGCTTGGCTGGAAAGTAATAGTTCTGAAGATGATGCCAACTGAGTAAGCAGGAATCATTCCCACCTCACTACTGAGGAAAAAAATAACTTACTGTGTGTCTGTATTTATTTTTATTTTCATTTGTTTATTTTCATTTCATTTCATTTACTTTCATTTTTTAAAGTTTATCTGTTTTATTTGAGAGAGAGTGGGAGGGCACGTGCATGGAGCAGGGGGGCAGAGACAGGGAGAGAGAGAATCCCAAGAAGGCTCCACAGTGCCATTAGCACAGAGCCCGACATGGAGCTGGATCTCACGAGGCATGAGATGATGACCTGAACTGAAATCAAGAATTGGACACTTAACTGACTGAGCCACTCAGGTGCCCCTATTTCCATTTTTCAATTCACTGATGACAGGAAACTTGTTCTCTCTTATGGTGTTGTATAGAGACATAAAAGTGATATGGTGTTGTGAGCAGAAAGATGGAGTGGGGAAGGAGAAAAATGAACCTCTATATGTTAGGTACCTAGTGTGTGAAGTGCCTTACTAGGCATTTGCAGGTAGCTAGTAAAGACAGAGAAGGACACACAGGGATTTACAGCTCAGGGAGAGAAGGTTGAGTTTGGTCAGAGTCCTTGGTTCACACCCTATTGTCATCAATGGTGCATATAAGCTCCCTCTACTTTGTGTACTCAACTGTCCCCTTGACTACATTTTTTACCCTCTTCTTTTTCCTCTTCATATGAAAATATATAATTTTACAAATCAAGTAACTGAGGTTAAGAAAAGTCAAGTAAACTAAAGAGATTTTTTTTAATGTCTCACAACAAATTAGTACAAGTGCCTGGATTTGAATTGGGGTTTGTTGGGATGCTTCTAATGAATTTTCTTATTGTATGAAATCCTCAAAGACATATTATAATAAAATGTACCAGAAAATTTTGGAACAATGAGATATGTTCATATTATAAGGAGAAAACTCTGGTTTGGGGATGCTAAGTGGGGTGGGGGTTGGGTGGCAAAGTTGTTAACTGCCTATGGGATGATATGTTGAAGCTTTTATGACCCTTTATTGTAGATTGAGTCTTAATAAATTATGATGAATAGCATGTTTAAAAAAGTTTTACAGAACAAACTTAAGGCTTTTCTGAAGAGGATGTTCTTTAGGAGATAGCTTGGGGTTAAGTGAGGGAATTAGCAGTGATTATCATAAGCAGTGATTATCATAAATGAGAATGATAATCAAACTCAAAAGGTTTATATTCTAACTCCCCACCTCCACCCCAAATTAATAGCCCAGTCCTGAGAATCTAAGCTCTGCCTCTATGATTATTAAGAAAGGCTTTGCCGAGCCTTTTTTCTTCATGAACTCATTTCATAATCATTTACAATTCTGTAAAATTCTCAAGATTTTCCAAAATATTTCACAATTTGTTATTGTGACAGTAAAAAGTGGATCGAGGTAAAAGCAATATTTTATATTTGGTCAGTGAAGTATGATACATTATAATAGAAAGTTAATTTATCATACCTTTGAGAATATTCACAAACCATATAGACAAATTTTGCTTTTTCCATTTAATAACTGACATGAATTATTTAATACTTAATTTCAGATCAAAATTAAAGGATGAAATTAAACATTGCTTTTAAGACCTAATGTGTGGAATTATGACATTTCATACTTAGAAAATATTTTGTTTATTTTTTAATTTGTTTCCAAAACATGACATGAGAGGGATGGTTTCAGTATTCTATTTACAAACACTTCACATCTAACACGTTGTTTGCAAGGATATCATTTATTTCCCCAAAATGAATATCCAATTGGATATAATCAGCACTAAATTTTCTCTTTTTAACATTGGTTTTGAAAGCACTAGAGACACCTTGATGTGCTCTAGGAGAATTTTGATCAGATAAATACATCTCAAAAATCCACTGAAAATGCATGCACATCAGTGCTCCTTATGCTTCCTGTCTTCAACCAGCAACATGTTATGAGTGTAAATTAAACAATATATGCCTCAGAATGAAATAATTTAAAGCTGTGTAATGCTTGCATCCCCATAACCACTAGCAGTGCTCAACTGAGGGATAAACTGAATGGTTGGGTCATTTCATCCAAACCAGATGATGAACACATTTAATAGTATTTCAGTCAACATATATAGAGAGCTTACCATGCACAGAACCCTTTACATGGACAGTGTAGTTTGATTTTCACAGAAACTCTATGAGTCTGGAACCTTTATAATGCACATTCAACAAGTGGGGAAATTCATGGGACAACAGTCACTGAGTGCTTAATGTATGGCACTATTATAAGCTCTTTAAATACATTTTAACATCTAATTCCTTGAGCAACCTTATGAATGAGGTACTATTATTATTTCCACTATGTGGATAAGGAACTCGAGATATAGTGTAAAAACTCACCTAAAATCAAACCAGATGATAGGGTGGCTGAGTGGCTCAGTCAGTTAAGCATCTGACTCTTGAGTTTGGCTTAGGTCACAATCTCATGGTTCATGAGCTCAAGCCCCACATCAGGCTTTATACTGACAGCATGGAGCCTGCTTGGGATTCTCTCTCCCTTTCTTTCTGGCCTTACCCTACTCCCACATGCTCTCTCTCTCTCTCTCCCTCTCTCTCTCTCTCTCCCTCTCTCTCTCTCTCTCCCTCTCTCTCCCCCTCCCTCTCAAAAAAATACGCAAACTTTAAAAAAATAAAATAAAACCATATGCGGATAAAAAGAGCCAGGGTTGAACTCGGGTCACCTGACTTTAGAGTTCAAGTTCTTGCCACCATGCTATGTTCATAGGAAGCAGAACCAATATTCAAAACAAGTTTATCCAATTCTGTTTATCCATCTGCCTATGCCTTTATCTATCTGCCTATGCATTACAAAATATAACAAAGGAAACAAAAATGCTATTACTACTTGTAATAGGGTCACTTTATCAATATACTACATATGTGGTTGGAAATGTTGATCCACTGTCACCTCTCTACCCAGCTGACTATCTGATGTTTCTCCTTGAAACACTTCTTTCTCTTGGCTTCTGGGATGCTATAATCACCTGATTTTCCTCCAAAGCCCTGGCCACACATTCTCACTCTACGTCGGTAATCTCTCCTTACCTCTTAGCCCATTAAAAGTTGAAGTGCCCAGGACTCAGTCCTTGCATAACACTTTCCCCCCCTACACTTACTTCTTTGAAGAAATATTTTTAAGCACAGAGATCATAGTCTAAGTCACGGGGTTTGATGTGAGCACCCCAGCAGAACAGCAGGGGAAAAAAAGGAAAAGGGCAGCTAAGGAATTCCTTGAGATACCAGCAGATGAAGAAGAGCAATTATTTCTGTGTATGTGTATATGTGTCTGTGTGAATGCTATGAGAGCATCTGAAATCTACGTGAGCAGATGATATGTTAATTAGCTTGACTATAGTGATCATTTCACTATATGTATATCAAATCATGTTGTATGCCTTTAATACACACAATTTTTATTTTAAAAATAAGAGCAAACCAGTGATACTAGTGAATACTCAGACTTCAGAAGAGCCAGACGAAAGTAAAGAAAAGTATGGGAGAAAATAATGAGATAAGAGAGTTTGAAAGTAGAGGAAGCCATGAGCTGCAGTGCTTGAAAGGAAGAGGGAAGTATACTGAGTTGTTAAAAGGGGAAAATGGATGGCACAGTGTACTTACTATCCCTGCGGAAAGAAGTTCCACAGAGTGACAGTAGCATGAGGCAAGCAGCTTATAACAAAGGAGGAAGCAGAGTCTATTATGTTTTTGCAGAGAGGAGGAGAGGAAAATAAATGACAATTAAAACATGTAAGCACTTTGGCTCATCTATCCACTAGGTACCTATTGAGCATCTACTATGTATCTAGAACTATTCAAGGGATCAGGTGCACAAAGCTGAACAGAACAAGAAGACAAGCTTTGTCTTCCCACAGTTGCGTTCTGATGGACTTGGTGAAAGTAAATATATTTTATTGATCTATGGGGAATGATTATAAGTATAAAACATATGGCCTGTTAGTGCTATTTATTGTGCTAATTATATATCTGTCCTAGCTTATTTACTATGACAAGTTTTCAAATAAAATCCTCACTGTATTCATTTCTGTATCTCTTGCCAATTTACTTGGATATGTGAATTTTTTTAAACTATGGATTGCAGGAAGGAATGATAGGATCATTTGCTGATCATTTTTTGTGGCATACCAGAGAAAGAATAAGAAGAATGAGAAGAAGGGAAGAAGACACATGTATTTATCATGCTAACTGGTTCTCCCAACTTGCTTTCCTCTCCCATCCTTGCTTTGGACCAATCATGAGACAGGATCAGTTTCAACCCTTGAGTCTAAGCTTCTTGCTATTTCTACCACCTAATCTTGGTTTACTCAGGGTCCCAACAACACAGTCTTACTTAGCACACGCTCAACACAATTTTGCTTGGTCCCTGTGGATTCCTACCTTATTTAGAAGGACTTTCTGAATTTCCATAACTCTTGGTTCAATACTATGAGTATACAGAATCAGAATCATGATTCATCTCTCCACCCTCCATCTCTTCTTCCCAATACAACCTCCAAAGTACACACACACCACTCTTTCTTAAGGCACCAAATATGAAAAACTATCTTCCCTTTTCCCCCTTCTCAGCAATAATTGCTCCACTTCTTGACTTTATATAGAGTGTGCGGGCTGAAATCCCCCAGCAGAATGTCATCATCTGCTTTTCAAAGCAGGCATAGAATTAAAAAACATTGTGGGTAATGGATGCAAATCATGTGAGGCTGACACCTTCTTAACAAAGTTAACGTGTTAATATGTGAAATTCACTGGGGAAAGAGCACGGGGCCCCAGTTTTGGAGCAGCTCTTCCAGCACCTTATTCCCCTGCTGGGAGTGTGGTGGTCACTTAGACTCACAGCTTCCCATGCGATTTCTAACCTGCAGACTCTGCCTCTTCCTTGGGACTGTATGTGGAGGCTGATACACACCATCTCAAAGACTACTATTTTCACATGGATAAATTGATTTAGCATAAACTTGAATCTGAATTTTGGTGACATCAAGGGACATCACATTTCTTGGTGATAAACTAAACCACATGCAGAAATTTCTCTGGAAATGATGAGGGATGAAAGAAAGAAAATGAGGAGTACTTGAGGCAAGAGAATAGAATGTTGGGATGTCTGGGTGGCTCAGGAGCTTAAGCTTTAGACTTCAGCTCAGGTCATGAGTTCTAGCCTTGCATTTGGGCTCTGTGCTGACAGCTTGGAGCTTGAAGCCTGCTTCAGATTCTGTGTCTCCCTCTCCCTCTGCCCCTCCCCTGCTCACACTGTGTCTCTGTCTCTCAAAAAAATAATTAAAGGTTAAAGAAATTAAAAAAGAGATTGAAATGTCAAGGCAGCAAAAGTCCTTGCCTGTGCCCTTGATGTGTCACTTGTTTTATCTTTGTCCTCATTTCCCGCACCTGAAAACTGCAGGGTCTGATTAAAACTTCAAGAATGTTAACGCCAGATGTTTACATCTTCTCTTTAAAAAAAAAAAACTCTATATTGTTGCTTAAATTATTCTTTGTCAACAGAAAGACCACCTCAAGAAAGGTGCATGTGCATTGTTCCAAACTGCCAAATAAATAACATGCACATCTAATGCTTAGATTTTAGTTTTTAAACTCCATCTCTTTTAAAAGGACCAGGAATCCTTGGAAAAATGGATGATTCCAGAGATGAATCAGGAAAAATACAAAACAAGCTGATTTTTGTGCCCCAACATAGAGACATGCTCAAACAACAATGTGTGTGTGGTTTTTTTTTGGGGTGGGGGGGAGTTGCCAAAAGGATACAGGAGTCAGTGTGAAGGAATTTCCACTGTCCAAATCTGGACAATTTGAAATCAAAATAAATAATGATGGGAATTAATGATAACTCATTGAAGAAAATAGAATCTGTGAATCCATACAGAAGTATGAGTATGAGAAGTATGAGTACAGATACTCATACAGAAGTAGATGAATGAGTGAATGAATGAATTAAGTAAATGGGAAGGGATAGTTCTTCCTTAAAATAAAGTGTCATCTAATAAATGTGAAGGGAATAATGGAATTGGAAAATAACCATTTGGTTTTTGCCATAATAAGAATTGTTTCAGGCAGAAATACACCATTAGATGCTAAAACTGGTGGGTGAATATTTGATGAAAAATGGAACATTTTCCTATAGTCTCAAAGAATCCTCCCACAAGATACCTTTAATTGAAAAGGGAAAATAGTAACTTTGTAGAAACCTGACAGATATCACCTTAAACAAGTGATCAGAGTTAATACCACCAGGAATGGGATAAAAATAGTCATCACCTGCCTCTTGATCTGAAGCTCTAAGATGAAACATTTCTGTGGTATTCTTGCCAAAAGTACATAACCTAAATTTAATCATGAGAGGATGTCAGGAAAATCCAGATTGAGAGACGTTTTCCAAAATAACTGGCCTGAAATCTTTTTTTTTTTAAATGTAAAGTTCATAAAACATAAAGTGACATTAAGAAACTGTTCTAGATTAAAGAAGACCTAGGAGATTTGACAAGTAAATGAAAACTATGTTTCTAACTTGGATTCTGTGTCCAAGATTTTTTTGTCTTTCTGCTGTAAAAGCACTACTGAAACTATTGAAATTTTGCCTAAGATCTATAGGTGATTTTTACAGTATTAATTACCATTGATTTTTAATAGTTATACTATGTATAGGCATACCCAATACCTACATTTTTAGGAAATGTATATTTGCATATTTAAGGGTAAAGTTGCATTATGTCTGCAACTTATTCTCCAATAGCTCAGAAAAAATTTAGTAGTGTGTGTGTGTGTGTGTGTGTGTGTGTGTGTGTGTATGCATTGAGAGAAAGCAAACCTAATAAAATAATAGCATTTGAAGACTCTCAATGAATATATATGGATATTTGTGCAACTTTTTTGTAAGGTTGAAATTATTTAAAGATAAAAGCTAAAAGAATAAAAAAAGTTTAAAAATATGAAAGGTATTTCATCTGATATTGACAATACTTAATCATCCTATTTTTGAAGATTCAATTTTTGACCTCCTCAACTTTATAATTTTAAAAGATAATTATACAGTCTTTTGATATAGTCTTAAAAATGGAGATTCTGTCTCATCTTACTAAAAGGAGGCTACAGAAGTCTGAATTATATATACAGCTACACAAACATATTCGATAAATCTATAATTTGTCAGCACTGATCTGTCTACACTCTTCACAATGTGCCCTCGAGATCCATACTGCTAATGGCACAAGTTCCCAGAATGGCATTTCAGGGCTTGCCCAGAATCCTTGACTCAAATTCCTCTTGCTTATCTTAGACATCCTATAGAAACTAAGAGCAACAGATAAAGAACAGGGAAAAGAACAATAGGACTGAGATTCCTTGCCCAAGAAGATATGATGAATTACCCCTGCTGGTCCCTGAGCCTGGGTGGCCGAGTCAGTTAAGCATCCAACTCTTGATTTCAGCTCATGTCATGACCTCACAGTTTATGAGTTCAAGCCCTGCACTGGGCTCTGAGCTGACAGTGCGGAGCCTGCTTGGGATTCTCTTTCCCTCTCTCTCTGCCCCTCCCCTGCCCACACACTTTCCCTAACTCTCTAAAGAATAAAATAAATAAACATTAAAAAAATAAAACTATGATCTGTGCCATATATGAAGTAAATGTCAACAAGGAGGAGGGGCAATATAACAACATATTTTTTTCTTCTTCTATAGAGCATCTTCCCTAAAGATCATTGGAAAATCTGGAGGGAAAAGTAGCAGCTTGGTATAGAGGAAAACCATGAAATGTGAAGTCAAACAAATCCTTATTTAAATTTGGGAAAATTATTTAACCCACTTTGAACCTCAATATACTTACCTATTAAAAAATACATGAAAAACAATCATTTCAGGGAGGGGATATTTCAAAGAATAAGTAAGCTGAAGTGTGGAATGTGCTATATACTTTCCACTTTCCCTTCCAGATCTGCTCTTTTCATTTTTCTCCACCCTACTTTGTGTCCTAGAAATCTGAACCCAAGAACTACATGAACCCAGATTTGTTCCTTTGGGCTGCTGGATGGGTTCAGACAAACTATGGCATAATCTAGAGATTAGGAGTTTCCCACCCTGTGAAGCTAGTGTCAGATAGTGGCAGCATGATTCCCTCTGAGTCTGTTTCCAATGGACGGCCCTTCTTCTGTACATACAGCTCTCACAGGTTAGGGCAACCTTTCCCTGGTTCTACCACTATACCTCATGAAAACATTACCTTCCCACTACTGTTCTTTCCAGAGTGCTTCACTAACCTTTACTGGTTACCTTGCTCTTGCCTTTGTGAATAGTCTCTTCATTGAATCTCCTCAATTACCCCGATGCCATGTGCCAGCTGTTTGCTGCTAGCATATAGACTGATTCAAGAACAATCTTGCCACTCAAAGGAGACCAGTTTTATAACCATTACTTCATCTGTCTGGGCTGTAGTCAAGTTTAAGAAATCTCACACCAAAGGAAGGACAGGCTCTCTAACTGCTTTTTGAAGTTAGAAAGAAATTCCAGTTATGATACTTGAACTCTTGAATAACAAAATTACTTATTCTTGTGTTCATATCTAATATGGCTATTTATTAAGGATTACCAATAATGTTCCTTAATGTGTTCTATAATAGCCTCAGGCAAGGAGGGGAAAGGAAAAAAGAAAATAGATTTTATATAGTAAAACTTTATGATTATTGACCTTTCAGAGGGATTTCATGTCTATGATTGTATTTGTTTTCTTAACTTTTACTTCAGTAGATTCTATAATGTCTGAAACCCACCTCAATTTGCTCATTTCTGGCATTTTCCCTCTTTTGCATTAAACATCTGGGAGCATTTTACAAGGCTTTCCTCTAATCTGCCAAACTATGCCCACATGTGTCTTTCAGAAGCCTAATTTTCTCCACCCAGTAATTGGTCAATGCAGAGAAACAAAGTATCATTTTATTTTACATAATGGTACTATGTAAAATGTTTCACTAATTCAGTGCTGAAAAATAATAATCACAAGTTGGAAGATTTAAAAACACATGTGAGAAGATAGCACCCAGGGAAATCTGGGCTCTTAGTGCCAACACAAGCTCACTCTTGCCCCCTGAAGTCTGCTAAAGGACAAAGAGTATTTTGTAATTAGCCTTGTGTTTTGCTTGTAAACTTTAGCTGAAATGTTCATTTACCTTATAAGGAACTGTCAGTACCTCCAGGAATACATCACACAACAGTATTATTTAGAAACAGTTTTGCTTCCACATCACGTAACAAATATGTCTTTGTTCTTCCTTTGTCTCTACTTCTTGTTAATAGAGAAAATTGTCTAGAAAAAAATGCAACCTACAACTTAATATGGATTACTGTGTTTTGTACTTCTCACAATTTTCAATAAATGTCTATAAAAATCAAAGATACAGCAATAGATAATGCTTTTCCCTGGATAATAATACAATTTTCTAAAATAGAAGGCCTCAGTAAATACATTGGACAAGCTTACCTTATCGCCTGCCATTTCATATTACTAATGACAATTCTAGGAAGACTTCCCTTTAAAAGCCCTACAATTCAGCACCCAGGCTGCTGGACAGTACCCTCTCAGTAAGCACCTAAGTAAAACCACTCATGGATGAAAATGGAGGAAGAAAGAATGATTTTCTGTAGGGACTAAGATCTCCATATGCCAAAGTCTTCCACACCCCCTCCATGCACTCTACTAAAATACTCTTCTCTGCCTTAAAACAAACAAAAACTTTGTCTACCTAATGGTACAAAATATATTGTCAAACAAATCTCAAGTCCTTGCCAAGCAGCCACACCTCAAATCTACCTCTGCAGTGGGGTACTCATATCAGTAAGAAATTTAGGGAAGAATTCCAGGGTTTCAGCTATTTAGAGAGGTGCACCAACTAAATCTCACTCCAAATGAATTAAATAAAAATGAATTTTTTTTCCATTAATACAATGATACATTTTAATTTATATCTCAGTGTTGGTATAGATTCTAAATATGCTATCATCCAAGTAGCAATTCACATCCCTAAGTCTGTCCTACAAAGGGTTTTCTAAGTAGGTATGTGCCTGAAGTCAGTAAGGGCTCATTCTATCTTTGGGCATCTCTGACCATCAGATAGCTCTTCCTGAGCAAACCAGACAGTGTCAGGTATTAACAGATACTACTTCCCTACTCCAAGTCAAACCAGGACTCATTTTCATTTCTCTTTATTAGTTTATTTATCTGAAGACCGTTAACATGCCTTCCACCATTTATTATATGCACCACTTATTTTTTTATTTTTAATGTTTTATTTATTTCTGAAAGAGAGAGAGAGAGAGACAGCATCAACAGGGGAGGGTCGGAGAGAGAGAGGGAGACACAGAATCCGAAGCAGGCTCCAGGCTCTGAGCTAGCTGTCAGCACAGAGCCCGACGCGGGGCTCAAACTCACGAACTGTGAGATTGTGACCTGAGCCAAAGTCAGATGCCTAAGTGGCTGAGCCACCCAGGCACTCCTGAAATACTCTTTTACATCACTCTTCACATCATTATATATACAATGCACTGAATGCATTTCCATTTTTGAGGCTGAAGAATGCACTATGATACTCTAGGTTTTGTGTTGACAAGGGAAAAGCAGAAGGAAACACTTCTCTATCTAATTCTGGATTTTATATTTTTACCAAAGCCACTGAACTGTCACTTTGGCAGGTGTAGCACACTGAGCCTTATTAACGATCGCCACAGAGACAACTTGTACTCTTCCACAGGGCGTGCCCTTGGCTGGGGGCTCTGTGAGCAGCATTTATCTTTATCTAGTTTCATCATATAAGTGTCATCCACCATTTCAATCTATAAATACATCTTAGAATATCAATTATAAATCATTATGTGCAAGAACTCACCATGTGCATTTGAAGTAATAGGTATCTTTTCAAATCTCCTTTCCCACCTTTGAAATCTGTTCCTTCGTGGCAAGTTTGATTCTATTCTACTTCTCCTCCTCCCCCTCATCCAATTCTTTCTCTCCCTCCTTCCCTCCTCCTCCTCTTCCTCATCCTCCTTCACAGTCTGAATATCATTCAGAAAGGAATAATCATTACTTCTATAAATAGAACTAAGTGATTTGTTTTTTAATGCATAGGATTGTGGAATGACACAGGATTTAAGGTAAAGCCATGAATATAAATTCCTATTCAGGTTGAAAAATACCCATTAATCAGCATACTCTGAATATATTCCTTCAACTAATAACAACTTCCTTGAATTATGCTATTATTCAGCCCACAGGTCTCCATATTTTCCCATATACATAAAATGAAAAGCTTGGCAAAGATTTATTTGCTCATTTATTTATTGACTACCTCCTATGCATCAGGCATTGTTCTAGGTGCTAAGAATACAGCTTTAAACAAGACAAATAAAGTTCCTTTGCTCATGGATTGTACAGACTAGCTGGGAGAGACAGATGATACTAAATTAAAGGTGTCATGGTAGTAGTGACTAGGAATGCTACTTCAGGCAAGTGGTTAGGAAATGTCTTGCTGAGATGGTGAAATTTAAGCTGAGATTATGACATTTAAACTGAGACTTGAATGTCAGAGAGGAGCCAGCCATTCAAGATCCGTAGGAAGTGCATTCCAGGCAGAAGAAACAGCTAGTGAAGAAATTGTAAGCTACGACTGATCCACCTCAGCTGCTAAAGAAACACGCTATCTAATTTGAAGCCAAGGTAAACAATTTCTTCTACAATTCTTTGATCTACTGGCTAGTTATTATATAAAAATGAAATAAAATCAGATCAGAACTTGTATAAATCTCAAAATTGTTGTTTGAAAAGAAGTCAAAGGGGGCGAAAGAGTACAAACTTTATAATTCCATTCACATAACATTCTAAAAATACAGACTAATCTTTAGGGACAGAAAGCAAATCAGTGATCATGTGAGTGATGGAAAGATTATAAAGGGATTCAAGGATATGGTGGATATGGTGAGAATGACTGTAATTTTTGTTACGATGGTTTCATGAGCATATTTTTGTATGTCACAACTCATCAAATTTCCTATTTTAAATATGTGCAGGTATTTCTACATCAATGATACCTTAATAAAGCTATAATAAAATCAAATACTTGGGCATTTTCTTTCATAAGGAGTATGTGGTAGTTCCCAGACATGCCCAGTTCATTTTCCAAGTGCTTAATAAACCACCCTTGGTAATATAACCTGTGCTTTCCTGATACCTACATCACATGCATTTGTCTATATTGAAAAGACTATACCCCTTTCTCCATTTTGAGCAGGGAAGGAATATTTTGTTCAACTTCAGTTCGCAAACAGGTCTCCTCAAAGACCTTGGACAGGAGTTAGAGGGTCTAATTTGCATATAATTTCAGAATTGCATTTTAATTCAGCCAATCCAGAAATCCTGAACTCAATTAGAGTAATATGTATATATAATGTATATTATGTATATATGTTATGCATATATAATATACATATTATATACATATATACATTACACACACACACACACACAGATGTTCTTTTTTGACAAGTTTGATTCTCTTCTCCTCCTCCCTTTTCTGGTCTTCCTCCTCCCCCTCTTCCTCTTCCTCCTTCTTGGTCTAAACATCATCATTTTTCTCCCTGAGAATCCTTCTTTAAACAGTGAAGAAAGAAGCATGCCATGGGTCACAGGCGGCTTCCTTCTTCAAGTATCAGTTACCTGCAACATCAAGAGGTGTGCCTTCCCTTTAGCTACATTTATGCACAAAATGTAATTAGAATGTTTTGGTTTTCCTTGTATTGGTTTTATAAATTCTAACCTCTTTAGGAAATTGAATGCCCCTGACCTTACTCTTCTGTTAACAAAAGTTAGAGGAAGGACTTGCAGATACCCAATGGAGTTAGTAACAACTATCCTCCTAGATACAGGGGACCTCTGTCTGAGACACCTGTCACCAGCCCAAGAGGTGATTTTGCACACCTGGCTGTCTAAGTGTATGCTTATGTTAGCCTCTCACCATTCCTGGGCCCATCTACAGGTTCTCAGATAGTGGTTATAAACAGAAATAGAAATACTTGAAAATAGTGAAGAATTACACAAGTTAAAATCACTGTAATCATTCTGTACACATTGGGAACTCAACAGAAATGTGCATATTTAAGAATTACCATCGTACTTTCCATGGGAACTTGTGAAACTGACGTAGCTTACTGCTTAATTCTGATGGCAGTCATACCTCTGCTTTGAAGCCATAATTTGTCTATTTGCAGACCACGATTTTTTAGAAATCACTCATGATTATATTAAAAAGTATTACATGGTACCGCCGTATCATCACTCTATCATTTCCCTGGTTTTTCAAGGTTTGGGATTCGATTTTACCCTTCCATTTATCATATTTGTTGGCAGAAGAGGAGAGGTCATTATTCCCAGGGAAGAAAGGGTGGGCATTTGGGGTAGATAAATGTGGGGACAGCTGACATTTGAGGGACCTTTCAGCATTTAGGCAAGTCTTAGACAGCCACCTTCTTTTTGGCTACAGGCCACAGAGGTAGGTGAAGGAAGTTTCTTTGGAAGCACTCCAGGAGAATCTGCAGATGGGGGGCATGTCCTGGAAGTTCCTGAGATTCCCAGCAGCTTCTGGGTGGGCTCTTGAAAACCTCTAACTTGGTTTTGCTCACTCATAGAACGCAGATTGCTGGCGAGGATGTGGAGAAACGGGCACCCTCCTACACTGTTGGTGGGAATGTAAACTGGTGCGGCCCCTCTGGAAAACAGTGTGGAGGTTCCTCAAAAAATTAACAATAGAACTCCCCTAGGACCCAGCAATAGCACTGCTAGGAATTTACCCAAGGGATACAGGAGTGCTGATGCACAGGGGCACATATACCCCAATGTTCATAGCAGCACTCTCGACAATAGCCAAACCATGGAAAGAGCCTAAGTGTCCATCAACGGACGAATGGATCAAGAAGATGTGGTTTATCTATACCATGGAATACTACATGGCAATGAGAAACCATGAAATCTGGCCATGTGTAGCAACATGGATGGACCTTGAGGGTGTTATGCTGAGCGAAATAAGTCAGGCAGAGAAGGACAAATATCATATGTTTGCACGTATAGGAGGATTAGGAGGAACTTGACGGAGGACCATGGGGGAGAAGAAGGGGGGAAATAGTGGGGGAAATGGGGAGAGGCAAACCATGAGAGACTCTTGAATGCTGAGAACAAACTGAGGACTGATGGATGTGGGGAGGGGAGGGGCACTTGTGGGGATGAGCACTGGGTGTTATATGGAAACCAACTTGACAATAAACTATTGGTAGAAAAGAAAAAAAAGAAAAGAAAACCCTAACTTTGCTATTGAATGTTCACAGGCCACAGAGTCCTTGCCTTTATCCCCAAGGCTTTCTAATTATTTAATACGCCTCTCATTCCCTTTATGCAGCATTCAAATTTAGAATTTATAAAGTGCAGCTTGTTTTCCTGATCAGTTAAACAATACAGATACAGGTAAGAACCAGTTAGAAACAAGAGACCATATTTTATAAAACCCTATGGTTAAAACTGATATAGTGGTTAAGCATGTCAGTGTTAGCACCATCACTTACAAGTAATATTAGGTAAGTTATTTAAACTTTCTGTGCCTCAGGTCCATCTCTATAAGATGAGGCCAAATAATATTTACCTTTTAGTACTATTTGTGGGGATTAAAAATTTTTGTATGGATAAATACTTAAAATAGTGTTTAGCATATGCTAAACATTGTTTATTCTTATCAGTGGTTCTATGAATGGCTTTTCTGAGGAACACACTCAATTTCCTGGTGTCCCCATTTTCTCACTACACTAATGCCTGAGTGTGTAAACTATAGCTCAGACTGGACTGCAAATCACCTGTAGTTCTGGGAGCTTCACTGATAGGAGGCAGACACAATTCCACTTCTCTAAGCCCTCTTACCAAGAGTTAGATCAATCCTTTCTAAGGCAAGCCTTCAGTCACTAATATTAGGTAGACCTGAAAGATAATTGCATATCCTTTGTTTAGAATGAGAAGTGCCTTTGACTTTTTCTAGGTCATGCCCATGTAATTAAATATATGAAGAACAAGAACAACAAAGCTGGGGTAGCTGGTTGTTCTTCATGGCTTTGAACACTTAGTGGGTAAAGTGTGGAGAAAGTTGAGGCTGATCTGCATATGTTTCCCTACCACAGAGGATGCTGTGATGTTGGCAATGAACTTAAAGGGGCCAGCTGTCAGGTTAAGAATGTTGATTTCTTGATCAAATGTCATGACTTAAGCTTTCCCCTTTGTATGAGAGACTGCTTTATAAGTTTTTTAAAAACTAATTTTCAATACATTTCAGAAAGAAAAAGAAGAAATTTGAAATCAGTCACCTGTGTTTGAATCATGAATCAGTTATACAGTAGTGGCTTGGCCTTTATCAAACATGCACTATCTTAAGACTCCATTTATTAATCTATAAGGTTACTATTACTACTGCTGCTGCTGCTGCTGCTGCTGCTACTATTGGCTTCCTTGGGCTTGCCTTATTTAAGATAATGCATATCAAATCCTTATCACACTCCTGGGTACATGCTATTCAATTATCACTATTCTACCCTTCACTATATTTATTTTGTCACACATTGGCAAAGTACAAGGAACTAGTCAGCCTCCCTGATTCAAAGCCGCGTAACAAAATTATGAATACCAAGTCATCATCAACATATTGGCTCTAATTTAGTTTCCATTCCCATCACCCTTGGACCATCCTGGCTTATGCTAAATTATCTCCATTTTCCAGTAGACTCATCTCTCACCACAAATAAACTTGTTAAATCTGTGATGAGCTATCACATGACTAAAGAGATGTTTTGCTTTCCTAGGACATACTTGAGATCTGGGTTGGACAAACTCATCTAAAAGGATTAAAGTGATCAAGCAGAAGTGAGTCATGCCTCCTTTCTCCTGAAGCATCCAATTCTGGGAAGACAAAACAGTGCATGCTGTGATTCCTATTAAGAACATTTGAGACCTCCTTTTAAAGGATCATCCTGAACCTGATTCTTACTTTGATGTTGAATGCATAGTTTGACATCCTTCCCCACCATGTAATTTTCCCCAGTATTTGTGATATCTCTTTTTTAAAGTACCTCTTTTATCTTTATTTTCTTGTTTCTTTTTCTCATCAATATTTCTCTCCTTTCTGTTAACTGTGTATGGTTAAGCCTCTGTCCCTTTATTATCTATCCAGTAGGTATCAAGATAAAATTTAATTTTCACTCAATCTAATACCAGCTTTGTTCCATTTAACATTATTCAACCACCTTGCCTTTCAACCTTGAATTCAAGTTTGCAACCTTACTACCCATGTTGAAACAGGAAGATGTCAATGGCTGTAACCTTGAAAATAAACATAGCATATTAGAGCTAAAAGGAATTTAAAGATCTTTAATTTGGAAGCTAAGAAGCCTCAGACAGATCTCCAGAGTCACAGAGCCACCTGTCAGCAGCAATACCCTGACCCAGAACTGAGCTGCCTGAGATCTACGCCACGTGTCCTTAAGAAAAACTATGCTGGGTACAGAAGTGAGGCTTCATGGGAACTTGTGGGACAACAAAACCTAGGATAGACTTTTTCCTCTTGGATGGAGTGGATGTGCATGGGTTTCTTTACTTGGTTCCCTCCTAAGAGAGGGGCATTGGACACCTGGTTAGGATAAAGAAACCAGGCAAAACACGGAATTGTCCTCAGAAGCTTAAAAGCAGCCTTCTTTCTGCATCAAAATGATCTAAGCCCAGGATCTTACAAACCAAAAATGTAATTTTTTACGATATCTTAAGTAAATCCTGGTTTGAATATCATGATCTTGATTTCTTTTCCTGTGATACAGCTTCCTTTCCTTCCTCCCTCCCTCCATTCTTCCTTCTTTTATTCCCTCCTTCCTTCCTTCCTTCCTCCCTCCCTTACTCTCTTCCTTTCTTATCATTCCTTCCTTCCATCACCTTTGTTGAATCCATAGTTTGGTTTCCCCATCCCACTTTATAGCTGGTAAACTAACTCTTACAGATGAAGTGGCATTGAACTCCAACACTAAAGGTCTAGCTCTTTGTAAGAGCCATAGTGTGTGTTTGTGTTGCGGCGGGGTGGGGGGGGGAGTCATGGGGTCACATAACAAAGACAAAGTCAACATTAGGTATACACAGAACAAGAACTACTCTAAAAATTAATTAAAAACTTTTGAATTAACTTAAGCCACCCATGCCAGGCTATTTGCAGCCTTTTTAAATAAAAACTGCCTCTCGTATTTGGGAGAACTTCACAGGTTTTATTTGCCTTCCAGTTTTAGAATTCACAACAAAGACAAGGACTGCATAAGCTGAAGTTGACATAGAGAGTGGGAAGAGCAAGTTTCTTGACTGAAATCCTTTTCCAGGGACTGGTAGCCCATTTTATTTTCAGGTATTTATAGATTCATAGGCAAGAGACCAGCTGTTCATGTGCTTAAGCCTGAGGCAGAGGCGAACGATATCCCTAGTGTTGACTGGCAATAGGTAAATCACTTAACTACACCTAGTGAGTCACTTAGACTCCCTGGGCTTCCATGGAATCACTCGTAAAATAGGATTTCTTTTAGGTAAGCTTCCATGGTTGTTATTAGGTGCTAACAGTTTGCAAATAGCAAATGCAATATGAAGAAAATGCACTTTGACTCCTCTCTGTCTGCAATCTCTTTCGTCTTTCTCTTTTGAATTCTTCTCTCCATGAGTTATATTGCATTCCACTTACAGCAACACACATTCCACCCATGATGACATGCACTGATTTCCCTGAACACTATTAAAAGAATCAAGGAATATTTCTGGGCCAAAATGACCCAAGTCATTGAGATTTTTAAAAACTTACCCACACACAGACATATGGACACCCAACACATATTTTTGGCAACTGTACAATGCAAGAAACTAATAATAAAGTTATATTAGATTTAGGTTATATACTTAATGGCTCTCAACTCTTAGAGTTAGATGGATTGGCTTCAAAAGTCAGCAATCTCTTCTAAATTTCATGACACTTGGCAAACCTCTTAACCTCCACAAAACTTATTTTCTTTGTTTACAAAAGGGGATGCTAATAATAGCATCATAAAGGATTATTTATATGATTGAGGTAACAGTTTAAAAATGCAACATCTGATTCATGGTAAGGCTCTAATGAATGTTTGCTATTATTATCATGTATATATGATAAAGAAATATGTATAATATATAAACATACTAATTCTTTTCACAGTTTCATACTGTTCTAGAAAATTAATCAACAATGGTGTTCTTTTGCTTCTTACTACTGCTAAGAATTTGGGTTGTTCAAATTTATTTGGGATAGAAGTATCATTGCTATAAATATCTATATATTAAATATTGTTTTCTGTTAAGTTTATCTTCTTGAGGAATATTCAAGCTGGAAATATAGGACTTAATGGGAGTTTTTTATGGGCCTTCATATGAGTTACCAAATTCCTCTCCAGAGGAAAGTAAGCCAGTTTACGGACAGCTGTATATTACTAAATATCTTTCCTCATAGACATATTAACATTCTTTTTTAAAATTATTTTATTTAATTATTATAGAAGGATCAGCATAAAATCATAACAAAAATATTTGGATTTGCCTTTCTCTATCTACTAATGAAATTGGGGTTTTTTTTGTTGTTGTTGCTGTTTTCACAAGATAAGATTAGCATTTCTTCCTGGTTAGTTCATTTTTCTTGACCCATTAGGGAACCACTTAATGCTTTAAAGCTACATGTGATATTCACAGTCTCAAAAGATGCCCAGGCTAGGTTCCATTCCTACATTTCCATCATTGTAATTACTGGGCATTTCTCTGCCTACAACTACGGAATGAAACTAAAAACATTCTAAAATATTAGGTACCATGGGCTACTTTTTCAAAAATTTGAATACATACAGGGTGACAGAGGATAGGAGAAGAGAGACATTATCAGAATTTCAATGTAACTATAATGGGATTGATGGAAATAGAGTGTGATTTGCAATCCTTTGTTTGGATATAATGGCACCTTTTGATTCTCCCCATTTTCAGATTTCCCATTTTGGCCCACAGACATTGGTACTCCAATTTCTGTCCCCACCCATTCTTTCTAATGGAGGAAGAATAATATGAAACTGACTGAGCTTGAGCACCCCGTGGCCCCCGGTGCTCATTTTCTCCCTATAGGACCAGACTCGAGGTGCACCCATTGCTCCTCTGCATGAGAAGCTTAGCAAGGCAGACTCTAACCCTACAGCTCTAGGTGAGGAACTTCAATTCTGGTGGGGCCATGACTCTCATTACCAGTAATAAAGTAGTTATGTTTTATTTCAACCTACCTAGCTCCTGTGTTCTATTTCTTATCTGATTTGAAATTTCTGAGAGAACTAAGAAGCATCATTCACTGGGCATCTAAAGGCCCATAATGCTTAGTATCTGTAGTCATTGAATATCAAGGGTGTCATTGAACATCAAGGATGCATACTACTTGGTTCTGCCACTAATCTGCCTCTTACTAGTGGGGAAAAGGGCAAGTTATATGGCTTCTCTGAGTTCCAGTTTCTTCATCTGTACAGGGGAGATAATAATTATACATACCTCAAAGAACCACTGAACATTTAGCTGGCCATCTATGGCTCACTTGGACCAATCCAGTCCATTGCTTATTTTTGTAAATAAAATTTTACTGAAATACAGCCATGCCTATATATTTACATATTTTCTGTGGCTACTTTCATGCTACCACAGCATAGCTGAGCAGTTGCAAAAGAGACCATATGGCCCACAAAACCTAAAATATTTTCTGTCTCTTTACAGATAAAGACTGCCAACCCTTGGTTTAAAAGATTAAACAAGGAAAGATGTATGCCTGCAAAATGCATAGCACCGTGCATGAAAAGCATAAATGTTTATTATGTGTTAGCTGTTATTATCTATAAAAGACAGGATGTCTTAGTGATTAAGAGGACTGGTTCTTTAGTAAGACTGTCTGGTTCAAATCCCAGCTCTATAATTTAGCAATCTGACCATTTTAATCGAGCCACATAGTCTTTCTGAGTCACAATATATTCATCAATACATGGATATAATAATGCCTACCTTGTATGGTTATTGAAATGCTTAAGTGAGATTATACAGGTAGATTGCTTAGGTCAGTACATCATCACTACAATTGTCATTAATTTCCTCCTACAGAATTCCAAAATATGAACTTATTTTTAATACTAGTTCATTGATAGTATTCAATCTCAATTAATTCATATAATCACTCAGAAAACATGAAGTGACCATCTTAAGATAGTCACAGTGTATCCAGAGATGCATATAACTTTTCATATGCTTCCTCCTTAACTTCTCCAAATCTATTCTCTTGGATAAAAGCCAAAACACCCTGAATTCTTGAAGAAAAAAACACCATCTAAATCAGGTTACTTCAAAGAGAAGAACTATCAACATCTTATCAGTTAGACTACAGAAGAGTTTAAAGACTATCCAAAGCTTGGATCATCATGCAATTATGAGTCTTGACAGAGCTCTCATGGTTTACAGATAAGTAGATAAGCAATGAAGAAATAGAAGTTGAAAGAAGAGTAGGGAAGAACCATAACAACTGGGCAGGTGGAACGTTCTGCAAGGTACAAGGAGATGGATGCCTCATCAGTCAATCGACAAAGCAATTCTCGCTTTGGGGAATGACCAGCCATGAGAAACAGAAGCCAGTCTGACATGGAAAATTCAAGAAAAATGGAATCAATGAAATACTGATTGAAAAAATTACAGATTTGAATGGAACAAGAAACCGGCCATATTACAAATTCGAACAAAAGAGAAGCTGATGAGAGATAAGGAAACAGAAGCAATGAGGAGAGCACTTGTGGGGATGAGCACTGGGTGTTATATGGAAACCAACTTGACAATAAACTATTTGTAAAAAATAAAATAAAATAAAATAAAAACAAGTTTAAAGCAAAAAAAAAAAAAAGGAAAAGAAAAAGAAAGAAACAGAAGCAATGAAATCAAAACACATTATCAGCAAAGAGGAGAGCCCATGCCACAGAATATTAAATCTGTGAGGAGAGTTTCCAGAACTTGCTGAACAGGAATGAAGAAAAACGGTGATAAGGGGAGAAGAAAAGACAGATAGGAAGGTTGGGAAGCAGATATCAAATATTCTAAGGCCAAAAATGATGACTTGGGATGGAATCACTACTACCTGGTAACAGGAAGGCATGTCGGAAGGTGACCAAGTGTTTGAATTCAAAATCAATCAAAAGGACCTAAACATAACATGAGAAATATAGTTTATGTAGAAATAGAATGTTTGTGTTAGTGAACAAGAAAACCCAGCACAACTATTCCGGCAGGAGAAATGGTGTATGCAGAGGACCATCAGGCTGAGGACTGCAGGATTTATGGTAGAGTAAAGCAAGCTGCATCTACATGGTGTAGTGAAATGTCTAGTCAGGTACAGTGGAATTCCTGTGTAAAGGAGGCAGATTCACATATATATTAAATGCCACATACCCTTGATTTACTTTACAAAAACAAATGTTTATTTTAAAGGTGTTCTCTAGCAAAACTGTGAGATGAATCAACATGGAGAAAAAATAATGGTGACATAATTGTGTAGAATGGATAAAAATAAGCAATGCAAGTAATTAAACAAAATTGAATTTTACAGTGATTTGAATATAACTATAAGGCAACCTAAATGTCACAGATACTTCTTATATAGGAAAAGAGAAGTAGATACATAATATCTTTGCTTCAAACAAATGGGAAGCAAATGGCTTTATAGGCAATTTATATATGTTGAAGATGTACATGTTCAAGAACAAACCCTAGGAAATTTGAAGTGTTCCACATGTTAGAGCAATATACACCATGCACAGATTTTACTCACACACAAATATAGGGACAAACCTCCTCAATTCACAGTAAATAAATCAATGTTTATGATAAAATAATATTTTAGATGATAGCCAAATAGAGTTTCTTTTGATTTTCAAGAATGGATGAAGATTAGAGAATCTGTTGAATAATTTAAGACTTTATTAATTCAAAATAAGAATCTAGATTTTTTCTAGATACCAAAAAATTGATAAAATTCATCATACAATCCTGATTTCTTAAATTAATAAGCTAAAAACTGATTTATAAAAAGACATCAAACATTAATATCAAAACAGACATTGTACTTAATGTTCAAATGCTTAGAGTTGTTCTAAGTTTGAAGTTAGATTCACAGCAAGAATATCCATAGAATCACCATCCTTTTTTTGACTTAAAAAATGTTTAATGCTTATTTTTGAGGGAGAGATAGACACAGAGTGAGCAGGGGAGGGACAGAGAGAGAGGGAGACACAGAATCTGAAGCATGTTCTAGGCCCTGAGCTGTCAGCACAGAGCCCCACGCAGGGCTTGAAACCCATCAACACCAAGACCATAACCTGAGCCAAAGTTGGACACTTAATCAACTGAGCCACCCAGGTGTCCCTTTTTAACTTTCTTTTAAAGTTATATATTTATTTTGACAGACAGACAGAGAGAGAGAGTACAGAAGGGGTAGAGAGAGGGAGAGAGAGAGAGAGAGAGAGAGAGAATTCCAAGCAGGCTGCACACTGTTAGCACAGAGCCTAATCTGGTGCTTGAACTCACAAACCCCAAGGTCATGATACTTAACTGACGGAGCCATCCAGGCACCCCTAGAATCACCATTCTTAAATAATGTTCTCAAAACTCTAGCCATGATTATACATTAATAATAAAAATTGAGTCAAGTCAATTATCAAAACTTGTAAATGATACCACATACTACCTAGAAAAACAGAAAAATCCATGGAAACACTTATAGGTATAACTATAGAGTTCAGTGAAGTTGCAAATAAATATCTAGGTAATCAGAATTTTCCTACATCATGGTGACAAGCTCTTAGAAAAGGCAGAAAAGACCCTTTTGAAAGTAACAAGAAAATTTAAAATATTAAAAGTCTATGGTTATATATCCAGGAATCATATGAAAGGGTATAAAAAGAACCCCTGCAATACTTTCTTTGGGAACATCAGGGAAAATCTAAGTAAGTGGAACAAAACACCAGATTTTGAAAAAGCAATATAGGCAAACAGTCAATAGACCAAAAAATCTATAATTTTAATGCAGTTTGAATTAAAGTCCCAGTGGTTTCATTTTTGGCAGTTAACAACTCATTATAGGGTTCATCAGTGAAAATACAGAAGAGAAAATAACAAAGCAGATTTTTAAACAAATATTAATGATGTGGTGCTTGTAGCATTACGTATTTAAGTTGCATGGCTATAATATTAAGGATTCTGTGTTCCTGGCAGACAGACTAATGCAACAGAATATAATATCAAGAAAATATACCCAAGCACATGCATAATACTATATAATTAACTGACATTACTAATCACTGATGAAGGATGGAATATTTAGTAATTTCTAAGGCAAATGATTAATAATACAGAAATATACAACTATTCAGTAGTAAAAAAAATAGAAAATAAATTATAATACATAAATAGCTTTTATAAACATACCTACCTCAGTATAATAGATAACACACTTTTACAATGAATTGTTATCTGAATAATTATTTGAATTATGAATTATTTATTATTAGACTGAGGTAGGCAGGCTATCACAGCTAAGAAAAGCAAAGAAAAAAATGGATGCACATATCCATAAAAAACAAAAACATCCAAACTCAATAAACTACATTTTAAAAAATGTGAAAGGTAAATGGGAAAGTGTTTGTAAAATCCATGACAAAGAGATGGTGAATATCTTTAACATAGAAATTCAAATTAGATTTAACTATAAATTTAAGAAAGAAAGAAAAATAATGCTGAAAGGAATTTAAAAAAAAAGGCATGCTCAGGAAACTTATTTTAAAAAGAAATGATGCAGAAGCATTTTATCCATATAAGAAAGGTAACACTAGAAATTAAAACCACAACCCATTTTCACCTAAAGATGGCAGAGACTTCAATGCAAAAGCAACTGGTGTGTCTAGACACTATGTAGGAGAAAATCTAGTCGACTTTGGGTTTAGTGATGACTCTTTAGATACAACACCAGAGGGATGATCCACGAAAGGAACAACTGATGAGCTTGATTTTACTAAATGTAAATACTTCTGTTCTAGGAAAGATGATGCAAAAGAGAATGAGTAGACAAGCCACAGACTGGGAGAAAATACCTGCAAAAGACACATCTGATAAAGGACTGTTATCCAAAATATACAAAGAGCTCTTAAAATTCAACAATAAGAAAATAACCTGATTAAAAAATGGGCAAATGACCTTAAAGACACCTCACTAAAGAAAATAGACATATACATGGTAAATAATTCCATCATATGAAAAGATGTTCCACATGGCATGTCATCAGGAAAATGCAAATTAAAACAATGAGATGGCATTATGCACCTATACAAATGGCTGAAATCCAGAACACTGACAAGGCAAAATGTTAGTAAGGATGTGGAATGGTATGAACTCTCACTCGTTGCTGCTGGGAATGCAAAATTGTACAGCCCTTTTGGAAGATGATTTGGTGGTTTCTTATAAAACTAAACATGCTTTTACCATACGATCCAGCAATCACACTCTTTGGTATTTACCCAAAGGAACTGAAAAACTTATGTCCACACAAAATGGATATATGGATGTTTATAGCAGCTTTATTCATAATTGCCAAAACTTAGAGGCAGCCAAGATGTCCTTCAGTGGCTGAATGGATAAATAAACTGTGAATCATCCAGACAATGGAATAGTATTCGGTGCTAAAAAGAAATGAGCTATCAAGCCATGAAAATGACATGGAGGAAACATAAATGCATATTTCTAAGAGAAAGAAGCCAATCTGAAAAGGCTGCGTACTGTATGTTTCCAATTATGGGGCATTCTGGAAAAGGTAAAACTATGGAGAGAGTAAAAGGATCTGTGGCTGCCATGGGTTAGCGGGAAGAGGGTAACAAATAGGTGGAGCCTAAAGAGGATTTTTAAGGCATTGAAACTACTGTGTATGAAATTATAATGGTAGATACACTTGTCCAAATCCACAGAATATACACACCAAGAGTGAGCCCTAAGGTAGACCACAGACTTTGGATGATAATGATGTGTCAGTGTCACTACATCAATTGTCACAAATGGACCACTCTGGTGGGGGATGTAGATAATGGGGGAGGCTGTGTATGTCTGGGGCAGGTTGTAGATGGGAAATCTCTGTCCTTTCAATTTTAGTATCCAGCTAAAACTACTCAAAAATAAAGTCTATTTTAAAAAAAGAAAAAAAAAGAACCCAGTGTTAATAAAGTTGCAGACAAGGGAACTATCATACATTATTGTTAAGGATATTACATATTTGTTTAGGTAAAAAATAATTTGACCAAAACATTGACAATCGTTCTCTATCAAAGGCAGGGTGATTAAAATCCGGTAAGTGGTATTTTTGTGTGTGCTTTCCAAAATATAATTTATCAAAATGTAATATAGTTGAGAAAGGCAAAAGTATTTTTAAATAAAAATGAAGTACCTTTTAATTATTAAAAATATAATTATGTTCTCTAAAGTCTATGACAGATTTTTATTTGTTTAGTCTTCTCTCATCAAACTAAAGAGAGGACCAAATGAACTTGCCCTGATGCTCGGGGGAGCCCAGGTTCATGTCACAGGACTATCATTTGGGAGAATAAACTAGATATGGAGCTATCTCCAGGCACAGCTCAGAAGCTCTGAGCTCTCTCTGTTATTAATGGAGGGACAAGTGGAGATAGGGGAACTCAGCTGAGAAAGGCACAAGGCACTGGAGGGATACAAATTGAGATGGGCAGTGGCTGACTCAGCAAAACTGTTAAGTGACTTTGCAAAAGATCTGTCACAATGGATAAACGACGTCTCCTGAAGACATAGCTTACCATTCTCACAGAGCGCACACAATTATTTCTGGGAATAAGATTGAGGAAAAGGAGGAAGGAAGAGGAGAGGCAAGAAAATCAAAACACGCCTTAAGGAGTTTGCAGATGTTTCTTAAGTGAGCAACTGAGAAGGAGAGAAACTGTAAACGGCAACCCCAAAAAAGGAGCACATGCACCGTACTTATTTTTAAGTTTCGGCCAACCGGGCAAACGTCCACCATTTCTATTCTTTCTCTGCTCATGAAAAATGGTAAGTTGCTTTGTGGATGTTGACTATACTCTAATTGTTTTTATGGTAAATGAGGCATGAAAACTATTGTCAAAAACCATGGGGTTCTCGGCATACGGCCATACTTTGTCTTCCCAGCACGTCACTCCCCGGGGCTAACACTTTCTGTGGTGCCTAAGACATTCCAAATACCATGTCCTCGGATTCTTTATGAATGACTTTTAGGTAAAAACCCACCCATCTCCCGTCCCCCCCTTATTTCCTTCTATGCAATTAGAAAAGAATCTTCCCAAAGTATATAACCCTGTTATACAGAGCACACCTAGGGAAACGTCGGGTGGGGAGGAGGATGGTCGAGGTCTTCTCTCTAAACCGTATGGAGGGTGGTGTTGACAAACATTAGTTATGCTCTTTGTATTATAGTAAAATCCCTGTTGTTAACAAAATCCCCAGGATTTGCTCGGCTCTGCTGATTACTATATCTCATGATTGAGCCCTATTCATCAGAAACTAATCAAAGGGTACTCAAACAGCCTGTTGCTGATTGCAAACCAATAGATTTTATTTCATCAAGTACCCTTCCACCATCCTTTAATGAATATACCCTTATTGGCTGGACTATTTCCTGGGTCAAGATATTTTCAGAGTGATTTTCCTCTCAATCATGCAGTTTTCAGGTCCTTTGGGTAGGAACCACAATCTGTTTTGGTCAACTGCCTCAGTGAATAGGAAAATGGATTGAGTTAATACCAATGTTTGGGTGAAATAGGCAAATTCCATCCTGCTGCTTGCCCCCCAAACTCCATGCCTCTTGAATTTAATGCAGATCTATTGAAAACGCACACATGAATCACACCCTATGTGTAGGTATCCTGGCCTTAGGGAGCTGCACCAGCCTAAGAAGGGTCAGAGGTCAGGGAAGACTTTAAGCTTTAGACCCCTTGGGCTGGTTGCAACTGAAAAATTAATAATCAGGAGTGTGGGATGGCATGGAAGAGCAAGAAATATCATCTTCTTCTGATAACCCACATAGCAGCCATTGTATTTGGAGCCCGACACCAAATTCTTTAGACTCGAATTGCAAGAGGCGCTTCTTTGATAGATTTCTTCTTGTTCCAGTTTATAGGCAACTAATCCTCACCGCATTGGATCAAACAGACTGGCACAATCAATTCAGGGAAAGAAAGCAATGCCAGGTCTGCTCAATCTTCTCTCAATGAGCAGCAAAGAAGAAAGTGGGGGTGGGGGGAGGAAAGAAAGAAAGAAAATTCAGGCATGCCTGCATCTAAGATAGCTTAGCAAAAGAAAAGATGAAAAGACAAGTTGAAATATATATCCTGGCAGGTGGAAATGCTTGCTGTCAGAGGGAGAGGCTGAAACACCACAGTGATGCCAAACACGCCAAGCCCTGGGGGGCGCTGAGGGGTGTTGAAGGGAGCGGGGGCAGACAGCAGTGGTGATGATATCAAAACAAAAGAAATCACGGGCAGTGTCTCTAGGGAGGAAAGAGGTCTGGATTTACTTAGGAGTCCACAGTCAATGATCTACAGCACAGTGTGACAAGCAAGTTAATTACTGCATTTAGGTAATTAAGTCTCAGAGAAACCCAGTACCTTCCAAAGTAAAATTAATTTACGCTGCTAGGTCATTCTAGGCTTGACTGACCATTTGGTGAGAAGTCACGCTGGAACCACAGCTTAACAATGGTGGGAGGAAAAGGAATGAAAATGAACTAGAAATAAAACGGTGTCGGTATTAATGGCTTTTGCTCTGCCTTTGGACATGAAGGACATGAGGAGGTGCTTCCTCTTTCACCAGTAGGCACTTCTTCCTCCAATAGCTCAACACCCCCCTCTATTCCCTGGCTCAAAGTACGGGCAATGACTTGGTCTCCCATGAATCCCCTGGCTTTTCTTGGTCCTTTCTTTTCTCATACGGCCATTATATCTTCCTTTCTTGCCCCTGAATCTGTTTTTGTCAAGTCTAAAATATCTGTCTAGAATAAAGGGCATCAAAAGGGCTCACATGGATAATGGTTCTCCCTCTCTTGCACTAATGATCCTCACAGCTCTTGGAAATCTGTCATTCCCCTGCCATGGCTGTGAGTCAGGGTCTCCAGGACAATGTATTAATCATCTTCAGGTGGTTCTTCTCATCATCTGAGAAGGAACAGTGGTATTTAAGAGTTGGGAGAGTATAACATTTCTTGTCCCCATGTTCCTAGATATTGGCAATGAGATTGCCTCCCTTTTGTTTTTGGATGTGTAATGGGCTCCAAAATTATACCTGAATAAATATAAACACATTACTGGCAAGCATAAGCATGTGTAGATGCATATGTGTGTTGCTAAGCTGCATCTTCTTTATCACAAGCAAAATTTATTAATAATGCATGTTTATAAATACATGGTGCTTTATATATTCATTTATGTGAACAAGTAGGGAGCATCCTCCCTGTGTTCGGTAAGAAGTGAGGATGCCCCGCATCTGGGTCCAGTACACCGCTACTGTCCCTACCTTTAGTTGGCAGCTCCTGCATATTATTTTCTCCTTATCCAAGACCCATAGGACCATGTGGCTTTCATTTCTGAGATGTGCTCTGATTAGAACACCAAGGTCCAAATTCCCCTCACACCCCTGTGAGCATCTTACCGCTGGAGGTGGTAGTCCAGAGCCCCTTCCTCAGCATTCAGGAGAGTTGCCGCAGAGTTCAGGAGCTGGTGGCTACAGCTTACAGATTTGAGTTCCAACATGAGGAGACTTAAGCAGAACATGGCTCCCATTTCCTCCAGTTCACTGGTTCCAAACTGTAGACCCTGTTAGGTAAACAAAACCATCAACAGAGACTATATAACAGAAACTGAGTAAAGACAGTTTTGGGGATCCAGAGGGAGGGCTTCTGGACACTTGCCTATCAGGGAAATTGAGAATTGATAGTTTTATTAGTCACTATCCAATGTGCTTAGTTGGGTGCTTTGTGTATCGGTGATTCTCAATCTGGGTGTCCCAGAAAGATCCTGAAGGCAATAATGAACTGGCAGGGGTCCTGAAGGGTAAAGGGGTGGATAAAGTTCCGGGAGTCATTGCCCCTAGTTCAGTCAAAGTATCAATGCTTCTATATGCTTTTTAATTTTTTAAAATTTCTTGTAATGTTTATTTTTCAGTGAGTGACAGACAGTGAGTGAGAGAAGGAGACAGTGTGAGCAAGAGAGAGGCAGGGGAAGAGGGAGACAGAATCCAAAGCAGGCTCCAGATGCTGAGCTGTCAGCACAGAGCTGGATGCAGGGCTCAAACTCACAAGTGGTAAGACCATGACCTGAGCTGAAGTCGGACACTCAACTGACTGAGCCACCCAGGTGCTATTGTATTTTTCTATATGTATTTTTCTATATGTATTTTAAAAAGGGTTCCACTGTTGAAACCAAAGTTTGTGAGCAATCATACTAAAAGCCCTTTCTCTCCCATAAATGTGTCAATCAGTGAGAAGAATGAGGGAGATCTTTCATATACAAATACCAGAACTGAAAAACAACAACACCAGCCTTTGTTTAGAACCACTTCTTCATCTGTACTGAGATAGCACATGAAAGCAAAGCCATGATTTTACTCTATGCTATTATACCATGAAATAACATATAATAATAATTAACAACTTTACAGAGCATTTACTCTTTGCCTGACACTGTTCTGAGCCCTTTCACATGAATTAACTCCATCAATACTTATCAAAGTCTATCAGGTAGGTATTGCCATTTCATCCATACATACAGAAGGAGATTTAGAACCATGGAACTGAGACTTTATCCATGACCTCACAACAATAGAGACTAATAAGTGAATTCTGACTTGACTATTCACCAAAATATAGAAGAGGAAGGGCTCACTATAAATAGAAGAGGAAGGGCTCTATTACATGATGAAGTATAAAGTGCATGTTTTTCAAAATTAGATAGGGATTGGTTTTGAATCCTGATGTCAATATTTTATGACTGTGTGATCTTGGACTTAATGAGCTCTGTTCTCCTCAATTTTCTCATCTGAAAAATGAGATCATAATTCTTCCCTCCATATACTTAGGCACACAGTGATAAGGAATATTCCAGGGTCCACATAACACTGTTGGTCAATATCAGCTCAATTTCTCTTTCTTTATTCCTAGTAAATAAGTTTACTATGACAGAATTCAATGTGGTCCTGAGTTCTTTATGTTTATAAACACATCTCATTTAAATAAAGAGGTATCAATATTTGAATATTATTTCTTAAATAGATTTTCATATCCAAATAGAAGTGATACAGAAGAGAGTGATGTGACAGTAAAAATTCAAAAAGATTGGTCATAAGCATCACAAGGAAAAACAAAATTCCAGACTAGGAAAGCATCAGCCCCACCAAAGAATTTCTAGGAAAAAGGATAAAAGAAAGTAGAAAGTCTATTTCAGCTGTTTGACAATTTGATTTACTGCATGTTTGGACACCTGTTTTCCTAAAGAAAGGAGATATTGCTTCAGAGTTAAGGCAAGTCCGCTCCTCCATAAACTACAGCAATGGGAGGGGAAGACAGATATTTAACAAGTTATTTTTTAAGCCAATAGAAAAGATCACTGAACAGAGAGAAAAATCTGTCTCTTTCCACGGACTAAAGTTCTCAGGTCTCATTCTTCCCCTGCACCCTGTTTTCCTAGCTGCTTTTCTTTATTCTAGAATGGCCAGCTGGGTGAGAGTTATGAAGCAAAGGCTATGCCCTCTTCCTCAATCAGTCACCTCACTGGTGGCAAGAAATAGCAGACAAGGAGAATGAGAACAAAAACCCAGCCCCTCAGGCAGGCAGCACACCTGACACCTATGTGTAACCCTAGCATCTAGCAGAGCACATAATAGGTCAAAAGAAGGACAAGCTCTTGAAGGCAACAAATCTCATAGCATGAGCCATATTGCTCGGTCAAGGGCAACACCTTCACACCAGTCAACTTCTATAAACAATGGCCCAATGATAGCATTTTTATAACACAAAAACATTTCTGTATCCCAATTATTGATCCATTTATTTCAGGTAATGGTGGGTATCATAAAAAAAGACTTGTCCAGAAAATCCTGATTAAAGGAACTTAGACAACTTATTGGCTGTGGGGTCTCAAGCAAGTCACTTGTTCCATTTTGCTCTGCAGTATGAGCCTCTCTTTACTATTCTCTTTTCACTCTCACACAGTATCAAAAATATTTGTTTATATGGATTCTCCTCTCACCTCCCACTCCCAGCCTGGAAATGAAACCTTCAAAGTCAACGACTGAGCAGTGTCTGCTTCTTTACATCCCTGGCATGGAGCACGTAGCCTATTATACGGCTTATCCTCATATGTGATAATGGATAAGCAATGGCTCTATAGGAATGGATATGGAGAGGCATGGATAAATTGTCTCTTGGATACATATTGTATTTGTCAAGTGGAACTTCACTTCCTTGCATAGCACGTATATGAACGCCTTTAATTATATTTTCCCACTGTCAAGTGTCATGAGGATTTAAATATTTTATTTTTGCTTTAGAGGATACATTCACCTCTCTGGATATGACACAGAAAACAGGTAGATAAAATTTAGAAATTCCGATATCTACTTTGGTCATTTATCATGGGTTCACAGTAACAATTTTATAACTAAAGGTGGCTTTGGGTTAGTTTATAAGTGAGCCTTACTGGGGCCCCTGGGTGGCTCATTCAGTTAAGTAGCCAACTTTGGCTAAGGTCATCATCTCACGGTTCACCAGTTCAAGCCCCGCATTGGGCTCTGTGCTGACAGCTCAGAGCCTGGAGCCTGCTTCAGATTCTGTGTTTCATCTCCCTCTCTCTCCCTCTCCCCGTCCCAACACCCCTACTCTGCTCATGCTCTGTCTCTCTCTCTCTAAAAGAAATATTTTTTAAAGTGAGCCTTATCAAAATAAAGACCCAACTCTCCTCTCCCCCTAGGCTTATATGTGTTAATTAGGATTTTTTCCCCATAGCCAGTAACAGTAAGACTGACTATAGTTGTTTAAACAAAACTGGAGTTTTATTTTTCATGCATAATAAGGTGGGGGTAGGAAGTTCATGGCATTATTTCAGGGTCATAAGAAAATCAGGACTCTTGTACCTGTCATTTTCCTGGTTTTCTAATCATGATTACAAGGTGGCTGCTGTAACTCCAGCCAACACATCACCACTCAAGGAAGGAGAAAGAGAAATAGGGAAAAAAGGCACCAGCATACTTTTGCTTATATTTTCTTGGCCAAAGATATGTAATAGAGCCAACTCCAGCTTTACAGTGGTCTGGTAACTGAATATTTTAGCTTGTTCAATCTCTTTAAAAGAGACAAGTAATAGAGATTGGTGTTAGAAATGAGTGTTGAAAAAAATTTTTAAAGGGGGATGGCGCCTGGGTGGCTTAGTTGGTTAAGTGTCTGACTCCTGATTTCAGCTCAGGTCATGATCTCGTGGTTCATGCATTTAAGCCCTACATCAGGCTCCATGCTGAGAGTGTGGAGCTTGCCTGGGATTCTCTCTTCTCTCTCTCTGCCTTTCCCCCACTTGTGTTGTCTGCCTTTCTCAAAATAAATAAACTTAAAATAATGAGCATTGGGTGAGCCAACAATATTTCTCACACCAATATTCAGATACTAAGGTTACTAGAAAGCACAGGTCTCTATCTATGCATCCTGTTTGTAAGGAAAACTTACTGACACAATTCATTACATGTTTTTTAGAAACTTTTTGATAATCCACCTCAAAATAGGTTGAATCCACATGTACATTTGACTCCAAATTTCGCCACTACCCTCATCATCACATAATTTTTAAATAGCACAGATATGGGAAGAATATTTGTATTACTGAAGAAAATTACATACTGGAAAGGAAACAGGATACACAAATGATGTTTAAAAAGTATAGGTACTGGGGCACCTGGTGACTCAGTCAGTTGAGCGTCAGACTCTTGATTTCAATTTAGGTTATGATCCCAGGGTTGTGGGACCGAACCTCATACTGGGCTCTCCACTGAGCATGGAGCCTGCTTAAGATTCTCTCTCTCACTCTCTCTCTCTCTCTCTCTCTCTCTCGCTCTTCCCATCTCACCAACTCGTGCTCTCTTTCTCTAAAGGATAAAAAATAAATAAAATAAAATAAAACAAAATAAAATAAAAGCATAGGTACTGATAATTGGTGAGCAAAAGGAGAAAAACAATAAGCATAGAAAAATATTCTGTTTTAGTATGTAATAAAAATGCCTCTTACACCCAGCAAATTGATAGACATATATTCAAATTATCATATATAGTGCTGACTCATGACAAAAGCTGGCACATATCAAAATATAACAATATCACTTCTGAAACCTCTTCCTGAGGGACAATTCAAAATAAAAGTGAAGCACAAAATATATATTATGTCAAAGCTACATATAATAATCAAAATTTGAAGGAAATAAAATGCTAAATATCTAATAAGGAAGAAATCACTAAGGAAATTATAATGGAATAAATTTGATGGGCTATAATAAAGCCATTAAAATGATTATTATAACAGCCATTTAACAATATGGAAATGCCTATGATTTAATGACAGGTGACAAAAAAAAAGCAAAATATTAAGCCTATAATGATGTAATTTATGGTGACAATTTGGCAGAGAAAGCAGAGGTGGTTACCCCCAATCTCACATACAGGCTTTCAGCTATTATTGCTGTGATTTGCCAATAAAACACAGAAATCCTGAGGAGACGGGTTATCAACAGAACATCCACAGACCAAAAACTGTGTAAAGAGTTACAGCATGTCAATAAATGAGTAGAATCCTGACAGCAACTTGCAAGATCTTTTCGAGATCTTCCGTAGTCTGAAGTAGGTCTACATTTATTATTTCCTTTATTTCTAATTTATTGACACTGAAAATTGGTGTCCCTCATTGGTTTTAGAAAAACGTAAGCCACCATCTCTTTGAGTATTACCTTCCCCCATTCCTCATCAAGGAAAGCAAAGAGAAGCCTAAGATTCCTATTAAACGTATTTATTTTTACTCTGTCCCATATGTCTTACCTTTACTTTTATATTTTTTATTTCTATCACCATAATAAGTTCTGAGTATCTTTTCTTATCAATGTTTTATTTTAATACTTTGCTCTCCAGCTGTACTGAAGCTGCTTTTTGATTCATTCATCTCAAAAACTGTCTCTGAAACACTATAAACATAGTTATTTTATATTCTCCCCGATTATTCCCATATATACAGTCTTTGTGGGCATCCATCATTCGTTTGACTTTTCTGTTTAATGTCAATATTGTAGCTTTGCCTGCTCAAATATTTTAAGAGCTTTTGAAGTCCTAAATTCACATTTTCTTGAACTTGAAAAAACTCTTTGTGGATTGGTTGCTCCAGAGAGAACTTGTGTTTTCTTCCACTAGGTATTTAGGGACTACCGATCAGGGACCATTACAGGCTGAAGCTTTGGCTTGAGACCTTCAGGGCCATACTGTACCTTTAAATTTTGACCCCAAATACGCTTAATGGAGAGTTTGTGATTAGAAATTCTGAATGGAGGCATTTCCTTTGTGTCTGCTGTACCCAAAGCTATGGCTAAAACAGTCAAGCATCTTCAAGTTGTCCCTTTACACGTTGCGGTTTCATTGGCTCAGCAACTGAGGCTGTCATTTGTTGTGGTCCTGCCTTCGTGTGGTTGTCTTCCGTCAGTCCTCAAATTTCTCACGGGCCTCTGTCTGCATCCTCAAATCCAAACTATAAGCAGATAGGAATTAGTATCTGCCTCCAACAATCTACAACACCTTCTGGCAAAGCCTGTTTCTTTTTATAAAACTGGGCATCACTGAACAGCCTCTAAAAAATACAGAGGGGGAAATGTTAAACATATGCACAAATACTGCAGGTAGAAGGATGGCACTCTAAAATACCAAACAAATGCCTTTTTATGAGAAAGATTTACTGCCAGAAATGAGAAAGATCTGAGAAATTTCTTTTTTTTTTAAATAAGTTTTAAAATGTTTCTTTTTGAAGGAGAAAGACAGAGCATGAGTGGGGGAGGGGCAGAGAGAGAGGAAGATGCAGAATCTTAAGCAGGCTCCAGGCTCTGAGCTGTCAGCATAGAGCCCAACTTGGGGCTCAAACCCATGAACCTTGAGATCATGACCTGAGCTGAAGTTGGAGGCTTAACCAACTAGGCACCCCCGAAATTTCTTAATTTTATTCTCAAAAAAGATCAAGAGTACATTGCATTGGTAGAAGTACAGTGAAAGATACGATGAAAACTGAGGAGTATACTATGGAAATGTAAAATACAATTTCTTTTGTTTTTGATTTTTTAATGTTTTTATTTATTTCTGAGAGAGACAGAGACAGCACGAGCAGGGGAGGGTCCGAGAGAGAGGTAGACACAGAATTTGAAACAGGCTCCAGGCTCTGAGCTAGCTGTCAGCACAGAGCCCCATGCGGGGCTCGAACCCAAGAACCATATCATCATGACCTGGGCCAAAGTAAGACGCTTAACTGAATGAGCCACCCAGGCACCCCTAAAATACAATTTCTAAATGAAATGTTAAACGGAGAGAGTTAACAGTTCAATGCAAAAAATAAAATCCATTTTGTAGCAGAAATTTTCCAATATCTCAAGGAAAAAACAAGTTAAAATAATGGCACACACATGAATTATATATATTAATTATGAATTTCAGAGCAGACTGAGGAAAAGTGATCTACTCCCTTTTGAATTTCAGACTCAGTTTGTTAATCACCATAAAATCCAGGAAGAAGGAAAACATAGGGAGAAGGGATGAGGAAAATAAAGGGAGAATTGTTATGTATTTATTTATTTTTTAAGTTATTTATTTATTTTGAGAGAGAGTAGGAGGGAGGGAGGGTCAGAAATAAAGAGAAAGAGAGAATCCCAAGGAGGCTCCATGAGTCAGCACAGAGCCCAATATGGGGCTCAAACTCATGAACCACAAGATCATCACCGGAACCAAAACCCAGAGTCAGACACTTAACCATCTGAATCACCCAACTGCCTCAGAACAATTCTGTATTTAAAAAAAAATCTGGCTCTACAGATCAAACATTTTCAATAAATATATGAGATATAATTAACTTAAAAAAGCAAAATAAAGTATTAGAAACCCTATAAACAATCAAAATTAAATAACCTAACATTTATTCCCACTCTTAAATGTCAAAGACAGTGAAGCAGTATGTACAGAATTTAGGAGAAAATGCTGTGTCCCACACATGTGGATTTAAGGGGCCCGAGGAAGATAAACTCAAGGAAGAGCAGGTGTGTGGTGTGTGTGTGTGTGTGTGTGTGTGTGTGTGTGTGTGTGTGTGTGTGATGGAATATTACTCAACTATGAAAAGGAAGGAAATCCTGCCATTTGTGACAACAAGGATGGACCTTGAGGGCATCATGCTAAGTGAGATAAGACAGGCAGAGACATACCCTATTTTCTCACTAATGTGTGGAATCTAAAAGAAAAAAAGATGACTCATAGATACAGAGAACAGATTGGTGGTTGCTAGAGGCAGAGGGCTAGAAGTTGGGCAAAATGGGTAAAAGTAGTCAAAACATATAAACTTCTTTTTTTTAATTTTTTTAATGTTTATTTATTTTTGAGAGAGACAGACACAGAGTGCGAGCAAGGGAGGGACAGAGAGAGGGAGACACAGAATCTGAAGCAGGCTCCAGGCTATGAGCTGTCAGCACAGGCCCAATGCGGGCTCCAACCTACGAACAGATATCATGACCTGAACTGAAGTCAGACGCTTAACCAACTGAACCACCCAGGTTTATTTTTTAGAGAGAGAGCAAGCATGAGCAGGGGAGGGAGGGGCAGAGAGAGAGGGAGACACAGAACCTGACGCAGGCTCCAGGCTCAGAGCTGTCAGCACAGAGCCTGACGTGGGGCTCCAACCTACGAACAGTAATCATGACTTGAGCCGAAGTTGGATGCTTGACCAACTGAGCCACCAAGGCGCCCTGAAATGTACAATCTTCTATTTATAATACAAGTCAGTCATGCAACATACAGCATGGTGACTGTAGTTAATATACTGTATTATATATTTGAAAGTTACTAAGAGAATAGATCTTAAAAGTTCTCACAAGAAAAATATGTATAACAGTGTGGTGATGGATGCTAATAAGACTTATTGTGACCATTTCACAATATATACATATATTGAATCACTGTGTGGTACACCTGAGGCTAATATAATGCTATATGCCAATTATATCTACATATATCTACATAAATTTACATACAATACATATATCTACATATATTGAGAGAAATCCCAATTAAGGAAAGTGTTGTTTATGCTCAGAAATAGGAATATATATAAAAATAATTATGCAGCCTGGGGGTGCCTGTGTGACTCAGTCAGTTAAGCATCTGACTCTTCATACCGGTCAGGTCATGATCTCCCAGTTGTGAGATCCAGACCTGTGTTAGGCTTCATGCTACACATGGAGCCTGCTTGGGATTCTGTCTCTCTCTCCCTGTGTCCCTTTCCCCTACTTGTTCTCGCTCACTCGCTCTCTCTCTCTCTCAAAATAAATAAATAAAGATTAAAAACATAATTATGCAGGCTGACCCAGAAAGTATGTTGCCAAGAATGGCATGGGGTGACATCATTAGGAAATCTACTAACATAAATGTTAGTACATAAACAGATCAAAAGGCAGAAGGGAAAAAAAAAAAACCCAAGGACTTCTGGATAGATGCATCCATTTCTGATACAGGTCACAGTATATGAGCTGCCAGAACTCTTTCTAGACTAGAGGGGACAGCATGGTAGGGTGGGTGTAAACACAGGCCCTGAGGTCCAGATTGCTGGCATCAATTCCAGTGCTGCATTTACTAACTGTGTAGTTTTGGGGAAGCCATTTGACCTACTGGTGCCCTGATTTTTCTAACTTTATAATGGGAATAATAATAATAATAATAATAATACCACCTATTTCCTGGAGTTGCTGAGACAATTCAGTGAGGTTGTATATATAAAAAAATTTACATCAGCATTTGGCCCATTGCATATTATACAAGTATTTATTATTACCACTAACAATAGCAAATGCTTACATAAACCAATAGTCAAAACCATATGTGACATATCCAGTCCTTATTAAAACTATAGACAATCTCTGACCTGTTCTCACTACTGTTATGGATCATTTTTGATAGGTTCCAAACAATTCAATAAGAAAAAATGAGTCATACATATTAGAAAGGAAGGAATCACATTATCATTATTTGAAGACTGATTATGTACTAAAACAAAGCAAAGGAATCAGCTCAAACAGAAAATCTATTAGATGTAAGGCAAGAATCGAGAAAGTAGACAGGTTACAAATTAAATATCCCAAAATCAATTTTCTTTCTATAAACCAGCAAAATAAATTATTAAGTATAATAAAAATCCCATTCACAATAGCAACACAACTATAAAATATCTAGGAATAGAATTAATAATAAATACCCCAAGGATTGTATGATAAATCCCAGGCCTTTACCAAGAGATAACAAGGAAATTTTAAACAAATGGAGGAATATGCTCAATTCTAGAAAAGTAAGGCCCAGTACCATGCAGTATCAATTCTCCATGTATTAGTGTATAAAAGCATAAGAAATCAAAACACCAAGGCAGATTTTCAGACTTGGAGAATTCACTCCTTTTTAGAAGAATACATTGCAAAAATACCCAAGAATAATTTTGCAATAAAGAGTAAAAAAATAATAATGGGAAGATCTTATACACTTATAATAATTAAATGTTATGGTATTAATGCAAAACATGGCAGACAGATCAAGGGAAGCATAAAAAAATTGTCAAAGCCTGCAGAATATATAAAGGCTTGCATATGATAAAGGTGCCTTTCAAGTCACCGCAAATGGGTTGTGATGGGGATAAAGCAAAAATGAGTGGTTAATATTCCACGGGAAAATCTTACCACAAATACAAAATCATTCCATTTTGATTAAAGGATTAAATGTTAAAAAAAAAAACGTGAGTGATTAAAGAAGGAATAACACATATATTCAAATATTCTATCATCTCCAGACCAGAAGAAGTACTTCCAGTGCATATGCTCAAAGAAGAACCCATAAAGGAAAATATTAATGATTGAATAAATATGATTTAAATATATCTGAATAGCCAGAAATATCACAAACTAAGTTAAAAGAGAAATAACAAAATAAATGTAATTGTAATAAAGGGAAAAAATAATCTAACATGATATAAATGGCAAATATAACAATAAAATGCCATAATTTGCTTTTCAGTTCAGGTTTACCTCTTACTCCCCAAATCACATGCTCTGCTGGTAAAGGGCTATAAACAGACACTATCATCATCTGTTTTGATGGAAGTTCTTATCATTGCAGTATTTCTGAAGGATAATTTGGAAATATATTTCAAAAGCATTAAAAATGTTTAGCCCTCTTCAAATTCCAGAAATCAATGTTAAGAAAATAATCATAAGATGAACTATAGAAAAAAATCCTAAATGTGTGCCAGTTTATTACTAGCCAAAGTTGAGTGTATTTACACCATGGAATATTAATATCATGATGTGTTTTGAATAAACAACGCCATGGGGGTATATTCATGATATAGGCCAAAAGTACAGTAAGCTGACTAGAGAACAGCACATTCATTATGATCACAGACTTATTTAAAATTGTTAAATTGATTTATATGCACTAAAATATTAAGAGTGGCTAGGAATGCATGGTGAGGGTACATGTTTTCTTTGTTTCATTTTTAGTCATGAAAAATATGTAATTGCTCTTGCTATTCATATTTCCTTAAGCAATGCTTATAAGCCTGGAAATAGTAATGTATCTGAATTAAAATGTTATTTTACATGTGATTTTAAATTTGCAAGGAAAATAAAATTTAAAATTCATATTTAGGGGAGCCTGGGTGACTCAGTTGGTTGGGCATCTGACTTCAGCTCAGATCGTGATCTCACGGTTCCTGGGTTTGAGCCCTGCGCCTGAGCCCTCACAGCTCAAAGCCTGGAGCCTATATCGGATTCTCTGTCTCTCTTTCTCTCTCTGTCTCTCTCTGTCTCTGTCTCTCTCTGTCTCTGTCTCTCTCTCTCTCTCTCTCTGCCCCTCCCCAACTCAGGCTCTGTCACTGTCTCTGTCTCTCTCTCAAAAATAAATAAACATTAACAAATTTTTAAATTCACTTTTATATGTTGTTAGTTAAATTCAATATTTAAATTTAAATACTTAAACAGCAAAAAGAAAAGCTAGTTGGGCATATTTAGCGTCTTGAGTGCCTGCTTCTTCCTTCGTATGCATTACCTGATGTCCTCTATGTTACTCTTCTTTGGGTCACTGGACCTATGCCTATTTCCTTTTGGGGTAAACATCCTGTCATAAGAAATCTATTCCCTGGAAAATTCTTAGAATCTTTACAAAGTGCCATGAGAATCTTTACAAAGCATGAGTGAGAGGCAGTGACTTTTAGAGTTTTACAGAAATTTGGAGAGGTTGTGAACAAATTAACTTTACACATCCTTTGCCTTGACACGCAGGCAGCAAAGAAGGTACCGCTAAGCCAATCCAGGCTGGCAGATCTGTGAAATCCCATAGGTACCAAGGAGGAAAGCTAGAGGGCGGGGTGAAGGTTCCCCAGGCTCCCCTGCTTACCAAACCCATCAGACTCTAGTGCTTTCCTATTGAGAAGCAAATCAATCACGAAGCATGTTGATGTCTCTGCCATCTGATGGGTTCTTCTGCACAAAGCCCCCTCTGTGTCCACACTTCCAGCCCAAGCTGCCTGACCCATTACTGACCACTATTTCCCTAGTAACTGCAAAAAGGCCCCATAGTCACTAGAACAGCAGGGATGAAGGTGTGGGCTGGATTTCAAATGTGTCCTTTATTTCCATGCTGGATCTTCCCTGGGTCTTTCATTGGTGAATTTATGCTTAAGCCATGAATGACACAGCAGATAGCCATGTCCTCTGTGACATTGTCTTTCTGTGTCTATCTGGGCCATGCATATGAGGATAGATATGAATCAGAAACTGTCTCCTAGACAGCCTAGAATTTCAGCACAGAGAGCGGTCTAAGCAAGCTGAACCCTCTTTTATAGATGCATAAACTAGCAATGCCTTATACAAGGTTATTTAGCTCAACACAGTAGAACTGGGATTGCAATAAATGTTCCCCTGAGACTAATCAAATGTCCATGTCAATACACAGGCTTTAAACTTAACATGTTTGTTTAATAAAAGCTTTTGGAGATTTAGTGGTCATGTTTTCTTATAGGTTACATGAGCCCATAAGCTCTACTTCTTTATTCCCCATTCCCTTTCTTATCAGAAAGCATGCCCCAATATGGCACCAGGGACATGCACAAGTCCAGTCTTAGGCAAAAGAAGGTCATCACCCTCCTTCACTATTGCCACCCACTGTCCTTGTACTCATCTTCCCTGGCTCTTTGATCCGTAGCTCTGTCCTTGACTTCTGAAAGCCGCCCTGGGCCATCTTGTATGATGACTAGCAGGAACAATCTCTCTAGCCCTGTTCTCTATGGATTCTCTCAGATCTAATTTTGAACTTTCCTTCTCATGCCACAGATTGGGGAGAAAAAAGGGAAGGTTATCCTGCCTTGGCCCCTGAGTTATATACCATGTTTTATGAAACTCATCTGCAAAGGACAATGACCAATGAGAACAAATGCTGATCATAGCAAGACAGCAGAGTTCTGCTTTGCCAGAGTTTAATCATTTAGTTCCTGAATCCTGGCAACATCCTGGGGGACATGGCAGAGGAGGGAGGGAGATACCAGAGTTAAGGGGCAGGTGGGAGGCTTCACCTGGAGGTATGAGCAGCGGCTATGAACCTGCAGGTGTGCAAGTATTTTAGTACACAAAGAATTGAATGGCGACACTGCTTTATACCAGCAGAATAGCAAACCTAACCCTTACTCCAACCTCCACACTCCACACCAGCCCCTACAAGTGCAACCAGTCTCCTCAGATGAGGGGGTAAGACACAAACCAAACTCTCTTCCCAAAAGTGGGATGACATTAACGTGAGGTTGCGGTTCCCAGTTACCCAGAGAGTAGCCCTGCAGCCATGCCCTCACTAGCCATGCTGGATGGTTAGAGCTTTTGCAAAGTCTGTGATCAAACAAGGTGCCTCATCTGGAAGGTGGGTCATTCATACAATTAAGCACATGTTTTTACTTCAGTTCTTGTCAAGGAAGGAAGCCCTGTGTTTGTGTTCTTTTTTATTCTGGTCCAAGCTCCTTATCTCTTTGCTGCGACAGATGGACCAACAGCTCACAGCCCCAGTTACTTTGCGTAGCACTGCTCTGAACATATTGCCCAGGAAGGCCTCTGTTTGAACATGTGTAAAGAGAATATTCTGGTAGTCAGCTCTCTGGAATATGAATCTCAACTCTGCCACTTCCTATCCTAATGACTATGTCCAAGTTACACAACCCCGTCAAGCCCAATGTCTTTATCCTTAAAATGGGAAAATAGAACTTATTGCTTAAATGCTTCTGTGAAGATTACAGGAGATATAATGTGTGCATGCCCAGTGCAGACGCACAGTGTAGATGCTCCATCAGCGTGAACTGCAATCACTTTTTCCCCACATGCACTATTACACACAAGGGCATAGGAAGATCCATGCATCACAATTACACTGTAAATACACGTATGTGTGCATATATAAATGCCACTCAGTTTTGCTCAGCTTTCATTCTCTCCCTTTCAACTTAAACTTCTATTTTTCTCCAATTCGACCTAGTCAGTTTGGTGTGCGTAAGACATAGAGGGGCAAAGTATGGAAGCAAGATACTCTAGGCAAGCTACAGCTTTTATCCATAAAGGTAAATCAAGTTATTGAATGAATTAGACAAGAGAATCATATTCCTAGTAGATGGCATTTTTTTGGAAAGTAGAGTTGAATTAAAGAAAGAAAATACAGAGTTAGAGCAGAAAAAGAGAGAAATGATCCCCAAAGAGAGTTTCATTTGACAAATCAAGGAAATTGGTCAAAAAGTGAGATGGAGTAATGTGGCAGTCACAGGGGGCCTGGGGGACTCCTTGGAGATCTCTGCACCCTGTAAATAGAGTAGCAGCACTATCACCATTGCTACCACCATTTCCCAAAACCCTAGACCAGCTTATCTGGGGACTGTTTGCTTGTTCCAGCTAAGAGGCTCCTAGCTAGATTTCGCTGACCAATAGGAATCCATGAACAGCTAATAACTGTCCTTCAATTGCAATGCACATTTATGTGTGGGATCTTTTAGGGGGTGCCCTTGGCTCCATGAAGAATTATAGAGTTCTCTGCAAGTTAGCAAGTAGGCTCGGTCAGCATTATCAGCACCAGCAAATCATCATGCAAATCTACTCTCCACTCACTCATTTCACACCCATTTATTTTGCTCTCTCTATATACATGGCCCTGTGTTAGGTGTTGGGAAGGAAAAATAAAATGGTTTTTGGCACAAAGTCGACTTCTGTGCTTGCCATCTTGAAGAGACCACCTTTGTTTCTATTATCTCCGTATCTCACAGCGTATATAGCACAGGGTGAAATTTCAGAGTGCAGGGTGGACATTTAGAGGGCCATCAAAAAAGATATAAGAAGACACCAGCCCTCATGGTTCTTATAATCTATTAGGAAATACAGGACATACACTGAAAGGGGAAACCTTTTGGATGTTCAGAGGAAAAATAACTGCTCTGGCTTTAGCTGGACTTCGAAGCTTACGTACCTGTAAACTTATTTTGCTCTGCCACTTTCCTACTCCTGCACAGTGTGATAAAACTGGTCTAACAAAGGCGTAGCAATGTAAGCAGTTAAATACATACTGTTTTGCACCTTCCTAACCCTTGCATTTATCTTACCTGCCGAGCTTCTGTAGACATTCAAATTCTGAGCATTACTAGTCACTAACACTCCTTCTTTGATACTTGTATTATTTCCCTCCAAGTTTTGCTTGACTGAATATTTGGGAGAGGGACAGAGAATGAAGAAAACAAATATAAACAAAAAGAAGGGCTAATATCCATTAAGACCTGCAGATTTATGTGTGGCTAGGAGTTGAATGTTATCATCCAGAAGATATTATCTGACCAAAAGCAATATAACAACTTTATATTCAGTCAGCAAATGAGGCCTGACCAAATGCAGAGACAAACTATCATTCAGGGCTTAAAAACAATGAGATTGCTACATAAAATTCTCATACTGGGTGGATAAGTAAATTAAGAAATAATGGTTAATTTTAAAAAGTTTGAACCCAAAATATCAGTAAGAAAGTTTTATCGACAGCACTGATTAATACAATTAACATTAAGAAAGAAAAGATCATGTCTGAATCCTTCTAAACTGTTGCTGTGTTTTTTGGCAAATCATGCCTACCAAACTGCAAATACATTTGAAAGGTTGATAGGGGGGTGCCTGCGTGGCTCAGCCTGTTGAGCATCTAACTTTGGCTCAGGTCATGAATTTGCAGTTTGTGAGTTCGAGCTCCACATTGGGCTTGCTGCTATCAGCACAGAGCCCACTTTGGATCTTCTGTCCCCATCTCTCTCTGTCCCTCCCCTGCTTCCGCTCACACTCTCTCCCTCAAAAATAAATAAAACACTTAAATGTTTTTAAAAAGTTGATATGTGATAGGGTATGTGTAAATGCTGCATTTAAAAATATACATACAATGACAATGCAAATTTGCTGGCTTAATAAATGTATTTAAGAAGATGATTGTTGCTGCATGCAAACCACTGACCAAATCCAGAGGCTGCAAGTCTAGCCCCCAAACTGTTTGGCCTTGAATATGCCTCTCAACCCAAATTACAGGCAGGAGGCCCCTGGTCAAATGACACACGTAGAGCTTTCCACGTGAAAATGAAGAGGCTACTCTCCTACCCTACTCAGCTCACTGCCTAGAGTGGTAGGCTGACATTTTCTGCAGGGAACCCTCTCTTTCCTGTGGGATGTGAGTCTAAACATCCCTGGCTCTGCTTACCAGATAAAGGGAACATGTTAAACCCATATCAATCCGAGAGCCGCCGCGCAGTGACTGCAAATGGTGTGCCTGTGGCTTTGTGATCCCCCAGGGTTTGCTTCTGTGTAGGGTGGTCTCCAGAATCCATGAGCAGAAGAGTAATAATAATAGTAAGAGAAACAGTAGCATAGCTGAGTACTGTCAGCCTGTAATTGGTCTGGCAACAGAGCAAACAGTCCTACCCGAGGCCCATGCGGCTTTGATACCCAAGTGCTCAAAAGGAAACAGCTGGAACCCCCAGCAAGCGGGACATGTATTAGCAGGCTTTGCTCACTTCAAAAGGGGAGAAATATTTTTTAATGGAACTCTTTCCAATCAGCCCTGTCTTCTCCCTTCCTGCCTCCAGCCTCCTTTAGCTGTCTCGTTTCTTACATAAGGGTGAGTGTTCACGTTAGAGCCTGTTGTAGGCAAAAGAACAGGGATGCATTGTCAGTGAAGGAGACTTAGATGTTCAAGATGCAGCAGCAGGTAGCAGGAGAGAGGAGCATGCTGCTGAAGTTCCACAAAGGCGGCGGCTGACTGTGCAGGGGGGCAGAGCCCAGGCGCTGGGCACGTAGTTGGGGATGTTCGAGATCTACCTGCTGGTCCAGACAGCAGCACTTTTACCTTCAGATTCCTGGACCTCGACACAGCCTGATTTAAAGAAAACCACAGGTCTTCCTGCTTCACATCATCCCTTCTGCCAATCTGACAATGCTCAGATGCCACTTGTTAGTAATCCTTTACTATAACATCCATTAATAAAAGAGTACCAGTGGGCACCTGGGTGGCTCAGTCGGTTGAGCATCTGACTCTTGGTTTCTGCTCAGGTCATGATCTCATAGTTTGTGGGTTTGAGGCCCATATCAGACTCTGTACTGACAGCATGAAGCCTGCTTGGGATTCTCTCTCTCCCTCTCTCTCTGCCTCTTCCCTGCTCACTCTCACTCTTTCTCTCTCTCTCTCAAAATAAATAAATTAAATCTTAAATAAAATAGCATTAAGTCTTAACATTTCTTATTAATACATTCATTGGAGGTTTGGGGCTAGAAGAAAGGAGACAGAGAACATGTAAACTCTGGAAAAAGAATCACGAATCTGGAAATTTTCAGGTTTTCTATGACCTTCTTGAGGGCCGGGGGCAAGGAAGGTGGGATTAGGAATAAATGAGGCAGGGCATTTTCTTAAATAAAAAGCTCTAGCTTTCTCCTGTTTTCATAAACATCTCCCTCTGTTTTCTGTGCAGGACAACCAATATGCGTCCTGCTTATACAAGAGGATTATTCCCATAATTCATTCTCTGCACCTGCATGATGCTTGGCATTACATCCTTCCAGATTTATTCATTGAACGTACTCTTCTTCTTGCTCTGGAATGAACTTATAGGCATATCATGACTTTTAGCTCTTACGTGACAGAAGTTCAAATTAGAACTATCCTATGAAGTATGCAAATAGGTAATTTAATCTTTTTTCAAAGGCAAGGGTTCTCGTAGTTGGGATTGGTAGTGAACTGGAAGCTTGAATGAGGCCTGGATTTAGAGAGGAGATATGAGCTCTTACTTCCTTCCAACTCATTTCCTCCTATTTCGGTCCTTGCAGTTAGAGGCAAGGAGAGGTCATAAGAGAGAAAGATCCAGTCCTATACAGCAGGTGCAGTTACCCTCCGATGTGGAGGCCTGCAGGGGCAGATATGCAACTGCTGTTCTTTGGAAGGTCCTAACAGGGGGTCTTCTCACTTCTCACTTTCTTGGCACAGGTGGATAGATCCCTATCCCATGTGGCTGCTTGAGACCCTTCTGTGCGGTCCCTACAGAACATTCCCTTTCCCAAATCATGGTTGGTGTTCCCCTATCACTCTAGATGGCTCCATTGGATGGAGCCCTTGGCTGTGTCCCTCTTGTGTCTGATCCACCATCAATGCAATTATTCAACATGTTGCTTATCCCCTAGATTAATAGGGTGGGAATCCAACCCCGATCCACTATGGCTCCCAGATTTGAGGGGTCACATATGGGGCTCTATCAATGCTCCCACTGAAGCTGCTCCTCTGGGCTTAAGGCAGAGGAGAGAAGGTAGGATGGAGTCTATAATACAATTTTATCCTCACCAAACCCCCTTCTACACTGACCTTATTCTACATTCTTGATTTGGCTAACAGGTTCAAAAGTTATGGCATTTGATTGTACATATTTCCTTTGAAAATTCTTTTTTTTTTTTTTTTTTTAAATCCCAGCCACTCTCTATAGTATTTGGCAGCATATATACTTGGGAACTTCAGTGGTAGTTTTAACACCCAGTTATACTATGGGTCCACTCTAACATTTTGGGTTTTCTACCTAAGAGTTAAGGGCTTTATACTGATTTTCCCAGTCTCTTGCAAACTTATTTATGAAAAATGTAGTAACTGACCATATGGAGGACCATAGTCTCTGAACAGATGAAAGCAAGAATCTAATACTGTTCAGGATGACTGGACTGTCAACGGCTCATCTCTAACAACTGTGCCTCGAGCCACGGAGAAAATCCTTGTGCTGACAGCCCGGAATCCATGAAGGTACTAATAGATATAGCTCATTTTAATTCGCTTTTCACTCTCTTTATCTCATCTAATAAAAAAATCTATTTCCTTTCTTAAGAAAAGATGATAGTGGCTCCTGGTCACTCAATTGATTGAGCATCTGGCTTTGGCTCAGGTCATGATCTCACCATCTGTGAGTTTGAGCCCCACATCAGGCTCTGTGCTGACAGCTCAGAGCCTGGAGCCTGCTTCAGATTCTGTGTCTCCCTCTCTCTCTGCCCCCCCACCCCCACCCCGCTCATGCTCACTGGCTCTCTCTTGCTCTCAAAAATAAACATTAAAAAAAAAAAAAGAGGATAATTATGTGGACAAATATATTTGTTAAGTGTTACATTTTAAAGCATGCACAGAATGACAACAGAGAGTATTTTGAACAGTCCAAAAAGGGAGCCTTATTAATCATTTCCTTAGTTTACAAACTAAGTTCCTCAGGTAGGGCCGTTTTTTGTTTTTCTTCTTCACTCACCTACACTGTGCCCGTCTTGAGGAAACAGGTTTTACCCTATGAATGTGTGTATGCCTGGTCCCTTACTCAGATCTGGGATTGATTAGACATCAATCAATTTGCTGAATAAATAGGGAAGCTTCTAGCAAAACATCATCTATATCAGACATCTTGCTTAGAACCTTCTAGGCATTACCTCCAATTCTCCTCACCATCCTGCAAAGGATGATGTGAACAACTCCATTTCACTGCGGAGAGGACAAGGGCATGGAGCAATCACATATCTGGTCAAAGACTGTACAGCTGGTAAGTAGCAGACTAGGATTTGAACCACACATTTTGTGGCTCTGAATCCATGTTGTAACAACAATAACATATGGACCTCTTATGGTCAGTTTAAGTATCAGTTTCTTCACTGATGTAAATATTGTAGGATGTGTTCCTGTTCGGGTTTGTTCATTCATTCACTCATTCACTCATTCATTCCTTCATGATTTGCTTATTCTTTGAGGTCTTCAACATACTGTTAGTGAGTACTATGGCAGATTACTTAGGGTCCAATCCCACACAATGGAGACATTTATTGTCAGCTTAGGCACATCCTTGGAATATCATTTACTGGAAAGTCTGTAACCCTAAAGTCTCCCTTCCCCATCCAGATACTGCAAAAATAGTAATAAAAATAGGCAGTGAACCAACAGCAATCTTCTATGAAATGGTGCTAACTGAAGAACATGCAATTCTGAGCCCAGATCTGAAATTCCTGCCTAGAAGAATAAGAATTCGATGTCGAGATGGAGCCAACAGACATGTCTCGTCTTTTGGGAGAAATTTAAAGAGGGATTGGGGGCGGGGGTGGCATAAGTCTCCTGCCAGCCCAGCCTTCAGCAACCATCCAGCCCTCAGCTCCCAAATTCTTCAGTATAGGTCGAATCTACAGGGTCTATATCTCAACAAGAATACAGCCAGCCAGCCAGCCAGAAAAGAAAGTCTTATCTTCCCTTCTTGTAGCCATCTTCAGTTTCTACCACCAACTACTTTGGAACTCTTAGCTACTTTCCTGGCTAAGGACAAAAGAAGCAGGAAGCATTCTCACCATAAGCCTGGTCTTCCACAAGGCTGTTGATTATGATTCTCCCAACCCTGCCCTGTCAGTCTCCCTTCCTGTATTTTGGAGTACGGTGTGGTTCAAGGGCCAGTAGCTCAAATGTGACTCCTCTTACTAAGTATCTGCTCAATGTGTTTTTTCATTTGTTTGTTCTTTGTTTTTGTTTTTTTTTTGTTTGCCTTTTTTTTTTTAATGTAGAGTGTCTTCATGACTCTTACTTCAAACTACTAGCTGCAAATTCCAAAAACGAGGAGAATTCTCAATCAAAATTGTGTTACACTAGCAAAAAGAGAACCTGGACTGTAATTCTGGTGTCATCAAAATTTCTGGGGGGGGGGGAAGAACTTTGTGTGTGGTTTTGGGTATTTCTATTATCTCTCCACACTTCAGTTACCACATCTGTAAGATACCTTGAAGTGAGGTACAACGGCCAACTGCAATGCTTCTCCAAGTTCTAATATTCCATGATTCATCTCACCCTGCCCACATGAAGAGGTGCTCTCCTTAGTGCTTCTGTGACCACATTTTAAAAATCAACCCCCAAACACATGGCCAAGTGATTACTATATTAGTGGGGGTGGTGAGACAGGCATCAGAAATGTATCAGCCTAGGGCTCTGCCTTGGGGTTTCTGTATCTACACCCCCACATGAGCTTTGGATCAGACAATCCTGGGAAAGGTCAAGACCTATGTTTTCCAGGTTAAGAGTCAGTCTATGAATGAGGAGTATTGTCCGGAACCAAAATCCAGAAGGCTTCAAGAGTTACAGCTGTAAAATGGGACCTTAACTCTTATTTTGTAAGACAGATATAAAAAATCCAAGTGAGATAATAATTCATGATATAAGCACCTGGGATATTATTGAATCATACTGTTTAGTCCAGAATCAAAAGAGACTAATAGGGTGACAGTGTCCATTAGTGACAGAAACAAACAAAACCCTAATAGGGTTCATTTATACTTAGACTTAACAGACATTAAGATTTTCCAGTCATTATTTCAAAAACATGCAGTAAATTCCTTCCAAGTGACAAGTACTGTTACCTTATTCTCAGGCTGAGGACACAACCCCTGCTCCCTTATGGAACTTAGTATACACTGGTTACATTAATAATTGCTTTATTATAGCTTTAAAAATGCTGGAGCCAAAAAATGCAGATAGTAGAAGAATACATAAAAGAGAATCTAACACAGCTGAGATAATTATGCTGGTCATGTTCTTTCATTTTATGAATAAATATACTATAGAGATGTATACTATATATATTTACAAACTAGACACAGAGATACATAGATGGATGGAAGAATAGAAAGAAGACCTTCTTCTTCCTTATGGTCTCTTTAGCTGATTTAGAAACAAATTGACATGAGGCAGATTAATAGGAGAAAATCAAATGTAACAGGTGTATGAATGGGGAATTCACACTGACATGGAAATTCCAAAGACAGTGGGGCAACATGAAGCTTCTATGAGCTAAGAAGCAAGCGGGGTAGGGACTGAGGATACAAAGGGGGAGAAAGCTCATTAGCAGGAAGTGGAAAAGAGATGTTTAGAAAACACAAGGCTGCCCTATTATGTAGGAAGATTCTGTAGGTAAAGGGGAGCCTCTGTTGATAGCTTTCTTCCTGTTATAGGCTCTCCTTTCCAATGTCAATTTAGGCAGTTGAGGGGGAGGCAGAGAGCTTTTCCTGCATCTGCTGGGTTTTGTTTACTTTCAACTCAAAACAATCTTTATTCCAAGGTAGCCCATGCTGGAGCAGTGTGTCCTGGGTCCCTACAGTTGGATAGATGACAGATATAGACATAGTTTAATTCTACATAATCCTAAAGAACAGTCTGAGGGTGGGTTAAGATAGGATTATTTCTGAGCCCTCACTTAGCAGAACCCCTGAGCCCACACCCAGGGTGCTGCCCACCAGGACATCATAGTGCTTGTCCACCAGAGACCCTCACTCCCTATTTTCCTTTGAGGTGTGTCCCAGGCCACTGGTCTGTTTTATCCATCCTAGAAGTAGGAGACTTCACAAAGATGTATCCTTTCCTAAAATGTGAGACCAGAGCACCCTAAGTATGGACAGAACAAATTCGGGAAGAACAAATCCACACAGATAACACTGTGATCACCCATACAGCAAAAAATTAATTAACCACAAATTTGAAAAAGTGACCTGCATTTAGCAATAACACCAAGTCTTTCTCTGGCATTTTTACATCCTACTGTTAGTCACTTTTCCAACCCATGAGGCAATGGATTTCCACTCTAAACGCCACCTCTAGTCGATATGTGTATACACACACACACACACACACACACACACATACACACACACACACACACACACACACAGTATTTTCTGCATCTCAATAGCTTTACACACGCACGGTAGTTCTGCCCTGAGGCTGGGTATAAATAAATTGACAGCCAGGTTTCCCACTAATGCCATCAGAGAAGGCTGTTTCAGAATACTAATCAGGAACTCTCATGAAGTGAGAAAAGCTGGAGTCAAGCAGCAGCAGGCACTTACTGGGGCCAAAAACTAAATAAATAAACAAACAAAAACAAACAAAAAACCACAACTAGTCAGAGGGACTCTTGGTCTTTGGAACTTGGTAGCTGGCCTCCTAGATCAGCTGCCCTTTCTTGGAGTACTTCTTGGGGGCCAGAGGAAAGGCTTAGGACTTAGTGAAGTGTCTAGGAGGGAGGGTTGAGCATATTAGCTAAAGAAATAAATCAAACTGATAAATGAGGAGGGCAGGGGTCTCCAAGGCAGCAACAATTGATATGAGAGGAACCAGCTGATTTTCAAGAGAGATGTAAGGTCAAGGTCAGGGAACCAGCATGGCCGAGGTAGCACAGAGAGCTGGGAGAACAGGTGAAAGAAAAGAAAATACAATTCTATAGAGGGAGAGGAGAAAACAAAAGTCTGTGACATAAAAACTACTCTCAGTTGACTTGTCACTCTAACTTCGTGGGGAGAGATGGGATCTCCCCACCTCTGTCCTACTCTGTCCTGGAAGTAGAGCTTTTGTGAATGAAAAAGCCCTACTTTCTAATAAGAGTCCGAGAACATTTTATTACTAAAAACGTTCAGAAATACAAAGGCAGGACACTCAGGCCTATGTTACGAAAGCCCTCTTTAGCTTCCTACCTAATTTCCTAGTTCCAACATTCTCTACTGGATGGTCAACAGTGGAGATCACAGGTCTCTTGGGGAACATAAGGAAAGGGCTCCACAGAGGCTGCAGTCAGGGAAAGAGAGAATGGAGAAAATCCAGGAGTCACCAAGGACTGTGAAATTCATATAAAAGTGGAGTGATGAGATCAGGATCTGTCCCTCAGGACAGGGGTCTCCAAGGAGGTCCCCAGTCAGTATGCACTTGTTTGGACTGAATTTGGAAGTCTGTATATTTATGAACAGAATAACAGGAAGCAGGCTACAGAGATCAATGGTCAGTCAAATCAGAGCCATGACATGTTATAAGAGACTTTTATTATTTTTTGGTGCATAAAGGGCTTAGAAATGCTATCAGACTATCAAAGTCTGGATGTGTGGAGGTCCACTAGACTTTTCATCCAATAAGAAGCCAACCATGATTCATAATTAGGATCTCAGTGAGTGGCAAGGAAGTATTGCCTTTTGAAATATAGGATATCATATTAGTGGTGAAATTGTTCTAAATAATGTAAACCACCCCCTTCCAAAGCTTCAGGAGGATATCTATGCACTTTTAAGAACAGTATTAATTTTGTTAGCACATTCTTTCTTTCTAGAAATGCTGGTCATACTTAAATTAATTTTTTTTATGTTGCTTTATTTTTGAGAGAAAGAGCAAGAGCAGGGGAGGGGCAGAGACAGAGGAAAACACAGAATCTTAAGCAGCCTCCAGGCTCTGTGCTGACAGCACAGAGCCTGATGTGGAGCTCAAACTCATGAGCAGTGAGATCATGACCTGAGCCAAAACTGGATGCTCAACTAACTAAGCCACCCAGGTGCCCCTGGTCATACTCAAATTAATAGAAATGTCAAATTATTAAAGTAAAACTTAATGTTGGACACAATTCTTTACCCTCTCCCAATTGTAAAATGGTTGAAAGCAGTTTATGAGTATATAATGAGAATGGGAGCTTCTGATAAATCACACTTTTGTCACCAAATGCTGGCAGAAAAATACCCAAGCTCATTAAGCAAATAACTCCACGATTTGATCTATTTCATTAAGAGTGTAAAAAAGGGCCATGTGTCATGTTTCATGTTCTGTACATTATTCTATTTATTTTACTTAATCGTATTATAATATATAACATTATAATATAATACATAAAATATATAATATGTAATTTATAATACATCACATAATATACAACAGCTCAAAGGAGTTAAACATTATCCCCATTTTACAGATGCTCAGAAAGGTGAAATAACTTGTCCAATATTTGGGTTATCCACTAGTCTTCCTGCTGTACCACACTATCTCTCTAAGAACGTCCTGCTGTAAGCCAAACCATTCCTAAGCCCATGGCCAGACAGTCCTTATAACGTTTATTTCAACCCAGCCCCAACTCTCTACCAATTACCTCTCTTCCAACTATCCAAATTATATACCTTCTTGACGCATTTTCTGGCCTCTGTAAGCTAACAATGACTTCCCCTCTCCCAAGAAACAATGACAGTAATGGCAGCAGGAACACTGACAGAACATCTAACAAAACACACGTGCCCTTTCCAGTTTTCCAAATGCTGTGTGTTTTCTTTTTGAACCTAATAAGGGAATCCCCTCCTAGAAGTTAGATGCCCCCAGAATTGTGCATAAGAGAAGATTCTTACCAAATATTTAGGTCAGAGACGAAGTGGGGGGGTGGAAAAAGGAAAGGAAAATACAGAGGAAACATTGTTGACCTACTTCTTAGTGTTATTTGGAGAAACTTAAACATTCTTTATATGTTTATATAGTTCCTGCAAATACTTCCTAGTGAAGACATCATTGCATACATGGTAGTTAATTGGTTAGTCCAATTTCTACCTTCCAACTGTGCATTCAGATTTGCTCCAACTGGTGGGGAACAGTGGGAGACCAGGTTGCTAATAGGGATTCACAATTCAAAGAGAAATGAGGGAAGACTTGTTTGCATTCCCTGAACACCTGTATCCCCTTGCTGATAATCTTTATGAGGAAGAATGTCTTTCCAGAGATTGAGATCAGCTCCAGATTTGTCCCACTGGATGCATCCGGAACGACTATGCCAGTTGATCCAATAACCCTTTTCCCCAGGTCACCCTTCCTGAACCTTCCCTTATGGATGAATTCATCACCTTTCCTGGCAGGCTGTGGGCATGAATTTTGATCAATACAAGCCATCCTCAACTGCTTTACTGCAATGCTGCTCTGAGAAGAGGAGCTTTTGAGCTCCTGTTTCATTCCAACAGAGCAAAACCAGAATAAGAGAGATTCCAGAGCAGCCGTCTTTTGGTGCCTGCAGCTATATGTAGCTTTTATCTGATTTCGATGGTTACTGGAATCTTTAGTCAAGGAAAGGCTGTGTGTAATATTTGTTTCTCCATGGCTGGCTGACTTGGCAAGGCCAGGACATCAGGAAGGCCTTACCATGAAGGGGGCTGGGAGGTCAATGACCACAGGCCTCCCCAAAGGCGAGCTTCAGTGACACCCCAAGGAGAAGGCTTGAAATGAAAGAGGGTGCCAACAGGTTACCCCAACACCCACCACAGGCCACCTTCTAGGAATACATTTGGGTCCTAGTATCAAAAAAAAAACAAAAAAAACAAAACAAAACAAAACAAATAACACTATGATGTGCTCTATACAGCCTCAATCAGAGTCCTGGGACTAATGAACATCATAAACTAGTTGTTTTCAAGAGAGATACACTGAATACAAGACCGTGGGCAAAAATGGGGCCGACAGCTGGATCCATCCTACAGATATATTTTAGTTTGTTTTTTGGTTCACACAATTTTTTCCAAACAAAATTACACCACCATGTTATAAAAATTGAAAGATTTTATGTTAAAATAAGTATTTATGTCCTATCTTTGAAAAATGAGAAGATCTGAAAACACATTTCTATTTGCTGGCAATTAGGCAGAGCTGTTGGGAGAGGGGTGAGGACAGGAAGAGGGGTATACGTCTAGATGACCAAAGACCCCTAACCACGTTGTCCTCATATCCTTCAGTTTCACTCATAAACCTCACCCGCTTGGTCCCTAAACATAGCTGAGACTCTGGTGCAGAATGAAATGGTATTTTGCTTATCAACAAAACCCCATTGCCACTCTGCTGATGATGGAGTTTTCCCCATGAAAGGACCACATTGGAACTGTGGTCTCCTCTTACCTCTGCTTTGGGGCAAGCTGTTTATTAAACAACTCACACTCATGAGTTCTAATCTGTTTTCATTTACAGCAGAGACTAATTGCATCTCTCTCATAAAGTAAGAGTTGGGAAACACAGCTGGAAAAAGATGAGCTCCAGGATTGAGTTTTGTTTTGTGTTCTGTCTCTGAGAGCATGAGACATTGGCTAGTGCACTTATCCATCTGCAGGTACTGAACAGCAGAGGAGAAAGTCCTCATGATTAAAGATGTGCACGAAATGGGTTCCTCCTCCCTTATATTTGATATGTTGGCTTGTATCTCTTCCACGGATCTCTTCCATGTGGGAGCCGAGACAGCCCATGGTCACTAGAGGGGTGGCATAGATAGGATGAATTAACCCATTACGAACAATAAGGGTAAAACTCTAGTGCTTTTATTAGCTTTGATTTGTGTTGCTTTCAGGGCTCAAGTGTGAGGTTTATAAAAAAGAAGCAAGCAGTTATAGATCGTGCACTGCTCTTCGCTATGGTTTATATCCGATGTCTGTAAAGGTTTTATTGGATTATTGGTAGCGTGTTTATTTGCCTGAACACAAAAAGTCCTGCTAGGCCTTGAGAATAACCTAGAGAGAAGGGAGCTTTGTGATATTACAGGATTGGAGCAGAAGTCTACTTCCAGTGCTCTGGGCAGGGAAGGGGGAAATAAAAAGACACAAAAAATCACAGCGTGTGGACCCTAATTTAAGATGAGGTCACTGAATAGATGTGGAAGGAGACCGCCAAGCCAGAGCTGTTCCTTATTTGTAAATCATGATCCCTTGGGATATTTGTGCTGATTTAACTCATCTTGCTATTCAATTGAGGGGATTATGAGAGGACAATGCAAAAAGGCTACTTGGCAATATCCCAACCGGTTGATGGGTGAATTAGCTTTTCATGAAAATAAAATGAATATACATTCTCATGGATAAACTCATTGCAAGGCTCTACAGCAAGGAATCTCTACCTCAGCACTACTGACATTTGGGCAGGAAAAGTCCTTGTTGTGGGACCGTTCTGTGCATCACAGGATACTTAGCGACATCTCTGGCCTCTACCCACTCGACCCCAGTTAATACCCCCACCTAGTTAGGACTACCCCATATGTCTGTCTCCAGATATGGCCAAATGTCCTTGGCAAGATGGAGAGGGGGGCGCACCTGTTCATCTCACTGCTTTACACAAGCTAAAGTGTGTGTGTGGGGGGGAGTGCACACATGTTAGGGAGATGTAATGAAGATATTCATAAAATTCAAAGAGAAAATTTCCAACATGATTATAATTCATTTAATTCCATCAAAATGAGTCTCCAAATGAGATCCCAGAAATTGAAATGGGCAGATTTTTAAGAAAGGAAAGCAAATGAGTAGTCAGTTGAGCATTATTTCAGGGAAGTTTTACCCTAACAAATGCATCCATCTACAGCCTGAGGTGGGAATACACATAGCTGTGAAATATGGGGCACTTAAACTACATCTCAGTGTTTATATTGATCCTGGGACAATGTCTTTCTAGAAGTTTTAAGCCACAAAGGATAAAAACCTCCAGGAACCAGAGGAAAAAAAAAAAGCCTTTATTTTTTGGTCTTCCAACATAAAAGCCCAGTTCTTATCTTTAGATCTTCAACAACAACAAAGAAATTAGGAGACAGATATCCATGTGCTTCTCTATGAGAAACCAGAGAAACAGGCATTGATTTTGTTCCCTCTTCCACGAAGTGGAAGTCATATTGCATAGCTGCTTAAAGTCCCCCATGTTGCTTAGGTTGCACAAGAGACAAGGGGGAACTGGTTTGCCTCTAAGTATTTCCTGCCTATCTTTTGATTCCCAAATAATATTTAAATTAAAAGTGTCCTTGGGCTTAAGCACACGTCCAAGTTTCTATTTTGGCAGAGTTTCTCTTTTACCAAACTGGGGAAAGAACGGGGAAAGATAGTGAAGATCATTCGTTAGGTCATCTCCCACAATGGAATATTCCAAGCAGGTAGAATACACTTGGACTGTAGACTGTCAAGATCCATGAAGGTCTGTGTGTAATTTCTCAAAGTGGGATTCATCGAGTGCCCACATCAGAGCCATGGGATGACAGCGGTTAAAAAAGGAATAATCCTGGTCCTCACCATCAGACCCACCAAATCGGGTCCCTGAGTCTGTGATCTGATAAGATGCATTTTTATCAAGATGATTTTATTCTCGTTAAGATCTGAGAACCACTTAATTGAGTTATACATTGGAGGGATAGAGAAAATAGAAGAAAGGACGTCTTGAAGATACATGAGAGAGTAATATCAGAATTCCCTTCTCGAAGCAAGCCAGTTTGAGGATTTGAACCATGAAGTGCTCAGGGATTCGCTAACCACAGGGTTTTTCAAGAATCACTGCTCTGTCAATGAACTGCGAAGTCAATGAAATCCCCAAATCAGAGTTATTTGGGATTTGTCCTTGGCAGAGAGCCGCATGGTTAAGACTAGCTGTAGGCTACAGAAATTTTACAAGCACCTATATTCAGCATCCATAAGGTCTGAGAGATGAGGGAGTTTGGGAAAGAAGAATCTAGATAGTGTGTTGATGCTGTATGCCTGCCAATGTGTGATTCAATATTAGTTATTAGAGGGCCACAAATCTGACCTTCACAGGCATCTTGCCTTATAGCTTTTAAATTCAAGTGTTTTTCCTTTGCTCTTTTTAAAGTAATGCCTTTTTGTATTGCTCTTATTTTCAGATAATCTCATGTGGGCTAAAGAGAAGCAAGAAATAGGATGCTCAGCCTACAAGTAAAGGGTATACTGGGCCAGCTAGGCGCTCAGTGGGTTAAGTGTCCGACTTGATTTCAGCTCAGGTCTTGATCTCAGGGTAGTGAGATGGGGTCCCATGTTATACTCTGCGCTGAGCATGGAGCCTGCTTACGTTTTTCTCTGTTCCTTTTTCTCTCTCAAAACAAAACAAAAAATAAGGGTATTCTATACTTTTGTACTCTGGGACCACTACAATTCATTTGTTAGTGCCCCCCAAGCCCACAATAACACTGGTTTGTTTATAAACGACGTTAACTTCTTCTCACGTTTGTTTTGGTATTACTCCCCATATCCATGGTGTAGGAGAACAAGTTTCTTTAAAGCAGAGATTTATGCAGCTTCTATCATCAAATTTATGATCCCAAATGATCGATATGTCTTGCACTTTCCTCTGATTGGCCAAAAATGGTCACATGACCATTCTTATCTACAAAGAAGGGGGCAAACAGTCTTTATTTCTCTGCTATGTACCCAGCCAAAATTGGAGAAAGGGATTCTATGACTATTAAAGAATGGGAATCTATTTAAAAAAAATAGCAGCCTCTCTCACAAAATAAAAGCCTCCCCCGCCCCGGAGAAGGATAAGTACATACACTATAGCCTTTTGGAAAAACAAAGTATGTTTAAAGACATAATCTAGAATAATTGTTACTGTTAAAAAAATCCAAATTATCCTGCACAGGAAAATAAAAGAAGATAGAAGGAAATGCCACCAAGTGTTAATTGTAAATATCCATATTTTTCCTTATCTGCTCTAAATTCTATGATCACCTATTATAATCACTCCCTTGCATGTGTTTTCAGCTCTCATTTTCTTACCACCTATTTCACCCCTGCTCCCCTTCAAGGAACTGAGTTGAGGAAAGGAAAATCCATCCCCTTCTCACTGGTATCACTTTAAATTTAGGACCAAAAATTTCTAGCAGACCCTCAATGCTGCTACATGATCATAGTATATGTTTCTCTTGCTCATTTATTTTGTTCAAACTCTTGCTGAACCATTTCTCACCTTTTCCTTTCTCCTGAAAACTTTGTAATTCTTCATCCATCCTTCTCCCAGTTGATGATCTTTCTACCAACTTCCCTGACAACATTGAAGCAATCAAAGACGATCTTTCAAAAACTCTCAAGGCATCTTCTTCCAATCTTCTAAAATATCTTTTTATACATCTGCCTCCCTCATGGTGCTATGATAAACTATCCATGACTCTGTCAAAGGCTAATCCATCCATGTCTCCATTAGAGTCCCTTTCTTCATCCTCACTCACAGACACCCATCCAGCAATTCCTGCTTCCTTCTTCTATATCACCAGTTTTTCCTCCTTTACTAGATCATTTCTATCAGCATTACAAAATGATGTCATTACTCCTTTGCTTTTTCAGAGTTTTTAAAAATATTTATTTTTGAGCAAGACAGACAGAGTGTGAGCAGAGGAGGGGCAGAGAGGGAGAGACAGAATCCAAAGGATACTCCAGGCCCTGAGCTGTCAGCATAGATCCCGATGTGGGGCTTGAACTCATGAGCTGTGAGATCATAACCTGAGCTGAAGTCTGGAGTCCTACCCTTAACCGACTGAACCACCCAGGTGCCCCACTCCTTTATTTTTTTAATTTTACTTAGTTAACATACAGTACAGTATTGGTTTTAGGATTAAAATTCAATGATTCCTCACTTACATACAACACCCAGTGCTCATCACAAGTGCCTCCCTTAATCCCCATCAGCCAATAACCCATCTAATCTATCTCCCACCTACCTCCCTCAATCAACCCTGCTTGTTTTCTATCCTTAAGAGTCTCTTGTGGTTTGTTTCCGTCTCTCCTCTTTCTGCCCCCCTCCTGTATGTTCATCTTTTTGTTAATAAATTCCAGATATGAGTGAAATGATATCATACTTGTCTTTTTCTGATTGGCTTCTTTTGCTTAACATTATCTATTGTAGCTCTATCCACACTGTTGTAAATGGTAAGATTCCATTCTTTTTAATGGCTAAGTGACATTCCATTGTCACTCATATACCACATCTTTATCCACTCATCAGTCAAGGAACATTTGGGCTCTCACCATAGCTTGGCTACTGTTGATAATGCTGCTATAAACATTGGGGTGCATGTACCCCTTTGAATCTATATTTTTGTATCCTCTGGGTAAATACCGACCAGTGCAATTGCTGGATCCCAGGGTAGTTCTATTGCTAGTTTGTTTTGAGGAACCTCTATACTGTTTTTCAGAGGGGCTGTATCAATTTGCATTCTTACCAACAATGCAAGAAGGTTCCCCTTTCTCTGCATCCTCACTAACACCTGCTCTTTCTTGTGTTGTTAATTTTAGTCATTCTGACAGGTGTGAGGTGACTTCAAGCTGTATTACAAAGTTGTAATCATCAAGACAGTAAGTTACTAGCACAAAAACAGACACATACATCAATGGAGCAGAATAGAAAACCCAAAAATGGGCCCACAACTATATATCATTACTCCATCTCAAAAAAAAAAAAAAGTTTTGTTTCTTGACGTCACATTAAAAAAAATAAAGCCATGGTCCCATTTATCTGTATCCCATTGCAACAAAACTTCAATTCCTATTTTAGTTTCTCACACACATCACTCTACCAAAACTTCTCATGCCAGAGTCATCAATGGCCTGCATTTTATGAAATCCAATGGTTGATGATTACTCATCATCTACTTGACCTTCTTGACAAAGAGAAAAGACTCTTCATGGGATTCCAGAACACTATATTCCTGGTTAGAGCTCTGGTTTTCTTCCTATCTGATTCTTCAGTCTTGTCTGTAGCTTCTTCTATTTCAAATTCTCAATGACAGAGCACCCAGAACTAAGTCATATATATGTATATATGTCATATATGTATATGTATATGTATATCTCCAGTTCAGACCTCTCCTCAGACCGCCTGGCTCATGATCTACCTACCTAGTTGACATCACTTCTTGGGTATCTAATAGAAATCTCAAACCACATGCTTACAAAACTGAATTGTTTATATTGCCCCCACCTGCTCCAAACCTGTTAGATCCACGGTTTTCCTCATCTCAACAGATGGCAACACCATCCTTCCAATGCTTCAGGCAAAACCAAACAAACAAACAACCTCTAGGAGTCTTTCACAATTCTTCTTTCCTTCACCCACCCCATTCAATCCATCACAAAATCCTATTGGCTCTACTTTTAATACGTATCCAGAATCTGATTCTCACCACTTTCAGTTCTAGCACCATGGACAAGACATCATTAGCTCTTACTGGGACAACTGCAATAGCCTCTGATCTAGTCTTTCTACTTGGATTTCCTCCTACCCTCCCTCCAACATCCTAAACATCATTCTCAAAAGAGCAGCAAGAGTTTAAGTCAAATCATGTCACCAGCTTCTCACTGCTCTCAGAAAAAAAATCTAAAGTCTTTATGATAGCCTAATACACATAACATGATATGGCCCTTGGTGAACCCCACGACTATTTCCTACTACTATACTCATTGCTTAGAATGTTCTAGTCACACTGGTCACCTTATTGTTCCTCAGAAATGCTGACATGCCCCCACCATTGCACTAACTCTTCTTTCCAGAACATACTTCCATCACATACCTTCACAGCTTCCTTTCTTATATCTTCAAATCATCACCCAAATGTCATCTTCTCAGTGATATCCCCCTACACTCCACTCTAGGTAATCGAAAGCCTCATCACCTCCATTATTTTAATAATATTTACCACTTTCTAAAATCTATGATTCAAGTATTACATGTATACATATATTCATGTATATAATATATAATATACAATGTATATTGAAAGTTGCACAAATTATAATGTTAGCAGCATAATAAAAATGTCTCTTTGTTTTGTTCATAGATGTAGACTTGGCCCTTAAAATAATGGTTGACATAAAGTAGGTGATCAACATATATATAGGAAATATATATATATATATAGGAAATTAACAAATAGGAGAAATGGGTAATGTTTTTGTAATTGTTCTCATATTTTAAATATTTGTAAAATTTCCTATTTTACAAATTATCTTTAATGCATCATTCTGTTATCTATATGGTAAAAAATGACCTACTAAAATCAATACTTTTAAACTCATGGGGTGGCTCAGTTGGTCAAGTGTCCAACTTCAGCTCAGGTCATGATGTCACAGTTTGTAAGTTCGAACCCCGCATTGGGCTCTGTGCTGACAGCTCAGAGTCTGGAATGGAGCCTGCTATGGATACTTTGTCTCCCTCTCTCTCTGTCTCTCCCCCACTCATACTCTCCCTCTCTGTCTCTCAAAATTAAAATATTAAAAATATATTTTTAAACTTTTAGTTTTACTTTTAAATACTAGGTTTAAGGGTACCTGTGTGGCTCAGTTAGTTAAGCTTTCAACTCTTGATTTTTGGCTCAGGTCATTATTTCTTAGATTGTGAGATTGAACCCATCATTGAGTTCTGCACTCACAGTGCAGGAACCAGCTTGGGATTCTCTCTCTCCCTTTCTCTCTGCCCCTCCCTGCTCTCTCTCTAAATAAATAAAATAAATCTTTAAAAATAAATACCAGACTTAATATTAGATAAATCAATCAACTTACTGACCTTGAGCTGTTATATTTTAAAAGGGCTACTTTGACTTATGTGATCTGAAGAAGACTGCATCAGAAAAGGCAACAATGCTGTGTGTTCCAACATAGGAAGCCATACCAGCATAAGGGATCATTATGATGCTTGTTTTTTAAGGAAAGCAGCCAAAAGTTCCAATTCCTCCTGGATAATTAAGCATTGTTTTTTAAATACATTTTTTGGAACGTATTTTTATATTTTAATCTAGGAGCAAACGAGTAAAACCTAATTTGTCACCACCTGTCAGGCACACCATCAAGGAGGCAAATGGTCTACTTTGGGTCACAGCACTGACTGAGATCGTGAGCCTCTGATTCCCAGTCCAGAGCCTTTCCCATTATATTGTACAAAATTCCATAGGAAATCTCTCTTTAGTGAGGCAGAGTATACTATTGTGGAAAATCTTTCATTACAGAGAGTGAGAGAAGGAAGGGAAGGGAAGGGAAGGGAAGGGAAGGGAAGGGAAGGGAGGAAGGGAGGAAGGGAGGAAGGGAGGAAGGGAGGAAGGGAGGAAGGGAGGAAGGGAGGAAGGGAGGAAGGGAGGGAGGAAGGAAGGAGCAACTAACCCAAGTTCAGAGCTGAGAGTCTAAGCATGGGAAGGCAACACAAGAAACATCCCTTTTCTCTCAGGAAAGGATGGGGGCCAAGGAAAAGCAAACAGAAATATGTGGATAATGGAAACAAGGAAATTGAAAACAAAACCTTCTCTAGGAGAAGAGGATAAACAAGACCAGATAGTGCTCTTAAGTTCAAGAGGACTGTCAAGGGTCCAACATACCTATTTCCAAAAAGCCCTCTAATAGCCACTAAACTGAAATGAACAAAACCAGACATAAGGAAGCCTTCCGATTGGAGTTTTTACTGCCACCGGGCAAGTCAGCATGGCTCTCAGCAGAACTATTTACACGGAATTACCCATAATGCTTGACACCATGATAATTCCCTTCTGCCTTGATGCATATTCGACTGACAGCACAGAAACTCTGTCAAAGAGAAAAAGTAAATGATTCAGCAAAGTGTGGATGTAAGACAGGGAAATGAACATCCAGAAATTCTGCTACATGCCAAGATTCACTCCCAACCTAGCCAGGGAAAGAAAGCAGGGATATTACACATTCAGAGGAGTTATACAAAATGTTCCCAACTCAACCAATAAACAATGTGATCAGAGGTCAAACATAAACCTGAAAATGGAGCTGGGAAATTTGAAGATTGTTTTGTTTTGTTTTAGATTTGTTGTCCTAATGTTTCCTGGCTCCGCATTCTTCCTGCAAAAACTTTCAGATTTTTGATGGTGCAGTGAAAGTAATTTTGACCTAAAACTCAGAAAATCAAGATTGTAATGCAGGCTTTAACATCCTCATTTGTCACATGGCCTTGAACCAAACATTTTACTCCTCTTGACATGATTTCTATGGTTAGAATATCTGATTAGCTTTCACCTTCCTGAACTGTCAGTCACCAAAATTCTTGTAGCTTTTGTAGAAGGAGCGTAGGAGATGACCAGAGGAGATGCTGCTATGAACACTGGGGTGCATGTAGCCCTTTGAATCTATATTTTTGTATCCTTTGGGTAAATACCTGTTAACGCAATTGGGTAGCTCATCAGAGATGACCAAATTCCCTAAGCCTCATTTTCCCAACATGTGAAATGGAATCACAACAGGAAATCTATTTCTCAGATTTCAAAAGTTAGAATTAAATCACAATGCATGCTCTATGTTTTTTTTTTTCAGTTTTGATGAATTCAACTCCACAGAAACATTGAAAGAATAATACAGGGGATACCAATATATCCTTCATCACCACATTTCCTTGCTATATTTCTACACACACACACACACACACACACACACACTTTTACTGAAGTATTTTAAAGTACCTTGCAGACCCTATAGTATTTGTATTTAACTCCTAAATGTGTCATCATACCATCTCTGAAGAATAGACATTCTTCTATATAACTAGACATTCTTCTATATAACAAGACCATTTCACACTCAAAAAGCTTAACACTGATAAAATAATATTAACTAATATATGGTTCATATTCAAATATCTCCAATTCATTCATACATTTGGTTGCCCTAGCATCTTATTCTCCTTTAATCTAGAAGAATCCTTTAGTTTTTTTGTTTGCTTGCTTGCTTTTCTGATATCTTGCTTTATGGATTTTTTTTTAGTATTCAAGCCAACAGTTTTCTAGAATGTTCCACACAAAACATATGAACAAATCTCACAAATACAAGATGCCAGACATGAGACATTACAAAACACACAGAACTTACTTCTGCTGTTAGAATTAAGAATCTCAGTGATGTATAGGGATTAGAGACTGTAAGGAACCATGAGATTGAACTATCAATGTTCTAATTCTCGAGCCAGCTGCTGATTATGTAAATGTGTGTTCATATATTACTTAGGAAATAAAGTATTTACTGAAGTGATTATTTGTCAAAATAAAATTAATTAAGAATGTGAAAGAAATATAACTGGAGTTGCTATAATTCCTTCCTTTCACTGTATAATGGATAAAGTAGTCAAAAATACATATGGATATCAATGACTGGACATAATTAACGAAAGTGTATAAGGAGACATATATTGAATTGTATATAGCACACATTAAAAATTTATTTTCTCTTTTTAAGCCTGAAAGGAATGGTCTTTTCAAAATGTGTTTATTGGGGGGAGCCTAGGTGTCTCAGTCGGTTGAGCATCCGACTTCAGCTCAGGTCATGATCTCACAGTTGTGGGTTCGAGCCCCACATCGGGCTCTGTGCTGACAGCTACTTCAGAGCCTGGAGCCTGCTTCAGATTCTGTGTCTCCCTCTCTCTCTGACCCTCCCCTGCTCATGCTGTGTCTCTGTCTCTCAAAAAATAAAAATTAAAATGCTTTAAAAATGTGTTTATTGGGACACAAACATGCAGTGAGTTCCCCAAATTAGACATTGTATAGACCAATATTATTTGTTTAAGACTTGGCAAGAGTAGAACTTTCAAAAATTACTTAACAAAGCCCTAATCATAGAAATAGAAAAGTGCTATTCTATGAGACTATCAGGTCAAAGACTCAAAGCATAATAACTAGTAAGGTATTTAGAAACGATCTTAAATGTGAATATTATAATTCTGCATAATGAATATAAGCATACACAAATTTATGTCCTTAATACTTTGTTATTAAATAAAAAATTTTAATTATCAAGAATTTAGAAAAAGGATATAAAATCAGCCTCAAGGAAAACAGGAGGAAATTATAAAATGCAGCAAAAACTAATTATTGAAAAATGTGAGAACTAGCAGATAGAAGAAATCTAAGAATGGTTCTAAAAAATAGACAGAAACCAAAAATTGTAAGTCTTATAAATCTAATTAAGAAAAGATATGAAATAGAAATAAGATATGTAAAGCTCTTTTCACAGTACCTAACCCAAATGAAGCTCTCAATACTATTATTATTATTCACAAAGAAAATCAAGGATATGCTGATAAATACAGGGACACACAAGAAATTAAAAATATAAGAACACAACAAAATGTAGGCTAACATATTTAAAATCAGAACAAAATGGATGATACTCTTGAAACAGATTTAAATTACAAAACAAACTCATAAGTCACAGGAAACCTAGATAGATCAATAAACAGGAAAACAGGAAAAAATATGTCCAAAACATACTGGAAGCCTAAATGGTTTTTTAAAAAATATTTTTATTTATTTCTAGGAGAGAGAGAGAGAGAGAGAGTGAGCAGGGGAAGGTCAGAGAGAGAGGGAGACACAGACTCTGAAATAGGCTCCAGCCTCTGAGCTGTCAGTCAGCACAGAGCCCGATGCGGGGCTCGAACCCAAGAACCGCGAGATCATGACCTAAGCGAAAGTCGGACGCTCAACCAACTAAGCCACCCAGGCGCCCCGCCTAAATGGTTTTTACTAAAGGACTCATTTTAGTGAACACTGAGGTTATCTCTCCAACACTCTGTCCATCCTTCCCTCACTGCGAAAAGTCCTGGGAAGCATCTTCACCAGTATTTCCAGGCTGGGGCTCCAGTTGTTTTAATAAATGGAGGCAACAGTTCCTTTATTGTCATAATTGGATCAGGTGACCCATCCTTCAGCCCATCAATTCATGGCATTTCCATGGCCAGAAAATAGAGATGACTCAATACAACATAATGAAACACACAAGCAGATTTTCTATTGACTTCTCAAAAGAAGATACTTCCATCTTATGAGACTTTATAGAAGCCAGACCTCTTTCTCCTTCTGAATGATGCACTGTGAAATTGTGATACCCGAAATTACTGCAGCCATTTTAACCCTGGGCAGGGAGCCAACCTGCAAAGTCTGCCATCCCATAAGGCAGAATGGAGATGTGAAAAGGAACCAAGCTACTGGTGTCAAATGCTCACTGAATCACACATCCTCACAACACATCCAACCTCTGTACCATCCTGATAGATAAGCACATGAACACATGTTTTAAAAAAAAAAAAAACCAGCATGAGTTATTTTTCCTGTTGTAATATAAAAAGTCAGGTCATTCTCCTAGAGCACAGAAAAAAAAAGATGGTAGTCACTCAACACTTCTGGTGAAGGTAGTACAATCATAATTATTAAACTGAATGAAGAAAACAAAAGGGAATTGCTAACATAGAACACAAAATCATAAATAAGAATCTGAGCAAATACAATTCAATACGATGCTAAGAATAATTTGCTACAGCTAAACAAGATTTGTGCTAGGACTACAAAGGTAGTTTAATTTTAGAAATACATTAATATAATATTTCCCGACAATAAATACAGTGTCAAAAATAATACCACAATAATTTTCAAGACAAAAATTGAATTCTGGTTACATCTCTTAGTTAATTGGTGAACAACATATCTATATCCCTGGAGGATGACAAACCCCAACTCAATGGAGACAGGACCCTTCTGGACTTTGCTCTAGGTACCTAGTCCTCTGGCTTTTTATTTGTATCTCTTATCATATGCTTTATTATTTGACAAACTCACAAAACCATGTAAGTTTTTCCCTGAGTTCTGTGAGCTGTCATAACAAATTAGCAAGAAGAGGGGGTTATGGGAGTCACTGATTTATGTCCAGTCAGTCAGAAATATTGGAGGTTCAAACATGTGATCAGCGTCTGACATGGGAGAAGTTTTGTGGGACCAAGCCCTTAACCAGCGGGGTCTGACACTAACTCCAACTAGATAGTCCAGAATCGAATTGAAGTGTAGGATACTCCGCTGGTGTTAGAGAGTTGGTCAGTGTGGGGAAAACACCCACACATGTGATATCAAAGTGTAGTATCCAATGTGTTGAGGAAATAGAGCTTTTTTTCCCTTTAGAAGGTAACCAAGGACTCTTAAAAATAAGACACAAAAAATAGATCATAAAGGCAAAGATTGATACACCCATCTATGTAAAATCAAGAACTCCATTTTATCAAAGTACACCATCAAGAGTGAAAAGCCAAGCTATAAATAAGCATATATTTGCAACACTTACAACAATAAAAATTCGCATAAAATAGAGTATCCAAGATTCAGTTAGAAAAAGTGACTTTCAAGTCCATTGTTTTAGTGATTTTCTGTCTGGTTGACTTATCCATTGCTGTAAGTGGAGTATTAAAGTCCCCTGCTATTAGCACATTCTTATCTATGAGCTTGTTTCTGTTTGTGATTAATTGTTTTAAATACTTAGGTGCTCCCATATTCGGTGCATAGACATTTGTGATTGTTAGTTCTTCCTGATGGATGTGGGGGGGAGGTGAAAGATGGGCACGGAGGGGGGCACTTGTGGGGATGAGCACTGGGTGTTATATGGAAACCAACTTGACAATAAATTATTTGTAAAAAAAAAAAATGAAAAAATAAAACCAAAAAATGAGAAAAAAACTGCATGTTTCTCAGAAAACAAAACATGAACAGCTCCCTAAACATGTGGAATGTTTCTTAGCCCATTTAGTAATGAGCAACATTATACTTAGAATCACATATTTCATATCTACCCTGTAAGTCAAACTTCAGAAGTCAGAAATCCTAAGTGTTGTCCAAGAAAATAAGTGGGTATTTCTCCCACAGCTGGGGGAAAAGAAAACTAGAATAACCACTTTGGGATACACTTTGGGGTTTATCCAGCGAAAGTGAACATATTCATATCCTGGAACCCAATAGTTTGGCTTCTCATTAGATCTCCCTAGAGACATTTTGGCAAATTTGCAACAGGAGACATGTCATGTGCAAGATTATTCAAAGCAATATTGTCTGTAATTGCAAAACAACAACACCAAAACCCTGGAAAACAATTCAAATATCCATTTAGAGTATAATGAATAGATAAACAGTGGCATATTCACTATACCGCAGAGAACAAAACTTATAGTTACACGCATCAACATGAGCAATTTAGAACTACATATTGTTGAATGAAAGGAGTAAATGACAGAAAAAAAACCATTGTGGTTACAATTATGTAAGGTTCAGATATGAGAAATAAAAAACAGTGTATTGATTAGGAACACACACATATTTGCAAAGTTACAATGAAGAGACAGAAAATGATTCCCACAAGTCAGGAGAGTGGTTCCCTTGTGGAATGGGGGACAGTGGTGTCATTGGGTAGGTCATATGGTGAGAGGGCAAGTGTTGGCATGCTTCCTTTTTATTTTTTTAACGCTTATTTATTTTTGATACTGCACTCGTGCACGAGGTGGGGGGATAGGGGGGAAGGGCAGATAGATAGGGAGACACAGAATTCAAAGCAGGCTCCAGGCTCCAAGCTGTGAGAACAGAGCTGGACAGATGTGGGGCTCAAACCCATGAATCTTGAGATCATGACCTGAGCTGAAGTTGGACACTTAACTTACTGAGCAATGCACGTGCCCCAGAATGGTTCTTTTTCTTAAAAGGAGCAGTGGAAAAGAGAGTGTTCATTTTACCTTTGTTCTTTACACAATACACATATATTTTACACATCTTTGTGTATATATTTTGTACCTTCTTATGTGCATAAGAAACATTTTAAAAGAAAAATAAATGACAATGTTTAATAATTTTGGAAAAATAGTTGAATATGGTATGCTAGCTCTACAGCAGGAATTCATTTATGTAGATGCCTAAAACATCATATATAAAATCTTAAAAGCAAACAACAGCTTAAAGTATGATCTTAATATGATTCCCCAAAGGTTAAAATGAGCTATTAAAGAGATTTTATCAGTTAAGAAGGAAAACACTAAGACCTATCCAAAGTCAAATGAGCAAAAGTCATGAACAAACCACTCACAGAAAAGTAAACACAAATGGCTAAAAATCAGATGGTGAAAAAAAAAATCAACCTCCGTAATTTAAAAAAATGCAATTAAAACAAAATGCAAGTATATTTTTAAGTTTACTTATTTTGAAAGAGAGAGAGAGATCAGGAGAAGGGGAGAGAGAGCGCCAGGAGATCATGACCTGAGTAGAAATCAAGAGTTGGATCTTTAACCAACTGAGTCACACAGATGTCCCACAAGTACATTTCTATCAAATCAGCAGAAATTTCAAAAATGACGTTATTCAAAGCGTTTGAGTGTGAAAAGAGAGGCCTTGTTCTAGACTCCTGGAAGAATGCAACCTGGCAATCTTTCCAGAGGTATGCTTTGCCAGATTTTCAAAAATATTTTAAAAGGTTATAACACTGACCTAGTAATTCAACTCTTAAGATTCCAAAGGAAAAAACTACAGTTGTAGACTGTTAGCTTCTTAGTAAATATTAAAGGAATATTATTCATTTATTCATTAAGTACGAAAGATGTAGAAACTGAAATCTCCAAAAAAGTAGAAAAAACAGTGAAAAAGGTAATTACTTGTATTTGAATAGAATATTTTATCACCAATAAAATAACATTTTCAAGTGTATTTAATAATGAAGTAAATTGCTTATGATAGACTATTAATTCAGCAAGTCATAAAATTGATACAAATAACTGCACACACATAGGTCAGCATGCATATACATTACATATGTATGAGTGTATATATACATATAAATACGTGTAAATACATATACATATTCTGAAATGTTAACACTGGTTGATTCTATTTTGTGTTCTCATTTTATTTCTGAATTCTACACAGTGAACTTGATTGTTTTCATAATCAGAAAAAATTCATAATATTTGGAAACATGAATGATAAACTACATGATATCCCCAGTGTATACTATTTATAGTCCTGAATTTCAAAGCAAAAGATTGATGCATTCATGTATCTTTGAACAGGGTTCGTTTCTTTTGCTGAGCTTAAATTCTAATGGTCTCAACAGAGCATCTATTCAGGAAAGGGCTTGTTTTTAAGATAGTCCCTAAAAGATGTGGTGGAGGAGGAGGAAGAGGCTGGTGATGATAATAATAACAACTGTGACATGTATATAGAGTGTTACAATTTACATAGCACTTTCAGGAACCTTATCTCTTTTAATCACTCAGTCTGATGGAAAAAAATGTCACAGCCCGGCACAAATGCACCCGCCCATCCCATCTCATCCCAGTGCTTCCTATGGAGGAATACGAGAAAGCGGAAGATAAGAGTATGCTTTCAAGGAGCTTGCAATCTGGTTATTGAGATAAAACCTGCACCCAAATGAATGTTATGTGATGAAAAAGAATAATGTATGTGGGTTTGCAGCTTTTCTTCTCCCCTGCCTGCTAAAGACCACTGTTCATTCCACTCTCCACAGAGGATTCAGCAATTGCTGGGCCATTTCTGGGCTGCAACTGGTCTTCCTCTCTGGGCTTCTGTAGTCTAGAGCTAGGAGAAAAGAAAGAACAAGAGACCGGGGAAGTTCTTTGGGGAAAGAGAGGAAGATAGCAATTTTTGAGCATTCTGTGTAGTGGATGAGTGAAGTGGGTGGGGGCATCAAATGGGATTTTCAGAAAAGACGGTGTCCTATAGAAGATGTGTGTCCTCCGTGACATTTGAGAAACAGTAGTAAGTAACTCGAATCAATGAGAAACCACTTGTGGCCACCAGACTGTTTCTCTGACCACCACATAAATCTGAGCCTAAATCAGAGCTCAATACCAGAGTAACACCTCGGAGACCTCTCCATGTAGAAGTACATGGAAGTATGGTAAGTACCTAGAAGGAACTTACCAAAGAAACTCCTTCTCTTCCCTCTGTGCCATGACAGTTTGAATATTTGCAACTAAATCTAATTCAAGGTCACTGGGGTAGGCAGACTTCTACAGTGACCTTCAATGACCTCCATCTCCTGCATGCGTGCCCTTGTGTGATACCCTCTTCTTGCATGTGAGCTAGAACTAGTGACTTGCTTCTAGTGAACAGAGGATGACAAAGGCATCAAGCTGACATTTCTATGATTAGGTTACAAAAGACTTGTAACCTCATCTTGCCTGCTTTCTCTCTAGTACCTTCTCACTTACACAGGTGAATGAAGCAGCAACATCAGCACGAGAGGTCAATGCGGTGAGGAGTGCAAGGCAGCCTGGAGCCAACAGCTGGTGAGGAAGTGAATTCTGCCAACCAGTGCTGTGTGAGCTTGGAAGTGTCACCTTACTTGCCAGGCTGAGCTGGTCATGACTACAAACCAACAGACACATTGACTGCAGCCCAGGAGAGACCCCTGAGGCAGAGGACCCAGTGAAGCCATGCCCACACTCTGACGCTAACACTGAGGTAACATTAGGTGTTTTTACTAAACCTCTAAGTTTTGTGGTACTTTGTACTCAGCAAGATGGCTAATCCAATTCACATTTACCTCGCCTTTCATTTTGCTCTTCTCAGAAGCTTCTCATCACCAATCAACCTGACACTCTCCCTAATTCAAGCTCCACATTCAGGTTGTTTAGACGCTGATGTGGTGTGTGGAGAATACCTTGGGGGGCTGAAATGGATCTCTCGGGGAGGAACATAGCTGCTTTCACTAAGTTCATGTACCCACCAGAGCAGCCCCTTGAGCCTCAGAGCTCATTACCCAGAGCTGCTCGCCCATAAGACGGAGGAACAAAATGATGGCAGCTCAGCCACGGCCCTTCTAGCCCCGAGACAGGCCAGGAGATGCAGACGGCAGTGCAAACAACAGAGCACCGCTTCCTGTGAAGATCACTGAACAGTGCCAGACCCCACACCACTTTCTGTGACGCACGCATGAGAATGTGCAAGATGTACACAACGCCACTTCTCAAGTCCCATGCCTTCGGCAACTCTGCAAAACAGAATCCAGACTGATGCTGCCCTCAGTTATCTGTGTGGGGCTACCAGCTGCTACCATGTGGACAGTCCGGGTAGGATGGGCACCAAAAGAGCAGGAATAGTCAGGTATCTTTAGCACGTGCTAAGGTAAAAGAGATGGTTAAGGTGTGAAGGATATTTTTTTTCCTGTTCTCCCTGCAAGGTTCTGATCAGGAAGCAAATACAGGGCAAATGCAGCACGGATCTAGCAGAAAACACATCCTCAGCCTCAAAGAGCTTATGGTCTTGTCACAGAATTAAGATTCTAATATGAAAAGAAATAGTCTGAGAGTGCCTGGGAGGCTCAGTCAGTTAAGCGTCAGTCTTCGGCTCAGGTCATGATCTCATGGTTCGTGAGTGCGAGCCCCACGTCAGGCTCTGTGCTGACAGCTCAGAGATCAGGGCCTGCTTCGGATTCTGTGTCTCCCTCTCTGTCTGACCCTTCCCTGCTTATAGTCTGTCTCTGTCTCTCTCTCAAAAAATAAATAAACATTAAAAAATTTTTTTTTCAATGAAATAGTCTGGAATGGTTCTTCTCTTTCATTCTCCCCACACAATTCACATCCAGGTGTTTTATTTTTTGTTTGTTTTTTAATTCTACCTGCACCACCAGATTGCTTTTCTCGCACGGTGCTTCTGCCCTGGTCCACACCACCATCATCTCCCTGGGATGACTCCAGCAATCTCTTGTGCTTGTTTCCAAGCCATACTCTATATCATACTAGAGTAATATTTGTTGTACCTCCAAAGGATTCCCATAGTACAGAATGGCTAACATGCCTGTAAGTTCCTTCAGGGTCTAGCTTCTGCCTCTCCTCTGTGAGCCACCTCATGTCACACTCACCCTCTTGTAATTCACCACACTCACCTTGTTTAAGCTCTGTAAACCCACAAGCTCTCTCCAGGCTTAGAAACTTTCACACCTCTCTCTCTGCCTAGAACATTCTAGCCCATCCACTTAAGTCACTCACACTCAGCACTCAGCTCTCCCTGATGTGTCACCTTCTCAGAACTTGTGGCCTTCCAATCATAGTCGGGGCCCTCTTTCGTTGCCTCTCAAAACCTATGTTTTATAACACATCACAATTTACAATGATATATTCCTGGGTGTGTTATTTAATGCATTGTCTTCCTCGCTAGATTACAAACTCTGTGAGGGCAGGGACCAAATATATTTTGTTCAACTCTCCCTATCTCCCAATAAATGATGTGATGATTCTCTCCCTCTTCTGAATTTTTACAGTTCTTTGTATCTACCTGTTACCAAGCATTTTTATTATAGTTACTTGTATACATGCCTCATTCTGTCTAAAAAAATTTATCAGCTCCTTGAGGACAGGGTCTGTGTGTTATAAATCTCTAAACCTACCTTAGGTCCAACACAGAGCCCCACATGTAATTGGCACTAATAAATATGTATTGAATGGAGAAGACAACTTAATTGTGTCTTATGAGTCTTTAGAGATGGTTTCATGGTGTTTTGGTTAAATATATTAAAGAATGTGATCTCTTCCTGACTTTCTAGATATATAGCAGTGAAAGTTCCATGGAATACAGTAAGCCACTATGATAAGATTTAAAATTTCTAACTCACGATGACTCAGTAATCTAATATACTCCCACAGTGAAGATATTACAAAGAATTTGTTTTTGTTTTTAATGTACTTTATGAGTGGAAAAGAAGTTTGCATTTCTGTCCAGTATAGAAATGTTTTAAGTGGGGGATATACTAGGAAAATACGTATTTATAAATTAAAGAATACTTTCTCTCAGGCTGTCTCCCCTTCTGTATTCCCTCCACCTTAAACTGGAATGTTTCAAAATTGTCCCATAAATTCTTCATGCTTATAAAATTACCCAAATGAAGTGGGGAAAACAGGCTTTTTTGAATGGACATCTATAAAATGTCTCTGAGGAAAGGGGGCAGTGGAGACATATTTACCATGAAGTTGAAGAAGCTGACACTTCAGGATCCCTTACTAACAGATGCCTTCCAGGGCCCTATTATTATAACATTTGCATAAGTATTTCTTTTTTTTTTTTTTAATTTCTTTTTGGGAGGGAGAGAAGGTGGGAGGAAGAGGGAGGGGGGGAGAGAGAGAGAGAGAGAGAGAGAGAGAGCGAGCACGTGCACGCATGCACGCAGGTGGGGGAGGAGGAGAGAGAGGAGAGAGAATCCCCAAGCAGGCTCCACACTGTCACTGTAGAGCCCAATGTGCAGCTTGAACCCACAAACAATGAGATCATGACCTGAACCAAAGTCAGACATTTAACTAACTCGGCCACCCAGGAGCCACATGAGTATTTCAGTATCAATGAGTTAACAATGCCTGTCCCTCCTCTCTGATACTGCTTCTATCTCATTCACCTCCATCCCATTTCCTGTTATGTGGTAATGGTAGGTGGTGCCATGGCATTTGGGACATCACACTCAGGAGAAGGAGGAGGAGATCACTTAGAAGGAGGATCCTATATAAAGAGAAACTTCTAGTATCTACAAAGAACCAAATTGAAAAGTGAAAGATGTCAGATACTGCAAGCCAATGGTAGCAACTGCAGTATCTGTGTTGGTTGCTGCAGAATGAGGTACAACTAGTTTCTGGTCCGTGGTACCTGTCTATGAGGTTCATAGTGAATCCCATGTGTAGCTAAGTCTTTGCTATCATCCCGGTGTAGAAGGACCTTCCAATAATTTTCCCACTTCCAGCTGGGCTGACCCACCCAGCGATGCCACACACAAGTCAGGGCCAGGAGTGGTTCTATTTGTTTAGAGTTCATGTTGGTGAGACCTGGCAGCATTGATGCCTGCGTGATTTGTTTTATCCTTTGTCTCACTAAATAAATATTCACCTCAGTAGCTACTTTTAAATTTTTAAAAGGATTCCCTCAAATTCAGCTGGAGTCCCCACAAAATCTGGGTTCACTCCCAGCACCAAGCTACTTTTCTCAGAGTAAGAACTCAGGGTAACTGTCAAACACAGCTGGGTCCTTAAATGATCACTCTGGTGTGAACAACAAATAGTAGGCTGGATCCCTTACATTAGCCTTCAACCAGTGCCATCTACCTGCTGTTCCTCTAAGTTACCGCCACAGCAACCTGAGTGACAATTCAAACAGTAGTATTTTGGCTTTGATAATGAGTCAGAAATGAGAAACAAAGTCCATATCCCCTGTCATCCAAAAACAGGGCAGGAAATGAAGTTTTACACGAAAACTCTTGAGTTTTTAGGCTTAAATAGAAGCAAATATCATCTCTCTTCTTCACAGCCCTTAAAGAAGATATTACAGACTTCATAAAATTGTCTTTCTTCTAATTCACAAAAGAATTTTATTAGTTTATACAGCATGTGCTAACTCTTCGATATACCTCCAGGGTGCTCCCTTTTAGACCAACATGAAGGCACACAAATGGAACGTGCCATCTCTTGTGAAACCAATGCTTATGAGGATAATTTAAAGAAAACCACCCTGTGGCGACTGTGCTATTTAAAAGAGGAGTAAAATGTGGCAACTTAATGTAAATGAAATCGAACATTTTTTTAAATTTTTTATTTATTTCTAGGAGAGAGAGAGAGAAACAGAGACAGAGACAGCGTGAGCAGGGGAGGGTCAGAGAGAGGGGGAGTCACAGACTCTGAAACAGGCTCCAGGCTCTGAGTTGGCAGTCAGCACAGAGCCCGACGCGGGGCTCGAACCCATGAACCGCGAGATCATGACCTAAGTGAAAGTCGGACACTTAACCGACTAAGCCGCCCAGGCGCCCCTGAAATCGAACATTTTTATACCCATGGTCTTCTCAGTGACACTGGCTTCACCCAGTTTGTGTGAGTTTATCTAAAGCAGTGGTCCATTGGGGCGCCTGGGTGGCTTAGTCGGTTAAGCGTCCGACTTTCGCTTAGGTCATGATCTCGCAGTTCGTGGGTTCGAGCCCCGCGACGGGCTCTGTGCTGACTGCCAGCTCCGAGCCTGGAGCCTATTTCAGAGTCTGTATCTCCCTCTCTCTGTGACCCTCCCCTGCTCACGCTGTCTCTTTCTCCCTCCTAGAAATAAATAAAAAATATTTTAAAAAAATAAAAATAAAGCAGTGGTCCTTTGTCAGAATGGCTAAAATTAACAACACAAAAAACAACAGGTGTTGGTAAGGATTCAGAGAAAGGGGAACCCTCTTGCACTGTTGGTGGGAATGCAAACTGGTGCAGCCGCTCTGGAGAACAGTATAGAAGTTCCTCAGAAAACTAAAACTATGATCCAGCAGTTGCACTAGTAGGTATTTACCCAAAGGATACAAAAATACAGATTTAAACGGGTACATGCACACCAATGTTTCTAGTAGCATTACCAACAAGAGCCAAACTATGGAGAGAACCCACATGTCCACTGACAGGTGAATGAATGAAGAAGATGTGGTTTATATGTACAACGGAATGTTACTCATCCATCAGACGAAATGAAATTGTGCCATTTACAACAGTGCGGATGGAACTAGAATGTATTATGTTAAAAGCGAAATAGGACAGAGAACAAATACCGCATTATTTCACCGATATGTGGAATTTAAGAAACAAAACAGATGAATATATGGGAAGGGCAGGGATGTGACAAGGATAGCGGAAAATGAACCACAGGAGATTCTTAAACATAGAGAACAGACAGGGCAGATGAAGGGAGGTGGGTGACAGATGGGCTAGAGGACTCTTGTGATGAGCACTGGGTGTTGAATGTAAGCAATGAATCCCTGAATTCTACTTCTGAAACCAATATTGCACTATATGTTAACTAACTAGAATTTATTAAAAACAACAACAATAATAATAATAAAGCAGTGGTGTTCAAATGTGTTTTTCTTCTTTTTAACAGTTCTATTGAGATATAATTCACCTATAATAACATTCACCCTTTACAGTGTACAAGCAAGTGGTTTTAGTTTATTCACAGAGTTGTACACAACCCTCACCATTATCTAAGTTTGGAATATTCTCGTTACCCAAATTGGTTGTCAGGCTTTTGGGTTGTTTCTACTTTTTGGCTTTTATGAATAATACCACTGTGGATATTATTGTACAAGCTTTTGTGTGGACATATGTTTTCATTTCTTTTGCATACACAATACACAGGGGTGGAATTGTTCGACCGTATGGTAACTCTATTTTTAACAATTTAAAGGGTTGCCAGAGTATTTTCTAAAGTGGATGCATCATTTTTCGTCCTCACCTGCTGTAGATAAGGGCTCCAATTTCTCCACATCTGTGTCAACATTTGGTATTGTCTGTTTCTTTCATTTTAATCAAATTAATGAGTGTGAATTAATAGCTCATAGGGGTATGGAATTGCATTCCAAGTACTTTTGATTGTGCATACCTATTAGCATTTGAGACTTTACCCCACATTATGTGTGAATTATTTATAAACTCATATACATATAGTACAGTACAAATGGAGCATACTGTATAATGGTATAAAACACTGACTAAAAATATGTTTTAAATATGAAAAAGAAGTGGAGTGCCTGAGTGTCTCAATTGGTTAAGCATCCAAATTCCTCATCCAACTTTCACGGCTGTTGAGTTCGAGTCCCATGTCAGGCTCTGTGCCTGGGCCAGTTCAGAGCCTGGAGCCTGCTTTGGATTCTGTGTCTCTCTGTCCCTTCTCTGCTTGCAATCTCTCCCTCTCTCTCTCTCTCTCTCTCTCTCTCCTCTCTCTCTCTCAAAAAAAATAAACACTTTAAATAACTTAAAAAAATAAAAACAAAAAAGAAGTTCTAAGATTTTTTTCTCCAAGATATCACTTTACCATCCTTTTTACTCTCCTGGAGTTAATTCACCCCACTTGGAATGGAATATCTATCTAAAAGACCAGGAAATTTTAAGATAAGAATTCTGCTGAAGGTCAAGGACTCTAATATTCTTTCAGCTGTGTTAATGTGTTGCGAGTTCACAACATGCACTACATTCTGCGAAGCACTTTCCAGTATATAAAGTTCATAAAAGACATTCCATGATGTCAAATGTCACAGTCTATTTTATTCCATAACCAAGGCTCTCTTGATATGCATTTCTTTTGTATTTTAAATTGGGAGTATGTGATGTTACATAAATAGTAATTTATGGTACCACCAACCACACAAAACTAATGTGACATATCTTAAATGTCAGCAATAATTAATGTGTGTCAGAAGCCATAAAAAGTGATCATTCATCCACATTCCATCAACTTACTGCTACACAATCCTTTCTTAGATTTGTGCCTCTCCCTTATAAGTACTAAATGCTGTTTGCAGAATCCATCTTTTCTCATCAGTTGCCTTCAAGATATTGTCTTTGTCTTTATTTTTCTCAGTTTTCACTACAATGTGTCTGTGTAGATTCATTTTTACTTATCACACCAAGACTTGGTTATGTCTACCTATTGTTAACTTTCCCATTGTCCATCAAGTCTAGAAAGTTCTTATCCATCTTGTCTTCACATAGGGTTTTTGGGTTTGGGGAGGCACTTATTGGTTAATAATTCAACAATGCAAGTGAGCAAATGTTGGTTAGTTTGATGCAAAACAATTTCCACCTATGACAGAAGGATAAGAAACAAATGAGCAATAGCTTTAGCAAAATCTTGTTTGCAAATTAACTGGGAAAACAAAACGATGCTGATGGAGGACACCCCTAATATATTCCAGGCATACATCTGAAAAGCAGTGGTAAGTAACACACTTGTTCACATTCCTTTACTTCTAGGTGACCCCAAGTACAGAATATCACAGGCTAGTTGAGGCAGCCCTTATGTAGACAAATATGATGAGCCTTGGTGTTTGCCCTGATTGTGAGAATGGATGTCAAGAACCTTGACTTCCAGGACCAAGATCTGATTGCTTTGAATGGATTGTGTGGTCCACACAACTTTTCTTCCTCAGTTATGAGTAGCAACTATTTAATTCAAAACCCAATTAACATTCAAAACCACTAAAAGGATAGGGAGCCCCATGGGAACAAGGGAGGACTGCCAGTTGCTGGAAATCCTCAGCAAAAGGGGTAATATGGGATGGAGTCAGAGACAGTAGAAAGAGGCAGCAAGCTCTGTGGAAGGGCAATAGCTCAGACAGAAAAAGATCCAGGGCCCAGGGGTGGCTGGAAGAGGCCACTGGACCCTCTGGCTGCCTCAACAATCTTTTTGTACATCTTTCTGGGGATCCTTGTGAGACCAGGAAACAGTTCATCATCCCATGAGGGACATGTGTTTATCCTTCCAGGAGATTCTGGTACTCAGGCTGCCATACATAGCTCATGAGAAATGATACAAAGAGATCAATAAAAGGTACTAGTAGGACTCAAATTGAACTACTGCTCTCAAAGAATGAGGGAGTCAGAAACCACATTTTTTCCATATAAAGGAACATGGGCTGTATGTAGGACTTCCTAGTAAACTTGGCTCTCAGCAAGTTACTCAATCTCTCCAGATCTCTCTAAGCCCCCCTGAATTCCTTTATCTTTGATATATGATATTACTGACCTGCCAGTACTGTTGCTAAGATTAAAACCTGAAATGTTCGCTAAGCAGAGCGCAAAAAGTGCTCAGAACATGCGATTCCTTTTCTTTTCCCCAAATCCAGGTCTCCCCCTGCTTCTTGCTAGGAACCTGTGACATGAGGAAGTCATTCCTGAAAATTAATAACTAAGGCTAGAATAATCAGGCTAACTCGACTGTTAGCACTGCACACTCTTATTACTTCATGCTTTCACTTGCCTCTGTATCATGAAAAAAATCAAGAAGTGTTCCCTGTATGATTTCAATCTGACTGATTTTCTTTTGTTCTGAAAGAAAAGCTATGTGGCCTTCTGGAGCTATATGAGCAAAGCTCAAGTTGCTCTTATCATAGATGACAGAGTTAAATTGAGAAAGCTGAAGCTCATCACAGGCCAGGCCAAGAGAAGGGAGTTTCAGGGTAACTCAAATTATGGTTCATGGACCACCAGCATCTGCATTTGTGAGAGCTTCTAAAATCAGATATGTTTCTTAATAAAACCCTAGGCAGTCCATATTGAGATTAATATTTGAGAAGTACAGTGGGCCTCTGTCACCTGGGCACCACTGCCCCTAAGTCCCTTCCTCTAAGTCTGGGGTGGAGTCCAAAGAGCCAATGCTTTGCTAAGTCCTCAGTTTAATCCATTGTAGACGGCAGTGTCATTCGGAAGTCCCTGGTAGTTCAGTGACAAGATCCATCAGAATTGAGTTCCACATACTATTACAGAACAGGATGGTTTTCTTTGTCAGTGCTTGGGACAGAGTCCCACCAACAGCCAAGAGGGTAACAAGGATATAAAGAATCTGGATTCATAGTGCCGAAGGCACACAAGCAAGGCACAGTATGTTCCTTATATATAAAAGCAGCTGTGTAGACATAGAGCTACTTCCTCTCACCCTATGACCCACATCCTGACCACATAGAAGGAGGAAGAGAAACTTCTAGCTTCAACAAAGCACTAAATTGAAAAATTAAAGATGGCAGATTTAGCAAGCAAATGGTAGCAATGTATCTGTAACTGCAGTAGGCATCTGCGTTGGTTGCCTCATCCTCTCTGCTTATATTTATTAATGTAATGCTAATTCGTTCCGCTAATAAGAGTTATTACAGAAGGGTAATGACCAGAAGCCCCATACAAATTGTTCTTCTTCATCTGTTTTCTTTTCTCCTTCTCCCTTTTTTTTTTTTTCCTTTTAGCCATGAATTGATTAGAGCCTGAAATGAAGGAAATACAATATCTGTCAACTCACTATAAATATGGACGGGAAATTCTGAGAGGGGTTTTTCTGTTTCTTTGGCATTTGTTTCAGTGCGGCATGGATTTATTCAGAAATGAGCTGGGAAGCCGGTATCATAAAAATGACTAAATGCGAACATAAAAAATTAAACCTTTGTACCTTGGACCAAGCTGATGGCTATCTGGCTCCAGCCTCATCTCCATTTTTATTGAAAGCAAATTTCGCATCTATGTATGATTCAAAGGGTGCTTCATTTTATTCTTCCCCTTCTAAATGTGTGTGGTATGGGTGCTATGCTTAACTCTGTCCAAGGAAGATGATAAAACTTGCCTTCAGGCTCACATACCCTGCTCACACAGCCAGCTCTGAAATCGTATGCTATTTCCCAGAGATCAGTTGATTCAGACCACATCTGTTGCTCCCAAACATGCACAGATCTCCCCATTTTTTAAATAAGCAAAATAAAAATATTTTCTCCTCTATGCTACCGTTTCGAGCTCAACCATTCTTTACCTTGTTAATTTTCTTTTAAATTGACTTCAGCCACTGTGTTTTAGGTACCTATTGTGTGGTAGACACAACCCCTGGGTGTACATATGATCCTAGTCTTGCATACAAGGAGATAGGCACAGAGAGACGTCTGAAGTCAGATAGCAAATAAGAGCAAGGGTTGGGATTCCATCTAGGTTCTCTAACTGAATATCCTAGCTCAGTGCTTCTCAAAGTGTGGTCACTAGGCTGGCAGCATCAGCATCATCTAGGAACTTGTTGGAGTGAAAATTCAGGGGGCCTCATCCCAGACCTATTGAACCAGAAACCCAGAACCCCACACCACAAGACTCAAATTTGGAAGGACTACACTGGTTCTGTCTAGCCCTTCAGAATTATTCAGCACAGAGGATGCTCATTGCCTGCTTCTGCTCAGAAACCACTCCCTTTTTAACAACTTGGTTTCCATGCCTACAGCTTTCTAAACAGCACTGCTTGTGTGTTTTCTTTTCCCCATTCAGCAAACGTGCACTGAACGCATTCAATGGGCGGGATGCTTGGTTGGATGCCATGCATACAAAGGGCCTGATACACAGAACTTCTGTGTTCAGAGAAAATGACTGTGATGCCATGCAGCACTCAAAAAGCCATCGATGCTCTTCTGAGCACCCCTAGTCCTCCTTAATCCCTGAGGCATCTGACATTACTGACCTTGCTTCTTTTCTTTAGGATTCTCTTCTGAACTCTGTCCCCTCAGCTGGTAGTTACTCTGTTTTTCCATTGGCTTTACTTTCTCACATTCATTCCGTCATAAGATAAGCCCTTCTTAGAATTTCATTTATATCCATCTTCTTTTCTTTTTATATATCTTCTCCCATTAATTTTACCAAGTCTTCTCAATCTCCTGATTTTTCTGTCTTGACTCAACAGTGCCTGCTGTCATTTTCCATTGAAGTTCAAAACCTCAGCTATTCTGATACCCCAAACCCTAAGTTAATCAGATGCCAAGTCCTCAAGTTCATGCCGTGATGTCTCTAGCATTCCCACTGTGACCAGGCTAGTTCAAGACTTCATTTTCTCGTACAAAGACTGTTTCCCTAACTACTTACCTGGGTTCCCCATCTGTCTCTAGAACCCATCCAACACAACACAATAGACAAAGGCATCTTTATAAAAATTATATCAATCACTTGCTTCAAAACTTAGTTGTCCTTCCTTGTCCATCAAGTTCAAAACTGTCTTTTAAGAAGACTCTCTACAGCTTGAGTCTTTCTCCCAGATATTTCTCCCCTATGTGCTCCATCACTTCAGTAAGACAGACCACCAAACAAATGTTTCCAAATGCAACTTTTTAAAAACTTCTCCCCATGTATTTTTGTTCAGTTAGTTCATCCCTTGTATTACTATCTGTTGACATCCTATTTTTCTTTGAGACCCCACTGTAATAACACCTTCTCCATGGTACTAAGGCAGTACAGTGGGTTCCACCAATGGGGGTTGTGGTCGGTTTCCTTCCCATTGTCTAGCAAGAGTTCTTTGCTTGTTCTTTCCCTGTCTTTTGTTATTCTCCTTCATATTTGGATATTTGGTGAGGCCAGATTATCACTTGCCCTGGAGAGTTTCATGTCTTTTTGTGGTCCTAACCAGTAACTTTCTCAAGGGAGAAACTCATTAAATATTGGTTGGAATTTGTTTTCCTTCGTCTGTTTTTCCCTCCTCCTTCCATTTCTCCCTCCATGTATGTTCCTGCTTTGGTCTTTTCTTTAAAAAATAAATGTATTTATTTATTTTGAAGGGGGAATGACACAAGAAAGATGTAGAGAGAGAATCCCAAGCAGGCAGAGACTGACATAGGGGCTCAAACTCATGAACCATGAGATCGTGACCTGAGCCAAAATCAAGAGTCGGACGCTTAATGGCCATGTCACCCAGGTGCCCCTGATCCTGTTTTGTTCTTAACATTTGATTCATGAATCAGATTTGGCTTCCATCCAAAGATCCAGAATTTACCTTTCACAGAATCTAATTCAAATATGTTCTCTGTGCCTTTTATCTCATCAGGTCTTAAACCCAGTTCACAGGATTCACGAGAGTTTTGTGTGTGGTTTGTAAACTTCCATCTTAAGTATGATGGTCTTAATCCAGTCATATCTGGATTATAATATTTATGCCATGGGCCTTTTTTTTTTTTTTCAATCTTCCAGAAAGTCAGTTTCTGTGCCTATAGAGGGGATGAATTCTTTTCTACTTTGGAGGCTGCCAAAACCAAATAAGACAATAAAATGGAAATGTCTAGCAAAATAACAGGTCATAAAACTGGAGTTGAGATTTGCTTTCATTTGACAGGCAAAGAAACTGAGGCCCCCTCTTTGGTCACCAGAGCCAGCATCAAAATCACCATCTCTTGACTCTCTGCCAGATCCTTCTCCAGATAAAAGAGGTGAATCCCTCTGGTGACACACTGGGCCTGATTAACTGAAGGCCTAGAGGGGAGCCCGTAAGAAGCAGGTCTAATCTGTCCCCACCTCTCACCCCACTCATGGGGCAAGCCAGCACCTGCCCCCTTTCCTGCTGCACAAGGAGCCTCAAAATGCCAGAGGCGACATTTTGGAGGCATTCTGGCAAGTCTCTGGCATCAGTGGCCTTCTGGGTGATTTCTGTAGCAGTTGGGCTGACTCGTTTAGCAATGGAGGCAGAAGTTGCCAGGGTCTGACCTTTCAGACCTCTCCCTTGTACATCCGGGGAGTCTCTGGGGCAGTTGTGACACCCTGTGGCCAGGTTGGCTCATCACAGCAGAGTGTATCCCTTTGTAAAACAAAGACTGTAGGAGACAGGTGCAGAGAAAGTGGGAGCTGCTTGCCTGAGTTTTTGGCCATCAGGGGCTTTTGGCTTCTGTACATGCTCACTGGTCCTGCCCTGCCTCCATGAGATTTACGTGTAGCCTTTTTGCCCTCAGGTAATCCAGAATAAACCCGAGAGAGGAAGCAGAGAGAACAGAGGCGAAGACCGCAGGAACCAACTCAGAATCAACACCAAAATCCTCCAGAGGGCAGAGGCCATATCTTCCTCTTCACAGTGCTCTACCAAACCCATCAGGTGTGCTGTGCACCTGTAGGTGCTCAACACCTGTTACTAAATGATGAACGTGTCCCATGTTCCACCGCTTGAGCAAGGGCTGATAGTTGTCATATGCTGTTGTGTTCAATTTAAGCTATCAATATAAGTTAAGCTCATGCTTTGAACATAAAACACTAGCTTGACTTGCTCTGGATATAGAGTGAAATCCCCAATAGCAGGAACGAGGCGACTTACCTGTCAGTGTCTTCCCAAAGAAGTTGAGGAGACAGGATTTTGCATGAGCGCTGTATGGTGAAATTCTTTACACCACAGTAAGACAACACTATTCGTGGATGTCTGCCATGCCGTGCCTCTGTTGAGCATTTTTTTTTAAGTTTGTTTATTTATTTTGAGAGAGAGAGGGAACAAACACTAGGAGGGGAAGGACAGAGAGGAGAGACAGAATCCTAAGCAGGCTCCACTCCTTAAGTGTAGAGCCCAATGCAGGGCTCGAACTCACAAACAGTGAGATCATGACCTGAGCCGAGATCAAGAGCTGGGATGCTTAACCAACTATACCACCCAGGCACCCCTGTTCAGCATTATTTTACTCTGTCCCCTTTCCCACAAGCATTTGCAATCATTTTTGCTTCTCTCTGGAAAGGCCCCTAATTCCTGTTTTATCTTTTCATACTTGCTTTTATTCTGTGAGAAATTTTTTTATTAAATAATTGAGCACTGTAGTACATGAGATTGAAATGAGATTAAATCTAACTAGGGCCTCTTGTAGGTAAAGTGAACAACAGAGAGTAGCTTCAGGTGAACAGATAGCAACAGCTGTCAGCATAAGTAAACTCACTTAACAGGATTTGTAATTTTACGAAATTATTTATAAAAGCACCATCTTGTCACTTGTACTGGAGGAATCGACAGACTGAATGCATCTTTTGGCATATGTTGATTTCCAGAAGTGTCTTGGAATATTACCATCTACTTCTGGCAGATAATGAAAATAGGAAGTTAAATAGAATAGAATAAAATATAAAGAGAGAAAGAACAAGCATCCAGGGAGAGTGATATTCCCATGGTTTGAGAACACTTTGGACAGTAGGCAAAGAGCATGCCAGCAGAGAGAGACCAGAGTTGGAAAAGGGCAAAGTTCGGTATAACCTAGACAACTCAGTCCACACTGCTGGCTACCTTTCCAGACTACAAAATATAGTACCAGTCGCCCTTGGACACAGTGCTCTGTTGGTCACTGGATCTTGCCCAGGACCTGGGTAAGACCTGTCGTTCCAATCTTAACTCTGGTTAACCAAGCTCTACATGATCTACCTCCTGCCTCCTCTAAATTTGACCCCATGACCCAGCACTTTAGGAATCCTGACTGTCCTATTCCTCCTCTTTCTGCCACAGGACCTTTGCACTTTTTGTTCTTGCCTCTTGCAGGGGATAACCTTTAACTTCATTCAGGACTTGCCTTAAATATTATTCTTTCAAAGCTCACCATTGCCCCTGCTTTTCATCATGCCCCGTATCTTTGCCCTGTTTCATCTTTCTCTATTTTATTTATATCTGGAATTATACTACATATTTATTCTGTTATTATTTATTATCTATCTTTCCATGAGGTCTGGGCTCTTGTCTTTTTTAGCCAGTGTTTATTTGCATGGTAGGTGCTCAATAAATATTTATTGACTGAAAAGATTAGACCTGCCTGGCTTTTGTCTGAATCCCTTCCTGCCCAAATTTCCAACTTTGTCTTCCAGATGAATTATTAAGAGGAAAACTTATTTACCAATTTTGTATAGTAATAAAGCACTAGATCCATGCAAAGTAATTTTCCAGTCTGTAAAATAAGATCACATCCATTTTCCAAAGTGACATACCAAAGGCATACAGATCGTTGTCAACTGACAATAGGGTTACATACCAATAAACTCACCATAAGCTGGATATATTTTATGCTGAAAACGCATTTAAGGCACTTAACCTACCAAACATTGTGGCTTAGCCTCACCTACTTTAATTAACCTGCTCAGAGCGCTTACATTAGCCTACCTATGGGCAAAATCATGTAATACAAACCCCGTTTTATAATAAAGTGTTGAATACTTCATGAAATTTATTGAACACTATACCGAAAGTGAAAAACAGAAGGATGGCATGGGAACAGAACAGTCATCAGCGTTTTCAGTTGCTGGCCCTCATGATCACGTGGCTGGCAGCCATGGGCTAGCATCCAGAGAGACGATTTTAATGCAGATCGCCAGCCTAGGAAAAGATCAAACTTCTGAATTCTAAGTACAGTTTCTACTCAATGCATATCGCTCTCACACCATTTAATTTTTTTTAAGTTTATTTATTTGAGAGAGACAGACAGCGCAAGTGAGGGAGGGGCAGAGAGTGAGGCAAAGACAGAGAATCCTAAGCAGGCTTCTTACTGTCAGTACAGAGCCCGATGCAGGGCTTGAACTCACGAAACTGCGAGATTATGACCTAAGCAGAACCAAGAGTTGGACGTTTAACCGACGGAGCCACCCAAATGCCCCGCTTTTACATCATTCCAGAGTCAAACCTTTTAAGTCAAACCATCAGAAGTCAGGGGCCCTCTGTAACTGGAATTTTGGAAAAAGGAATGAGTATTTACCCATCACTTACCACCTGCCTAACCATAATGCCAAGGGTTGTAATTTATTTTGTGATTTATTTACAAATATTTTGTGATTTATTTCCCTTCAACAAACTGGTGGTTGGCAATATTATTTCTATTCTATAGATGAAGAAATAGGCTGAGACAGAAGTTTGACTAAGATTGTAATTGGTTGAATATGTCCTCTAAAAAGATGGGCCCAAGTCCCCCCCTAATACCTGTAAATGTAATTTTATTTGCAAATAGTATCTTTTCAGATGTAATTAAATTAAGGACTTTGAGACAATATTGTAACTGGATTTGGGGTGGGACCTAAGTCCAATGACCGGTGTTCTTATAAGAAAGGAAAAGGACACAAAGACATAGAGAAGATAGCCATGTGAAGGAGAAGGTAGAAACTGGGATGTTATGTCAATAAGTCAAGGCAAGGGTGTTGACACCCCCAGAAACTAGGAAAAACGCAAAGACCTAGAGCCTCAAGAACTACAAAAGAATAAGTTTCTGTTGTTTTCAGCCACCCAGTTTGTGGCCATTGACCACCTATTTGGCTAATACAAAATCTCTTGTGGTGAGCGGTGCAGCAAGAACTTGAACCTGGATGCCAGCTGCATTCAAATTCTACACTCAGCCCACCATCCCAGGAGACTCCCCTAAATTCTACAGCAGGGAGGTCATGCTTGCTCGACACGTTCTAACAATGCAGAAAGATTTAAAAGCAGAGCACTGTAACCAAATGAAATCTGCAAGTATGGTTGTTACCTTTGGTCATAATATCATCTATATTCATGCCCAATGTGCAAAAGAAGACCTCACACTAAGGAAACTCTCCAGTGATTCCAAATTGAAAGGGTTGCAAATGCCAGGAAAGGGAGAACAGGCTTGCCGAGGAACTTAGCAGCAAAAGCAATGAAAGCAGAAAATAATAAAGAGAGATTTCACTGGAGGGAATGAGCAGTCGCTCCCTTTGAAGGGAAATATTCAAAGCACAGAGCAAACTTGAAAAGGACATGCAGGAGGCGAGTCGGATTTAGATGGTCTTGCAATGCTAGAGCGGGGGAAAAAAAAGAGAGAGAACTAATATCATTTCCAAGTTCATTTTCAGAGCCGACAGGTTGCAAAGTCTCTTTTTACAAGGTTCTAATGAGAGGATAGGTTATTTTGGAGTCCCGTCAAACCCGAAGGTGGAAATGTAGCACCAGAGCAAGGCAGGAACTTGAGGAAAGGGTTAAAGGAAAGCCATGTATCTAGAGGATTGATTGATTTCTGGGGACAGATTATAAGCACTCATTGTGTGCGGTTGATGAAGTGATAATTAAGGTCACAGGGGAAGCCCCAGAAGCTGGCATGGAGGCAAATGGGGAAGAGCCCAGAGCATCATATAGGGACAAGCGGGCGAGTGGGAAGGTCAGCAGGAACCCACAGAGGAATGTTCACTAAGTCTCAGTGCAAACTTCCTGACAGGCTGAACTTTATTGCATCTCATGTAACTCAAATATCCAGTGACCTTTCGCCACTGCACAAGTGAAGTCATTTCCTCTGAGGAAAGGTGCTATATGAATGTAAACATGTAAGTCTGCGCTGGACAGAGTGCTAGCAAATAAATACATCGCGGAATCCTCCTGCCCTGATCCTCAAGAGGCAGACTGGATATGACCTCACAGATCTCTCTTTTCATCTTCTCTTTATGGGAATTGCACCTGACACCATCAATTTGGTGTACCCTTTCCATCTGGGAAATGCGCAAATAAGTGATATTACTGGAGGCCACACTGTTTTAATAAAAACACTCTATGAGGTCAGTTGTGACCCCGGCTGTCTGGAAGAATCGTTATGCGGCTAATACTGGTGGGTCCGGAAAACCCGTGATTAGAAGAGACTGGGTTCTGATAGGAGAAATGTGGCTTCACTCTGTATGGAACTAACCAGGAGCAGACCCTTATACAGACTGAATTGGCCCATTTTCTCTGCATATGCATTGATGCACATACATTTCAGTTTCTTTGTATATGCAGCATTTACTGCCTGAAATGGTCTTCTTGGCTCTATTTATCAAACGCCCAGTCATATACCATAAAAGGCCTAATCTGGGTGTTGCATTGTCTATTTCAGTGATTGCCTAACCTCCTTCCATCAGGCTCTGTAGCTCCAGATCTGGGAATCAGAGGTCAGAAGGATGAGAGCCATGTTCAGCCTATGTTCACCCCCATAACACCACCCACCCTGTAAGGCCATGCTTACCAGCAGAGTCTAATTACCTATAGACAGAAAAGATACTAAGGGTAATTTCTCCCAGCTGTGAATTAACTAAAAAGGTCACCCCAAAATGTGATTTTTCTCCCCAAGGAACAGTGATATCAAAAGCTAATGAAATCTGAACTTTACCATTTTCCACTGAACTTTTCATTTCATTTTAGGATATTAAGAGAAAGGGAGGGAAGCAGGGAAAAAGGAAGAAAGTGGAAGTCAGGGGTTAGATCTTAAGAGGGTCTTCCATTCATCAGGCAACCCCTGATTTTGGCCGGACACAAAGTACAGCAGTGCCATTATAAACTAAAGACATTATAGATGTGGTGAAGATAGGTGTTATGTCTATTGGAAAAGATATATGGAGGGAAGACGCTGGAGGATGGGGAAAAACAGGGGAAGGGAAATGAGAGATACAGTGTTCCAATTAGGGAACGAGTAAGTCACAGGGATGAGAGGTACAGCATAGGGAATAGAGTCAATTGTGTTGTAATAGTGCTGAGTGGTGATGGGTGTCAGTTACACTTCCAGTGAGCTTAGCGTAGGGCAGAGAGATGCTGAATCATTGTTGAACACTTGACAAATGTACTATTGGGTGTCAACTGTACTTCAATAATAAATAATCGATAATAAACAAATAATCTGTTTAAAAATTAAGAATAAAAAGATTAAATTATTTATTATGGGCTTGACACTATAATTATTCCTATCTCCTGGGTCTAGCATGGTGCTTTACTCATAGCAGGCACTCAATATACATTAGTTTAGCTTTAGAATGAATAAATGAATGAATGAAGGTTGGAACTAGATCAGTGTTTCTCCTCGCCACAGATCCCTGGGGGCTCTAATTACAGAAGGGTCCACAAAATTGTCTGGCACTGAAAGTCAGATTTTTAAAATCTTTTAGGACCTAAATGGTCTCTAATGACATTTACTGCCTACATTTGTTCTCCATTCTGAGGGAAGGAGCAATTAAAAAATAAGGGCAGGATTTTTTTCCCAAGGGAAAGGGTTAATGTCAAAGGTCCGGTGAAATAAGGAAATGCCAGACACACCAGGGTCGCTGGCAAACAGCGGGATCCATAGAGAGCAAAACAAGGGCTCTTAGAATAGATTATAAACTCTTTGCCATACACTGCAATAGATCCAGGTATGATCCCCTTCCCACTGTCTGAGTGAGGGATGGGAGTTCATTGCCAAATACACATGCATGTCTTCTTTATACCACACATCTGGTTGAGTGATTCTCAAATGTGAGGTATCTAAGAGTTATCAGTAGTATTCATATTGCAGTATGCATGCTCATTTATACAACACTCACTAAAGGCCAGGCTTTTGGAAAAGATAGTTAAAATACAGATTTTATGACTCTATCCCCACAAAGTCTCCTACAGGAGGTCTGAAGCTAGATCCTAGGAATCGAATCTAGCTAGCTAGCTACCTTCCTATCTATCTAGATTGTCTAGGTATTTTAATGTTTATTTACTTGTTTTGAGAGAAAGTGAGCGAGAGTGCATATACGAGTGGGAGAGGGGCACAGAGAGAGGGAGAGAGAATTCCAAGCAGACTCTGCACTGTCAGTGAAGAACCTAATGTGGGACTCAATCTCATGAATTGTGAGATCACGACCTGAGCTGAAACCAAGAGTTGGATGCTTAACTGTCTGAGACACCCAGGCACCCCTCTAAATTTTTTAGGAGAGCCCCAGGTGAGTCTGATGAGGGTGGTCCTGGCACCAAACCTGGATAAAAATATTCTAGCTCCACATGCTTTATTACCTCAATAGATCTGGCTGTGTCATCATGCACTTAATAAGCCATATTGAGAGTGGAAAGGGTCTTTTGAATCATCTTAGCCTCATCCTAACAGTTCACAAATGAGAAACCCATGGTGCAAGTTTGCTGTTCTTAACCAAAACTGCAGTTACTTAAAGGCAAGGCCACGCTAACTTTTTTTTTTTGGTCTTTTGTTTACGTAAATTCTCTTAGCTGGCATCAAAATTAGCCTCTTGCACCATGTGGCATTTAAGAGTAATTCTATTTTTAATAATCTTGCACCTTCTATTGAATGTCCCATATAGACTTCAGTTCCCAAAACATGAATGAAAGATTCTAAGTCTTAGGAGGAAGCAGACTGCAAGTGAGAAGCCCCGTTCCATATTTCCCTCTCTTTGATTTTTATCCTCATAATGAGGATTTTAAAAAGCCTACTATACAGAACTATCATGATTAAATAAATATTAAAAATTTTTGACCCATAGGAATTCCTCAATAAATATTAGTTTCACTCGTAAAATACAATCATACATCCAATAACAATAGCATATTTTTTATTTTACTTATTTAATTAAAAATTTATTTTCTTTTTTATATTAGACAGAGAAACAGAACACATGGAGGAGGGCAGAGGGAGAGAGAGACAGGATCTCAAGCAGGCTCTACACTCAGCACAGAGCCCAACACAGGACTCAATCCCACGAGCATGGGATCATGACCTGAGCCAAAATCGAGTCGGACATTATACCACCCAGGTACTCCACACATACTGTGTTATCAAAGTTCTGTTGCCAAATACTTGCATTTTGAGAGAATAAGCTATGTCTCTATCTCTCTGTCTCCCTCTCCATATAAAGTTGAATCACATTCCATTGGGTTACCAACAATTTTCAATCTATGAGAACAACAGTTTCACACAGCTTCACCAAATATAAGGCTATGATCAATTTTGATGTCTCCATATTCTCATTAATTGAACCAAAATTTAAAAGTTCAACTTGTAGCTCTGATTGTTGCCCTTTATTGCAAATTATAGGATATCAGTGCATGTACAATTCATTAGAAGATGTGTTTCTCATCCCCAACTCTCTTGGAGAGAAATATTACATTATTAATATAAAGGCTTTCATAACTTTCTTTACTTTCTCCCATTGTCAGAGCCATTTTGGACAGTTCTTTCAAATCTCTTGTGTCTAGTCCTCAAAGCAAAAGAAAACAGTGACTCTCAAAGGTCATAGAAATGTTGTTCTCAGCTATCGACCCTGAAATCCAAACAGCTGTCAGATTGCAAAAAAAAATCATCAATTCTGTCAAGTGATGCTAGCCCAAATTCCTGTCAAAGGGTCAATAAATTGCGTAAAAACAGAACCCTTATGGAATGCAATTAGAAATCACAGATCAAGGGTGAGCGCAGAGCAAAGGTAGCTTGCCTTGTGGAAGAAAGCACAGAGATGATTTTCACATTTGGGAAGAGAGAGTAAAGGAAGCAATGTTTAAATGGGAAGGTGATTCTAGGGTTTATTAACAGTAAAGTGTGACAACACAGATCCCTTCCTACCAGTGAGCAATTGGGCCTTGTAACCAAGGAGGCAGAAGAGATAGGCCAAGTGGCAAAGATCTGTCTTCACAATACTTTGAGCTGAACATACACAACAAGCTCTCTAGACTTGTTTTTAATTCTTAAAACAACCTGAAGTATAATTTACAAAATATAGGAAAATGTGATAGAGAAGGGCCACGTAAATGCCTAAAACATGACAAATTAACAAGTGAGTAGTAAAAATAAATTCATCAATTGAATATTTTGTCTGAATATAAAGCCAAATGAAATCATACTCCCAATACCGTGAATGTGTGGAAACTTTAAATTGTTTGATGTTATATAAGCATTGGATATAGCTTTGCTAGGGTCACCAACAAGTCCAATCAATAACAAAAGGAGACAAGAGCTATTGAGCTCTGTATTTACCAGTGGTCAGGCATTGTTGAAAGTGTCCTCTGTGGAGGTTCCTCAAAAAAATTAATAACAGAACTCCCTTAGGACCCAGCAATATCACTGCTAGGAATTTACCCAAGGGATACAGGAGTGCTGATGCATAGGGGCACATGTACCCCAATGTTCATAGCAGCACTCTCAACAATAGCCAAATCATGGAAAGAGCCTAAGTGTCCATCAATGGACGAATGGATCAAAAAGATGTGGTTTATCTATATGATGGAATACTACATGGCAATGAGAAAGAATGAAATCTGGCCATGTGTAGCAACATGGATGGACCTTGAGGGTGTTATGCTGAGCGAAATAAGTCAGGCAGAGAAGGCAGATACCATATGTTTTCACTTATAAGTGGAACAGGAGAAACTTAACAGAGGACCATGGGGGAGAAGGGGAAAAAATAGTGGGGGAGAGGGAGGGAGGCAAACCATGAAAGACTCTTCAATACTGAGAACAAACTAAGGGCTGATGTGGGTGGGAGAGAGGAGAAGGAGGTGATGGGTATGGAGGAGGGCACTTGTTGGCACTGGCTGTTATATGAAACCAACTTGACAATAAACTATGAAAGAAAAAAAAGAAAAATATTCAAATCAATGTTAACTCTTCAAGAGATTTAAAAAAAAAAATAGTGTCCTCTGTTCACCCTGCCTGCCTCACCTCCCACCGATCACTCAAACGTCTGAAATTTGTGCAGTCTCTGCCTCTATAGAAGCTCCTCTCACAATCACCTGCAATCCAATAACCAGTTTTCCATCTTCATCTACTGTATCATAGTAACTGATACTCTAATCAACTTATTCTCCCCACTGCCTCCTTCTGGAACTCTCCTGTGGGCTATCTTCCACATCCCTGGGAGTATTTTCTCTTTCTTTCTTGTTGAAGTATTTCCCTTTGCTGCTATTTACCCCCTTTACATGCATATATATCCCCAAAATGTTAATCCTTCTTCATCTTTCATTTAACAAATATCTCTCTGTGAGTGTCCATCTGCTCCCATGACTTTAATCTGTAATGATGATGAACTATTTCTTTGCTTTGACCTCTCAACATAAAGTTCACATTTCTTTTTTTTTTTTTTAATGTTTATTTATTTCTGAGACAGAGAGAGACAGAGCATGAACAGGGAAGGGGCAGAGACGGAGGGAGACACAGAATCTGAAGCAGGCTCCAGGCTCCAAGATGTCAGCACAGAGCCTGACAGTTCCAATGCGCTATTTGAACCCAAGAACCACAAGAACACAACCTGAGCTGAAGTCAGTGCTTAACTGACCAAGCCCCCCAGGCACTCCATTAAGCTCACATTTCTATCTCTTTGGTTTGAATCTTCTTAGTGTGCCAGTCAGTGTCTTGGCACCAGCTCCAGCTATCAATCAGAGTCACAGTTTTCCCTGTTAGATCCAGATAGGATTGTTTCAAAGGCCAGAGAATGTTCGCTGTCTTCACCATTTTGGGTCACCATTCTGTCATCTACACCTGGATGGAGTGTGGCTTTTTCATGCTCAACATATCAGAAATAGTGTTCTACATTTGTGTTGGATATTTGTGTTGTCTGTTTCAGCGAAAGCTACAGTAACCATCATATCATCCCAAGTTGCAAAATTTATAATCATTTTACCTTCTTCCCTCAAACCCTGTATCTCATTGGACACTGTCTGTGTCAGATCTACTTCTAAATAACTCTCAAATGTACTCCCAAATCTTGACTCCTACCGTTCTGGTCTTACACATCTCATCATAGCTTTTTCTAAATTGACTTTAGTCATTAACTCCTGTTTTTCATAACCTGGCCCTCTGTTCTACTTTTAATGCTAGAGTCAGTCTCCTACATTCTTGGCAGGGGGAACATTCTAGAAGTAAACCTACTAATAATATTTTTTAAATTTCTTCAATGGCTTCCATGACCTTCAGCATGCTGCTTCACATATTATTCATGACGTTTTGACAGTATAATCCTAAACACCCTTGAAAGCCCTATTCTTGGAATCATAATTATTTTATCCACATGGTCATGCCATCAACTCTTACAGCTCTGGGTTTCGCTCATCCCAGAATCACCTCATCCATTCCCTCTGAACCACCCTCACAACGTGAAGCTCCACACCTAGCTGGGCTGTCACCTCCAGAAGGAAACCCTGGTAGGTATTTGCATAATTAACTATCTCTCCCATTTGCTCACAAAACACTTTCATCCTTCTCTTAGAAGAGGATATGACAGGGGCGCCTGGGTGGCTCAGTCGGTTAAGCATCTGACTTCAGCTCAGGTCATGATCTCACTGTTCGTGGGTTCGAGCCCCGCGTCGGGCTCTGTGCTGACAGCTCAGAGCCTGGAGCCTGTTTCAGATTCTGTGTCTCCCTCTCTCTCTGACCCTCCTCTGCTCATGCTGTCTGTCTATCTGTCTCTCTCTCTCTCAGAAATAAATAAAACATTAAAAAAAAAAAGAAGAGGATATGGCCTCTATTTCCCCACTCCATCCCTTAATTAATTAAATTTAAAAAAATATTTTTGACTGTCTACTTGGTGTTGGCATTGTTCTACATGCTAGGGAGGTGCTGCGTTGTAGAGCTTGCCCAGATCAGCTCATAGGAGTTGACTGTGCACAATTTTTCCCAATGCCACATTCAGTGATGTCATTGTGACTGTTTGAAATTGACCTTGATGGGACTATTTGCACCCCAGAAATGGGCAGACACAAGAAATCAAGGCTCCTCCCACTCCCCCACAACTCACCCTGCCCTGGGACCTGTTTTACCAGCATGTCATCAGGGTACACACAGACAAAAATCTCTGTACTAGTGAAACCAATATTCTAGTGAAAGAAAGGTAGACAGTACACATGCCGAAAAGGAAAATGATTCTTAAAATGTTCGAAGGTGCTAAGTACTATGAAAAATAAAAAAGAGCAAGGTAGACTATTCCAGCATATTGGAGCCATCATCTATGTATAGTAATATTACCAAGAATTAAGAAAGGAGCAGTGTTGAGAGAAGCTGTTGGGGGGAAGGAGCCAAATTCATGCAAAAGTAAAGGGCAGGGCCCCAGAGTCTGTAGATGATTTCAATCATTGCAGGTAGAGTATAGCATAATCTAATGTGTAGAGCTCAACGCATATATTACCCATTTTCATTTATTCCTAGTGCTTGGCAGAATACAATAAGTTATTAATTATGGTTAAGACAGAATCTTCTAACTGGAGCCAGGCAACTAGTTCTGGAGCACACATGCTTAAGTTATATTTTGATTGAAACCAACAATTCAGAGGGGTCCGTGGTTCCCTTACCACATTTACAACGGCACATTAACTCCCCACTACACCAGGAGATGGAAGGGAATCCATATACCCATTAATGATTTGAATTGCCTTTAATAACACTCCCAGGCTTAGATCATTTCATTCAGGGCCTCTCAAACTTTAATATGCATATAATTACCTGGGGACTTTCCTATGACACATTCTTTGACTTAGTATGTCTGTGGTGGGGCCTAAGATTCTGCATTTCTTTTCAGCTCCCTCAAATAAGGCAGATGGTGTTGATTTATGGACCCTACTTTGAGTAGCAGGATTCTAAACAATATTTGTTCGCATCTGTCAGCAGGAAACTTACTCCTGAAAAATGTCACTCCTTAGCTAGTTAGCTACAGGCTCTTGAGAAGGTCTTATTTCCTTTGATCTGAAGGCTGGCTTCTGGTAATATCCTCCCCTATTTCTTAGTTCTAACTCTTGCAAACACAGAAGACAATTCTAATCTCTCTTACACACAACAACCCTCAAGTACTTAGTAGCAAGTCTACTCCATCTGGGCTAAATGCCCCTTTTCTTCCTTCTCCTCATCCCTACAGTACAGCTCCGAGTCTTCTGAACATGGCAGCCATTGTCTTCACATGCATTCCAGCTGTCCCTATGTCAACCAGAGCCCCACTGCCCTGTTAGATCCAACTACAGTTGCCTCCAAATCTGGAAGACATCATTTACTATCACCATGCTGCAGTTCATGAAGGTCTTAATCATCTCCAGTCACCTCTGGTTCTGATCTGCACTTTTCCTGCATCCTTGTACTTGGCTGTTCATATTGAGACTCCTCCCTGATCCTCCTCCTGACAACAGCTTCCGTATGGGATGCATCACATTTCCCTGATTTACAGAGAGAGATTCACACAGTCCTTTGTGCTCTTTACCTCATCCCTCTCCTTCTCTTCTCACCTCTCTCCTGTTTCAGAGGGAGAAAAAAACATCTTTCCCATCTGCTCTTCATTCTTTTTTCAATAAATACTGAGAACTTACTCTGTGTCAAGTACAGCTCCAGGAGAAAACACTGCAGTGAATGCAGCAAGTAAGTCCCTGCCGAGCAGAGGAAACCAAGAGGAGATAGAAAACACACCATGTTGTCAATTATGTGGAGAGTTAGGAAGAACAAGAAAGCTAGTAGGGGACAGAATGAGGAGAGATACTCTAAAATCAAAAAATCAGGGAAGATCTCCAGGACAGCGGCTTGAGTAAAGACTATTTCAGCTCCTTCTTTCAGACTCAGTTCTAAGCAGTCTCTATTTGCACATTCAAAGACTCAGACTGGGGGATGAGCTCTCCTTCATGGAAAAGGCACAATCTCTTCAATCTCTCCGTACTTCCACCCCCACAATGCTTTCCAAGAGAAAGAACATGATGAAGATTCTACGCCCACTGACAGTGACCATCCTCTCCCCTTCCCTCACCTTTAGTAGGGAGAGCAGCCAGAACCTGCTTTGGATTTTAAGTTTGGGATTTATTTGTAAAATTACTCTCAATAGCAAAGCTCAAAACAGAATGCAGTCTTCCAGGTGTGTTCTGACCCTGGCAGAAGAGAGCATGGCCAGCCGGCCCCTTATTTTAAATACTAGCCACTTAGATATGCGGCACAAGATCACATTAACTTTCTTGGCGTCTTGTCATTCTGTTGACTCAGTCTGAGTTTACAGTAAACACCAGCCTCTCAGCCTTTGTCACATAGCTTTTTTTTTCTCTGGTATTTTACAAATGGCTTGCTCTCTTAATAAGAGCCACTTCTCCAGTCTTTGTAGCCTGCAGAATACCATGCTTAAATAATAGGATGCTTAAATAATAGGGATTAAATAATAATCCCACATAAATGTAAATTGGCTTTCTGATTAGATTATTGGGGTGGAGGTGGGGAGAGGCACACGTTGGCAGAAAAGGCTGCAATAAATCAATAAAGATTTCCACATCCTGTTGTACATGGAACTAATACGTTGTAGCATCTGTAGCATCTTTGACCCCCTTTTGGTAAATATTCTCCTCTATACCCCCCTTTGGATTTTTGGTATGGTTCAAATCCTATGCCCTACAAAAAATTAAATGCCTTCCAAATGCACAATAGCGTTGAAGGCATGTTTCACACCCTCTGTGTTGATAAATCCTCAAAATTTTCTCCTGGTTTGGTATTAGAAATAAGCAGTGGCTGGAGCATCTGCTAATTTAAGAGGGACCACATTGTCCAAATATGTAAATGTATAGAACACAATGATATCTGGACAATAAAAAGAGGGTGAATGAATATAAAGTGTCATGAGAAATTCTCCTGACACACTGATTTTTATTTTGTTGTTCCTTCCTTCTTCCAAACACTCCATGCATGCCTATATCACATACTTTATCATATACCAGTGACCTTCATGGTGGTTCCATTACCACATTGTAAGCTACCAGGGGCAGATTCATTCAATTTTGTGGTCTAGACTAGCAGCCGGTCCTGCACTAGAACTTGCAACAGTGTCACCTATAGGGCTGGTTCACACACAGCACACTGGGCCTCACCCCTCCATTTTCTGATTCAGTAGATATGAAGTGGGCCTGAGAATCTACATTTCTAACAGTTCCCAGGTGATGCTGATGCTGCTGGTCCAGGGACCACACTTTGAGAGCCACTGGTCTAGAGAACAGGCCAGGATCTATTCATGTGATGACCTCTACAAATAGTTAATGAAAGTCTAAAGAGCAAGAAAATGGGAAAGGAAGGAACAAAATATGCTTAAAGAAGTAAGGTTACAGCACCTGGGTGGCTCAGTTGGTTAAGCGGCTGACTTCAGCTCAGGTCACGGTCTTGCAGTTCATGAGTTTAAGCTCTGTGGTGGGCTCTGTGTTAGGAGCGTGGAGCCTGCTGTGGATTCTGTGTGTGTCTCTCTCTCTCTGCCCCTCCTCCACTCATGCTCTGTGTCTGTCTCTGTTTCTCTCTCTCTCTCAAAAAAAAAAAACTAAAGAAAAAAGATTTTTTTAATTTAAAATAAGAAGTAAAGTTAGATTTTGGAGCCCTCTTGGAGTATCTCAAAACACTGGGAATTGGAGCTTCACATTCAAAGTCTAAATCACAGATCCTTTATTTTTCCCCCCACCTCACAGATTTTCTGGAAATGGTTTAGAAGCCAGATTTGGGTGTTTCCTATTTTAAACACTGACTGACAGCAGGAGGAAAGAGTCCAGGGTTCCAGGAGATGAGGCAGAAGTTTAAAAGAACTGCATTATTTAGTCCATCCAGGGAGCTTCATTAGCTTGTCTATTTCTCTCCAGGGGAAGAATAGGCACATTTTCCGAGCTAACATCAAGGCACGTGCCTCATTCCCATCCAAGAAAATGTCTCTTTCACAACTAAGGGCCAAGGTAGACATTCCAACCCATCTGCTACCTGTTAAACATTTCTGTTTTTCTTCAAGCCTTCCATGTTGCTCCGTCTGAAATGTTTGTGTAGTGCGATGAGGACCAAAGAACTAGTGGGTGGACCATGTCCCCTTTCCAGGCAGTGATGCTGGGCTGGTTTGTGCAGTGTAATAACCCAATGACAGGGTGATGGTAAGCCTTCCTACCTACGCTTTTCACAACCACGTTTCTCTCACTGTGTCAGAGATGTAATAACTGTCTTTGGCTGAATGGACTACATATCATGGAAAGAGGAGATCATCTGTATATTTAACCGGGAGTCTGAGATCTAATAGAATTGTTTGGGCCCCAAAGGGCATTAAAAGTTCCATGTGCCATTGGAGGAGGAAGGGAGGTGCACATGATCTTTGCTGATTTATAGTTCTGTCACTTATTTTCTATGTGGATTTGTGCAAGTGACATATTCATCGATGCTTTGTCTAATCCATAAAACTGATGTAATCAAAATTAAATTGAAACTTGAAAGAGTTTCTGAAATTCAAAAACTTGCATATTGTTGGTGAAATAAGTAGTTGGGGGGCGGGAGCTGGATGAGTCTTTTTGGTCTCCACGAGGTGCCCACGGTGGTTGTTTTGATGTGTTTTGCTGTTTTATTTCTACACTAGTAATTCACTTACATTTCCTCCTCTGCTGTCTTTTTGAGAGAGAATGCCTTGTTACGTGGCTATTGTGGTAATGATTCTCATGTGATCCTCATTTACTATGCCCCATCATTCATTAGAATAAATGGAAATTTCTCAAACAAGGAGTCTTGCATGTGAAGAGCTTTACAGACTTTGGGGTGTTTGAATGAATTCGTGACCCAGGTCCACAGAGGCAGTACTAAGCCCAAGGGTAAGACGACACAAATCAACTCATAAAACACCACAAACCCTGCCGCACAGTATCCGCACTCCCTCCCACAGCTCCTTACATATAAAGTATGTGTCAGCCCAGGGACCAGACCTCTCTGGCCATGGCAGTGTCTCTCAGGTGCTCCTGTCGATCTTTCACTGGGCTTCAGAGACCAACATCATTTGATGGCTGACCCTTGGATCTCTGTACCCCAGCAACCTCTACTTCCTGGGATTTCTGCTCTGAGTCCCTCCTCCATCCTGCCCTCCCTATGAGCATGCTCCTTCCATCTATCCCTGCTTTGCAGAGAGCCTCATTCAGATCCAGTAATCCAAGAGAACAAGGACAGTTTTATCTATCTTTACCTAGGTAAAGATAGCAACTCTGTCACAAATGTATCTCTACAATTGGGTGCACGAATTGAATAAGGCAGCAGGCAGAAAGGGAGTGTGACATTACATATTCACAAGAGCTGACCAAGACATTTTGGCGTAGATATCTTCGAACATGAAAAAGTAATGTGCTTACAAAATTAAACGCAGGTGTCATTTCCCACACACCCATCTTGTGTTTGTCAAAGAGTAACTTCTCATCAGCAAGTCACCAGCAACGTGAACCCACGCAAAGCAGAAGTCACCCCCCCCCCCCCCGCCCCGAGGTCTTGGAGGAGTAAGCCAGATCTCATCCACAGATACATTCTATTAAGTTCACATTCTATTAAGCTCACGGAGTTTTCAAAAAGATGGAGATTCGTTGCCAATGTTTGGAATCTAGGAGATGCCACGTGAAAATCAGATTCACAGCTTCCTCTGAAAAGTCAGATTTGACTTGGGGCCACATTCCAGCACGTGACAACTAACTGAGCTGAACAGTCGTTGCCTTTGCAATGGGCAGTCCTTTTCCAGTTGGCCACCATCACCCACTCAGGTACCTGCCCAGGCCTGGCCATGAACCATGCAGCTCAGCCTCCTGTCATTTACACTGGACTCTCAAGAAAGGTAGTTCAAGGTTCAAGGCCCTCATTGCTCTTCCTTCACCTCCTTTATACTTCTCGAAGTCCATGCATTTTACTTTTCTATGAGAAGTTGCAAGACTATACAGTTGAAGCTATATTTCTAGGTAAAGAGTCTTATTGGTTGGGAAAAAGACAAGATTATATTTGGGTGTTTTCTTTGCTCTTATAGGCTCCTGGCTTAGAATTCTGAGATTGAGAAGTGAATCAGAGGGAAAATAATCTGACCCTCTTGGTTCCGTCTCTGACCAAGGCAAAGAAAATCATTCCTTCACAGAATAGAAATGACTGCAGTTTGCGATCAAAGACAGGCAGTGATATTTCTGGTGTTTTTCACCAGTAAGTAAAGGATAAAATTCTCCTGGATCCCAAATAATAGACCCACATATTAGCAGAAGTCTACTGACTTCAGTTTTAAAAGCACTGCATTAAAAATAAATTACATCACTATTGTAGTCATCGGTGTTAAAGCAATTGTAAATATTAATGGAAATACAGGTACAGAACGTGAATGATAGTCCTGGCTATAAAATCGGTTCTCCAGCTTATACAGTGCCTGACTCTCTTATGGTTTAGAGACATCGTCTCAAATAATGCAGTGACTTGTAAACCTCTGATGAGGTATCTATGCACTTCCTAGATTTTGCTTACCCCAGTTTGAGAAACACAAAATAGGTAGAATAGCAATGAGACATACGAAATCAGTGGCAAAGTCAATAATAAGAAAACATGAAACCCAACTGTACAAAAGGCAAAAGATCTGAACAAACACCTCACCAAAGAAGATGGACAGGTGGTGAATAGGCATAAGAAAAGATGCTCCTATGTCATTAAGGCATCACAATCAACAGTGAGATTCTACTCCATACCTTTTAGAATGGTCACAGTCCACAATTACTAGGGAGAATATGGAGCAATAGGAACTCTCATTCATTGCTCCTGGGGATGCAAAATGGTACAACTACTCGTAAAAGCAGCTTTACATTGCCTTACAAAACTAAACATGTTTTTCCCATACAATCCAGAAATCATACACCTTGGTATTTACCCAAAGAAGTAGAATACTTATGTCTGCACAAAAACCTGCCCACAGATGTGTATGACAGCTTGACCCATAATTGTTAAAACACTTGAAAGCAAAGATGACATCTTTCAATTGGGGACAGATAAATAAATTGTGATACATCCAGACAACAGAATATTATTCAGTGCTAAAAAGCAATCAGCGATTGGGGTGCTTGGGTGGCTCAGTTGGTTGAGCGTTTGACTTCAGCTTAGGTCATGATTTCATAGTTTGTGAGTTTGAGCCCTGAACTGCGCTCACTACTGACAGCATGGAGCCCACTGGATCCTCCGTCACCTTCTCTCTCTGCCTCTCCTCTCCTCTCTCTCTCTCTCTCTCTCTCAAAAATGAATAAACATTATAACAAAAAAGAAATCAGCTATCAAGACTATGAAAAGACATAAAGAAAACCGAAGTGTGTATTTCTAATAGAAGTAAGCCAATCTGAATAGGCTACATACGGTAGGAGTCCAACTTCATGACACCATGGAAAAGGCAAGACTATGGAGACCATAAAAAGATCAGTGGTCTCTAAGGGTTTAGGGGGTGAGAGGGATGAATAGGTAAAGCAAAGAGTTCTCAGGAAAGTGAAAATATGTATGATACTGCAATGTGACATTACATTGTTGTCATGGGTCCAAACCCATAGAATGTACAACATAAAGAATGAAGTCCAGCATAAACTATGAACTTTAGTCAATAACAATGCTAATATTAATGATAATTAGTTCTTAACAATAATAACTTGGGGGGGTAGAGGTGTATGATAATTACCTACTTCCTGCTCAGCTTTTTTGTAAACCTAAAAAGAAATATTTACAAAAATTACAGAGCATGCTAATTTCAAGGTAAAAAAGGAGAAAAGAGGAGTCAAGGGCTTCTTCCGAGTCTTGTGAAACACCTCACTTATTCTTACTTTGTTCCCAATGAGATTTAAGGACATCAGGTAAACATTATTTATAAGTGACGCATTGCAATCAGTAGGTGTCTGATATGTGTCAGACACTAAAAACAGTTTCTTCATACTCTTTTCTCCAAGTCTTAATTTGATGAAGAAAATGTGGGCCATCTCTGTCTTTACTGAAGATTTTACTCAAACTAATTCAGAGAAACTCTAGCACTGCTGAGTGCCATCGACAAATTTATTATGTAGCTCTGTTTCTGAGGAGTCACTTAGAAGGGATGTTGCCACTCTTCCAAACACGCCCTTCTTGCTTAAGCAGAATGGAGGGAACAAATCTTCTACCTTTGTCTTTAGAACATAAAGTGACTAATTCAGTAATTAGAAAACCTGTGTCTCTCAGACTTCTTTACTCATTCCTCTTCCTATTCATGCTTTCTCCCCAATCCCAGCGCCGCCGCCCCCCCCACACCCTCTGAACCCAGTTCACTACAACATCCACTTTTTGACATATTCTGCAAATTAAAATCTGGTTTCAACTAGAGACTAACCCACGGAGAAGCAAAACCAAAGTGTTCACGTCCAAGGGCAATTTCTATATCCCATGTGATACTAAGAAATCAGACACATCAAAGATTTGAAAAGAAAACAAAAAAGGATTTACAATAGAAAGCCCATGAGCTTCCGGTCCCCAGTTGTGCTCTCATCCTCTATATCCATTTCTCCCAGTGAGGAAGAAGTTACTGCTTGGTGCCTGCATTGTATCAAAAGATTATTTTTAGTTGCTATATAGATGTATAGAGACATAAGAAATCAAAAAACAAATCATGCTGATGTCACAGAAAACTTAAAGATGTGAGATTCTCATAAGCTGTTTAAAAAGTCACCAACAAGACAGAAATCCTACATTTCATTTGTAATGAAAAGGACTTTTCCTTTACTTTGTGATAATAAAAGGTTTGTTGCTAAAAGCTGAAAGAACATTAGCTTTATTTCTTTCAAGCAATGCTGATTACTGCCTTCAGCAACCAAATTTGTTCTTTGAAATAAACTTATTATCTATATGCTACCAGTTTTGACTGCTTGATATGAAATGTACAATACATCAATCATTACAATTCACTGATTATTTATACATAATTTTAATTAACGGTTCAGTCACCTACCCTCCCAACCTACTAACAAGTAGCAGAGATGATTTTGCCCCCTCTTCCTTTGCGGTGGTGGTGGCACAACCCAGTGTACAGGGATTGCCAAGAGGTGAAACACACAGGAAATAAGCCACACAGAGAGAAGGCATATAAATAAAGTACAGGGAATCCAGAAGCTTGATCAGCCTCTGTGTAATTGAGTTAGTGGAAACATAAATGATATTACCTGGCCTTGAAATCAGAAAACAGGGATTGAAATTTGGGCACTGCTCTTTGTTAGCTGGGTGACACTGGCTAAATCTCTCAACTTCACTGAGAACTTGGCTTTCTTTCCATCTATTATGAGAATATTATATTTTTTCAGAGGGTTGTTGTGAGAAATAATTATAAGACACATAATATGTATAGACTTGACATATAGTAAATACTTGATAGCTGTTGTTTAATGATTGTGTTAATTGCCATCTAATTGCCTACACTTCCAAATAATTTTTAAGTTTTAATTTTCCTTGCTTGTTTGTTAAGGTTCTGTTACTTGCTTCCCACACAAAACTTAAATATCAACTACTTCAATATCTGCTAAGGTGGACCCTGATGTGTTAGTGAGAGATGGATGCAATTTTCACACAATGCATGGGTAGATGGCTGACATGTGAGTCACTCATAAGTGACTGGCTGACATAAGTGATCACTCTCCTGAAGGGCCAGGTTGGAGGACTCTTCATGCAGAAGTATTTGAAGATGGACCAACAGTTCTCCCTCTGATAGCAAAATCTGAAACACCCTTTTGAAGTCTCTAAGGGACAATCTGTCCTCATTCTTCTTGGAAAGGAAAAGTGGAAATTTGCTACTCAGAGGCTAAAGAAGAAAAGGGAAAAAACAAATGGCAAACAGACTGCTACAAATGTCCATAGGGCCCTCTGGGTTCCTTCTACTAAAGGATAAGTTTTCACATTTTTTGGCACTTTTAGGAGACATAATTAAACTTTGGCAACTGCCAAATCTCTCTGTTTCTCTTTTCTTCCAGATGGAAGGGGTGGAAAGAGAGGGAAGGGGTCAGGCTCCTCTTTTGAGAGAGTTGATTCAACACTTCCCTCTGAAAATGATTCCTTTTCTGACAGATAATGTGCCAGCTTGATCCCATTCTTAGGCAGAATGCCCATCTTGGAAGCAAAATGGATGGGAATGAGAAAGTTGGGGCTTAGGGAGAGAGGATGCAGGCATTATTGCAACTTTACACTAAGTCTTTCGCCAAGTGCCCAGATTCCAGAGGCAGTGGGGGGAAATGAGAATGTCATTTAGGAGAAATCTGAAATGAATTTTATGTCCTATTCCTAAATCAGCTTCCAACTATTTCTTAAATAAGATAATTAACATATAAATAGTGGGGTGCTAAAACAAACATCAGGTATGGAGTCTTTTAGAAGGAAGGGTTTATCTATAACTTAGGAAACCTACATTTGGGAGGAAATAGAAAGGAAATCTACAAAGCGATGTGGAGAAATGGGTGGCAGGAATGGATGAATGTTGAGGAGTAAGAGATTTTCCAGTTCTGAGAATAGGCTAAACCCTGCTTCTGTGCTTAGGTGATGCTAGAAATGTCTCCACATTCCAAATAGATGTTGACTCCTCATTCTGTCATTGCTTTTTAGTGGACTGTAATTCAACCACTTGGCAAGCAGCTTCATCTCCAATTACAAGGCCAGTCCACACCCAAAAATGTGTTAGCCAGAGTATGATGCCTGATTTAAGATGTGTCACAGCTGTGAAGAGTGTCTTCGCTGGTCCATTGCTGGAGGAGCAGAGACCCTAGAATTCCACGCAGAAGGAATGCTTTTGAAATTGACTCCAATTTCAAGAGAACAAAACCATGACTAAAGTCTTCCTCCCTTTCAAGATTTTATTTCTTTCTCCTACCAACACATTTAACTTCTGAATTCTAGCTTTCAAATTCTGAAGACCTTTCTCCAGTCAAGTTCTGACCTTTAAATAATTTCCCATCTTGTTGATAAAATAGTGGCTACCCATTCGAGTAAATCCTGACCTTGATTCCACAAACACATTGGTAACTAAATCACTCATGCATTACCTACTGGCTGTGTATTTTCCAACCTATTACAAATGTTCTCATATGCAAGGAAGATGTTAAAATCGACTGAGATTTGGCCAGAGGCGGCCCTAAACCAACTGATACAATACCTGGGCTTGATCTCAAATCAGTGCTGTACATTTTGTGATTCCATTCCCATTCTTTGAAATGAGGGTGGATATTTGTCTTTTTACTTTTTTTAATTTCAATGTCACTGTTGCTTGGTCAGCATAACCACACAACAACAACAGCTACCACTCATTAAGTCCTCATACCTCCAAATGTGCTAGAACTTGTGCTAACCACTTCCCATAATAATCAAGTTTAATCCTTAGAATAACTCTATAAGGAGTTGTTTTTATACCAACTCCACCCCCTCCATATCTCATATGCTGAATTAAGAATGTAAAGCTCAGAGCTGCAGTCAGTGAACTGAGAATTCAGTATTCAAAGCCATTAGGTATATTTAGAATGTAAAGTCCACACTAAGTAGCCATGCTGCCATACAGAAAAGGAAGGAAGGAAGGAAGGAAGGAAGGAAGGAAGGAAGGAAGGAAGGAAGGAAGGAAAACAGGAAAAAAAACCAGAAAGCAAGGATGGGAGAGACAGGGAGAGGAAAGGTGGGGATAAAGAAAAGGAGGAGGACTGGAAGGAAAAAAGAATCAAGTTACAGTCAACTATTGGTAGTTTAAACTGGACGGAGATCATTCATGAATTCTGAGCGGCAAGGTGATCTAGTGGAAAAAGTATGTGGCAAAGCCAAGACACCTGGGTCCTGACTGTAATCCATTTATTAACCAGCTGTGTGATTTTGGGCTCATTATTTGCCCTGCCTATCTCCATTTCTTTATCTATTGAATGGAATAATAATGATAATTTGCCTAAGTCACCTCAAAATAAAATGATATACTGAATGTAGAGGGCTTTGGGAAATTAAAACTGCTATTAAGTGGAATATGCTATTACTAATGATTCTGCTTAAAACCCCAGCCAGAATTCCTTTCTTTCTTCTTGTTCCCAATAGCACACCATTCAAGTCTTCTCCCTAATTAGCTGGGCAGAAATTTATCTATCTTTCCAAAGACAGAAAGCACCCTAGTCATATTTTTTAAATCATTAATATGATCATTAATTTATTCATTGAATTAATTAACCCACTTGCGCCCAAATAAACTCATGATCAATGCCTATCTTTATAGCCAAATTTTTATCCAATGTACTTCATATTTTGAATCACTCAGTTTTAATTCAAGAAATGCAAATTTCAAGAAATGCAAATTGATTATATTGTTAGCATAAACAATGCATAATTTGAAAGGTAAATATACTAAAAACAACTCAGTGTATTGCCCAGCTATGTTCATAATACCTGGCTTAAAGATTTGATAGCCTTCAGTTGAGTGATGGCTGTCTCTAGAAGAATCTGTTCATTTTTAACCAAATCTATATAACTTTCTCCTTTAACCAAGTGACTATCAGTGAGTAGACCTGGTTCCCATAATGTGCCCTCCATTTCCTTTATCAATGAGCCGTTCTGCCAGGGTATTTTCTCCATAGGGTCTGCCTGAAGGTTAATGCAAATAAGCAGATGGGAAGAAATGGCTTCAGTTACCACTGATAGAATCATTTTAATATCCAGTAGTTTCACAAAAAGAGAAGTCTGAACAAACTTCAAGTGAAGTCCAGTGGACTCTAGACCCTTGGAGAATGTCAGAACTCAGGCAATACTGCTAGAGACTTCCTCCTTTGTCCTGATTAAATTAGCATCAGCTTTCTTTGGTCTACTACAAGGGTGTCCAGAATGTTTAAGATATAAAATTCCTTGAGAGTCTGCCATTGAAAGAGCAAGTCAGCTCAATTTGTCTCTCTTTCACATTCTCTCATTATGGTACTGCTTAGCAATAAAAGTAGATTCCAGAGTTGCATTGGGGGGTGAAAGCAAGGATAGGAGAAGCAGTGCTCCTGGCCCAGGCTCTTTTCAATTCAGCTTCCTGTCCTAAGACCCAGTTCCCAGGCTGCAAGCCTCCCTCCCAATCTGTCCATCTAAAATGTCTTCAGGGGCACCTGGGTGGCTCAGTCAGCTGAGCGTCCGACACTTGATTTTGGCTCAGGTAATGATCCCAGTGTTGGGGGATCAAGCTCTGTGCTGAACATGGAGCCTGGTTAAGATTCTCTCCCCCTGTGCCCCAAAGAAATAATAATAATAAAATAAAACAAAGGGCCATCAGCAGGAAAACAAAAAGCAGACTGAGTGACAGATGGAATTCACACCAGTACTGCCAAGAGATGAATTTCCCCAGAACAAAGTCTAGGAGACATGTACAGAGGGGTCTTAACAGATAGACTGTCACATGGCAGTAAGCAGAAAACCACATTATACAGACCTTTTACAGAATCTTTTAGAATCTTTTGGGTACTGCACAAAGTACATTTTGGTACAATGAACATATGCCATGTGTATAGGTGTATTTGTATTTCTGGAAGACTTCATTCATGTACAGAGTTTAGTGGACAGTGAACAAACTCCAGTCTGACATTTGAAAAAAGTAAACATACCAAATCGGAATATCTGCTTTTCCAGGGGAAGCATTCAGGGTTCCAATATGAGATGGGACATGCTTTCAAAACTCCCTACTGATTTGTTAACTTCTTCTGAATTTACTTCAGTTTTATGGTGTTCTTCCCCAAAGATGTGGCCCAGAACTGACCACAGCATTCTGGGCATTCTCAGATCAGTAATAATTGGAAAGAAGCAATCACATTTTACTGTTAAACAAGTAATTTAATATTAAATCTAAAAAGAAGATAGATCAAGTAGACCACCCTTTTGGGACCCAAAGTACAGTCATTGTAAATAGCTCACATATCTAATTCAGCAGGTATTTTCACAAGTTTTACTCTCAACCTGGGACCTATATTGTGAGAAGCATATTTTCATACACACCTAGCATCTGGTGAACACTAATAATGATATGTAAAACAAAACATTGGACATTGTTAACCAAGTTGTTATTAACAATTTGGATCCCATTGTTTATTATCATTATTCAGAATCAATATTGAATTCAGGCTGATGGTTCTTACAATGGGAATCTATCTGGGGGGGGAATGCTTGGATATTGATTAAAGGAGGAAATTGATTGATAACTTACTAGATCATCATGGAGCCTGATGACATCACTACTTACTGGCACTTACCAAGAGGAACACCAATTTGCCAAGTTATTATGCATGCATCCACTTATTCATTCATTCATCCATTTTCCAATCCATTTAACAAAGGATTTGAGGTACTTAGAAGAATGCATACTAAAAGTAAATTCCAAACATAAAGAGACAAGACAATGTCATTTAGAATAGGAGACTGAGACCAGAAAGAAAAAGCATAAATATAGAGGCAATCTGAACTTACATAGTTAAAATGTTTAACTGACAGTTTGCCCCTGTGTTTCAAACCAGCTAAAATAAAAATGGAAATATCTTTGCCAAATGATCCACATAGTCTTTAAAGAAAAAATATACCAAATTATTAGGGGAAGAACGTATGACTATAGAATACTTTGTATGGCAGATGAAACAACATAAGGCTAGTAAATCTCCCTTTATAACTGTGGCTCAGAAACTTAAGCAAAAGTCAGTTTAGTGTAAAACCAACTCTATCTATGTCCTTTATATGACTGCCCTAAAATAAGTCATTCCCTTTTTCTTCTAGCGGTTAATTATTAACCAGCATCTCCCAAGAATCATTCTGAGTCATAGACTCTTAGCATTAAAGACACATTACAATTAATCTATTTTAACCTCCCATTCAAAGATAGAATATTATATACTATCCCAAAGATGCTCCTGCAATGGTTAACCCATGCTTGAAAGCATTGAACAGCAAGATGTCCACTACTTTCTCAAGGTAATCTACTTCCTTGTCACAGTTCTTGTTAATACCAAATTCATCCTTATATAATATTTAACAATGGGCCATAGTTTTCCTGCCTAAAGAACAACACAATCTAAGTTGAATTTTTATATTTAAATGCCATTATCATGTCTGTAAGTCATCTCAATATAATATCTTGGTATAGATGCTGCCATGTTTAAAATGACCCATTGTTTATGAGAACAGTAAGAGCAGTATTCCAAACAGTGGGAGGCATACACATAAAAATGAAAACTATAAAAAACTTATCATTAACTCTGGCATAAGTCATTAAGGATACTACTTCTGCCCTAAATGGAATATAGATCAGTCATACTTGTTGACATGAATACTAATGTACAGTCACACTGCTGTACATTTTTTGTGGGCCAGTCATGGTGGCATTTATATTATTGCTAATACTTTTTTGTACTTGGATCAAATAGGCAAGATAGAACAGGCTACCTCACATTAAAGTCTAGTTAGATTTACAGCATTGATCCCCATAGCTTCTGGGATTTGTACTCTTAGCAGTTGAGGCTCTTTGGTCCAGAGCATCTTACAGGAACTATCTATAGTTGTTTTTGTCAGAGTGGTAATAACACTGATCCATTGCTTTCCAGCCTGAGTTTTTAATGCTTCTGTACAGATATTCTTTCACCAGCTCATCACCATGATGATACAATAAGAAAAATGTCAAGAAGATCTCACAATACAGTTGACGATGGTGACAAACCCTGAGAGTGAAGGTATGGAATTTGAGCCTGAATTGGTCAATCTCTCACAAGCAAGAGAATGACCAAAACGGGCCCAAGTGATTGAATATTCAGTCAATGGAAAGACCATATATGACAATAGAACTCTGATCCACATAAGAAGCCCAAAAAGCAAAACCATAACTTCTGCTGCAATCATTCAAAATGGTCAAAACTGTGTCAACAATGGCCAATGTCCCACTGTCTCTCTCATTCAGCTAGAGAAAGACAAATATTCTCACCAAACTAATCATATAAGTTTCCCTACTTCTGTTTATCCATTTTCCCTGTGACAACAACCTCCAATCAGCAGCCTTTCCCTTTTATCACTGTGAAGCTTTCCAACTACCTGACTGCTTTGGAGTCTATGTAAAACATAGGTGATGGTGGCTTATTCCTCTGCCAAAGTAAGCTCTGAGTAACTAAACTCTCTGTTCTCATTTGGGTATTCTGCATTTATTTCCACTAAACATAAATATCTCAAGAGTACATTTTAAGTATCATGTTGGGTTCTATTATATAGGAACTGTATGCTTAGGAGTTTTTTGGCTTGATGACAAGAGATGAGTCTTATCCTTCCAATGATACTGGTAAACTGGCTCTGTGGTTGGTGTATGATGAGAAAAACTTTGTAGAATTTTCCAATTTCTATGATGCAATTGCTTTTACCATGACCAATTTCAAGTTATCATTGATTAAATAGCCAGCTTGTAAAATTTCTGAATATTTAACAATTAGTTCTAACAAGCTGACATGTGTAGTTTCAGCACATCACCAACATTTCTTTTTTCCCCAGTTTTAACACTGTGCCTCAAAAAAAGTAAATTCTCAAAATCATATAAATAGAAAATGGTAGGTATATAGATATACATTTAGATATAAATATAGATATATGATGGATGGATGGTTGAATGGACAGAGAGATAGACATGTGGTAGATAGATTCATCTTATTTTAGAAAATGAGAACAACCTGTCTAAATCACTCACTCAGGATGAATTAATAGAATGTCTACTATGTGTCATTTAGGTGCACAATATAATATATTAGTGAACCAAACAAAGATCTTGGCTTTTGAGAAGATTAAATTTTAACAGGAGTACCGACAATAAATAATGCATGTAATACATAAGTAAATTGTATAATATCAGAAGGTGATGAGGGAAATGGGAAAAAGGAAAAGAAAAACTGAGCAAATGCAACTGGGATCCCTGAGGATAAATTTGCAGATTTCAACAGGAGGGTCAAGAGAGGCTGCAGCAAAAGGGGAGAGCTGAGTGAGGGCTTGAAGGTGAGTCATCTACCTTGCAGATCTCTGCAAAAAGAGGGAATTCTAATGCAAACCTGTAAGGTGGGAGTGCACCAGGAATTTCAAAGGAATTTTAAAGAAACCAGTGTGTGGAGTAGTGAATGCGGAGAAGGTGCACCAGGAGGCAGACCATGGATGGAATTATATTTAGTTCTAAGGGTTTGGGATTCTATTCTGAGTAAATTAGAGAAACATTGCAGTTTCTTTTTTTTATTTTTTAATGTTTACTTATTTATTTTGAGAGAGAAAGAGTTTCCATGTGTGCATATAAGCAGGGAAAAGGCAGAAAGAGAGGAAGAGAGAGAATCCCAAGCAGGCTCTTCACTGTCAGCACAGAGCCCAACATGGGGCTCCATCCCATGCACCATGAGATCATGACCTGAGCAGGAACCGAGTCGGTCACTCAACCAACTAATCCACCCAGGTGCCCCAACACTGCAGTGTTTTGAGTAGAGGAATGCTATAAGCGGACTTATGCTTTAAAAGGATCCTTCTAGGGCCCCTGGGTGGCTCAGTCAGTTGAGCTTCTGACTCTTGATTTGGGCTCAGGTCATGATCCTAGGGTTGTGGGATTGAGCCACACTGAATGTGGAGCCTTAAGATTGTTTGCCTTTCTCCCTCTCTCCCTGTACCCTTCTCCCCCAGTTCATTCTCTCTCAAATAAATAAGTAAATAAATAAATAAATCATTCTAAGAATATTTTGAGACAAGTTTTGTGTAGGAAATTATCAAGGTTGACATAGCAAGACTATTGCTTTCATTGTAAAGAAGACCTCAATAGAGTGAGTTTAAAAAAATATAAGTGTGAGTATACAAGTGGAGAAATCAGGTAAACAAATTGCCATATAGGCACAAAATGAAATATCCTACAGTATTCATGTGTATTTATTAATATAGAAATATGTTGCAATACACTGTTGAGTTTTAAAAATTAGACTTCACTTTGTTATGCTTCTAATAATGAAGGAGTAGTGTGTATTATACTAACCTGCCCCCCGATTACAAATGTCAATATTGGATTACACACATACACACACACACACACACCTACCCACACATTTGAAGGTACTAGAAAGTGACCAAAGCCTAATATAATTATAAAAAAACATTTCTACAAATAAAATCCAGGTTTAGATTATTACACTGATGAATTTTATCAAATATTTGAAGAATTAATACTAATATTCTCTAACCTATCTAATGAAACAGGAGGAAAGAACAGTTTCTATCACATTTTATGAGACCATCATTATACTGTGTACAAAACTTAAAGACAATACAAAAATAAGATTAAAAACAAATATACCTCAAAAGCATAAATACAAAAACCTGTAACAAAATATCTTCCCAATGACTCTGGAAGCACATACAAAGAAAATTAATTCTGAACAAATACAGTTTATTATACCAGGAATGCAAGGCTGGTTTATCATTGAAAAAAGCCATATTGCCTAAGATTAATTGCAAATGCATCATACTAAGCAAAAGAAGCAGGGATAAAGCTTTTTTTTTTTTTTTTATGAAAATAGAAGTGAGAAATCTAATTGATCTAGAGTGGCAGCCTGTGGGGGCGCCTGGGTGGCTTAGTCGGTTAAGCGTCCGACTTTCGCTTAGGTCATGATCTCGCGGTTCGTGGGTTCGAGCCCCGCGTCGGGCTCTGTGCTGGCTGCCAGCTCAGAGCCTGGCGCCTGTTTCAGAGTCTGTGACTCCCTCTCTCTCTGACCCTCCCCTGCTCACGTTGTCTCTCTCTCTCTCTCCTAGAAATAAATAAAACATTAAAAATATTAAAAAAAAAAAAAAAAAGAGTGGCAGCCTGTGGCTACCACAGTGCCTGCCCCCAGACAAATGAGTTCTATTCATATTCATGCTCAGGCTTACTAAAAATATTGAAAAGAAAAAATGACAGATCCCAACCATCCCTGCAATAACTTCCCCCAAGAAGGACACAAAAGCCAGGCTTGTTCTCTACAGCTACTGATGTCAATTTTCTTCTCCTGAAACATGACTCTTTGTTTAGGCCAGCAGGACTCCTATTGGCTGAATCCTCTTCAGAAAGCATTAACTGGAGAAGACCAACTGCATCAATCTTTTTTTTTTAATTTTTTTAAATTTTTTTTATTTTAGGAGAGAGAGACAGAGCATGAGTGGGGGAAGAGCAGAGAGGGAGACACAGAATCCAAAACAGCCTTTAGGCTCTGAGCTGTCAGTACAGAGCCTGATGTGGGGCTCAAACTCACTGTGAGATCATGACCTGAGCCAATGCTTAAAAACTGGAGCCACCCAAGCACCCCTGTATCAGTCTTTGATATCACCTTTAAGAGACCGAGGCTCCTAAAGCTTAGATTCTTTTATCACCTTCACTGAAGTCATGGACTATGTTCTGTGTCAGGTGAGTAGTCCCCCTTGGCTCACTCTGATTTCAAATATAACAATATTCTTTTAATGAAGATTTTTTAAATTCTCTTCATAAACTTAATTTTATCCCTAAAATGAGAGAGAGAGAGAGAGAGAGAGAGAGAGAAACCAAGTCTTGCTGACAAGACTGTGTCCAAATAGACACTGAACATTATAAAAGCCCTTTCCAGGGTGATGGTCATGTTATGTGGAGCATGACTTGCTATTCGTAGACACTTTCTTCAGTGCCACACACCCTTACCGCCATCACAGAACTTCAGAGCTTCTACTTCTCACCAGGGTCTTGAATTCATTAACCATTCCTTCCCATCCGCCCTGAAACCAACTGATGGATTTCACACCTAGTCTCCAGTCATTGTCAAACTTAAGTAACAAAATGTTGAAAGAATTAGCCTCCTAAAGCAAACATGTGTTTCTAGGAAATCAGTTCCTGGACTCCATAAGTTTTTTTTTCTCTTCCCATTTCTTTATGTTATGCTTTTTTTTTTTTTTTTATGTTATGCTTTTAAAAAAAAAAAGGGATGTGCATATTTTCAGGCTTGAAACCTATTGACTTTTCATTCTTCTCTATTCATTTTTGGTTTGGGCTACTTTTCTCCTATCCTCCGATTCCATCATACCCCAACTTGCTTCCAATCTTGAAACTTTAGGGCATTAGCACAAACAAAATCTCCAGTCTTGGTCTGTAAAGATTTTTTTCCCTTGGAGAAAACAGTAGCCCATTTAGTTTACATTCCCCAATTGATAACACTATGGTGTTTCAGAACATTTTCAAACATTGTTGTGATTGTTTCATCACAACACTTGAAGAATCACAAAAGTCTAGGGTTTGGAAGATCATGTAGACATGAAGCCTATTTGTCTGGCTCAGGCATGCTCCAATGCTTTTATAATTGGAGAATAACTTGGATATCATCCAAGTCAATCTTCTGCTTTTTAAAAAAATGTTTACTTATTTATTTTGAGGGAGAGAGAGCAATTGTGAGTAGGGGAGGGACAGAGAAAGAGGGAGAAAGAGAATCCCAAACAGGCTCCTCACTTCCAACACAGAGTCCAACACATTGCTCCATCTCACAAACTGTGAGACCATGACCTGAGCCAAAATCAAGAGTTAGATGCTTAACCAACTGAGCTACCCAGGTGCCCTTCAGGTGAGGAAACCAAGACTCAAAGAGGGGACCTGGGAAACAAAACATCTCTAGTAAGCCATGATTCTCAATAATGGTGGTTCTGATCCACATGGGGACAAGTGACAATGTCTGGATATTATTTTGGTTATCATGACTAGGGAAGTGTCACTGCCATCTGATGGTCAAGGCCAGGGACTGCAAACACTCTACAACACATGGGACAGCCCCCACAACCAAGAATTACTCAGCCCCAAAATGATAGTAGTACCAAGATTGAGAAAGTCTGAGCTAGAGAGATCATCCTTGCTTTAATAATCATTTTAATGCCTCATGCCAACATATATCTATCATCATTGCATATGAACCAGGTCAATGCAAATTAAACTCATATTCTGAATCTTAAAGAAGAGAAGTCTTCTGAGTTCCATTTTCCAGAAGAAAACCTTCCTTGGTAATCTCTTTAATGTTTTGCAACTTAAATTACCAAGGTCTTATCTCTGCGCCAATGTTGATGCAGTGAGGAAGTATCTCTATCAGGGAGATTTGGGGGAGAGGAAGGTTTTAGTTCTAGGTATTATTACGGGGTTGATTGTGAACAGCTGTACTCAACCCATTCATGGGTAACTGAGGAGTACCTTAAGGAATGTTAGGACACAAAAATCTATTATGGTAATTGGCAGTGATTGTCAGTGGTAAATGAGATTCCAAATGAATGATAAAATGATGATCCAATTGGGAAGTCAGCCTGATAGTTGTTTCAATGGTTTCTTTTGGATACCATTTCACAAAAGCTAAAAAATAAATTGACCAACAAAACCATACATTCCTTTCTATGACAATAAGTGAAGTAAGAAAAGTTATATGAAACATTAGCACTAGATCTTGCCATTAGCTGATCTGGGAAAAAATTAGTAAGAAGGAATAATCAAAGGCAAGAGATGCCAGAATTTGAGAAATACATTTAAAATAAAAGTAGCCATTCCATTTCTATCTTGTCTTCTTTCCTATACTGAGTTATCTGCTCATTTAGTAAGTGTGCTATGTATATGGTTAACCCAAAAAAAGCCCAAGTGAAAATTCAATTTCTCAACACTATGAGCAAAGAGTCAGGCCAAGTCCAAACTCAATTGGGTGAATGATATCTTGCAAGATCAAGTTTCATGTTTTTAAAAATGCTTTAACCTAAAATTCCCTCTTGGAACTCTAACCAATTAGTTGAAATTATTGGTTGTGAGTGGGGGAAAATTATACATTAAGGACTCCTTCCTAGAGTTTGCATAAAACAGTCAAAAGTTTGGAAGTAACTTAAATATCTAACAATTTTAAGTAAATTGCAGTGTGATAAAGGCAATGTTGAGGGAAAATTACAAGTGTTAGAAGCATGGAATCTTCAGAGAAATGTGGATAACCCTTAGGATGTAAAATAAACTAAAAATGAATAATAAAAACAAAACCATGAATAACCCACAAATATAGGTACTGATTAATGACAATTCTAGAAAAGATGTACATATGGTCAAAGTCTAGAAAGAAAGATCAAAATGACAAAAACAATGGTAGATATAGGTATACTTCTGGGCTTTACTTTTTTAATTTTTTTCTCTTGATTTTACTATATTATGGTTAGAAAAATATATATATTTATAAGATATATTATGTATATTATATATACACTATATATATGTATATTATATATACACATATATATGTATATATGTATATTATATATACACTATATATATGTATATTATATATACATATATATGTATATTATATATACACATATATAGTGTATATATGTATATTATATATACACTATATATATGTATATTATTATAGTGTATACATATGACCAACACTATTTGTATAGTGAAGTTTGACCCATAACCTCTTTCTTCAGTCAAGATAGCATTAGGAAGCTGATAGCAATAAGGAAACCTATAATAAAGCATTTTTGAGTGCACAGATGAATTAAGCTTGAGAATTTAAATTAGGCTGCAAGGTGGATAAGGTCAGTTGTGTTGAAGTAGTAATGAGTGTTTGTTAGAAAGTCCCTTATGACTTTCACATTCTCCTCCATTAATGTTATGATCACAAATCAAGAATTTCAGAGTGAACTGGCCATGGAGTTTATCTACTAATCCAAACTCTGCGTGTTTATTGTCTTCTGGAACATCTAAAGTAGTAGTCAGGTTCCCTGCCTGTGTTTCACTTCCTGGTGCATATGATCAACCTCCTTCTCTGACATATGCCCACAAGATGATCTTTCTTACATTTCTCATGTTGAATCCAGTCCTGACATCTGGGAGTCACCTGAGTTTTCCCCTATTTCTTGGTCCCCACCATCTCATCTAGCCCCCTACCAGACCGGATAAGTTCTACCTTCTGAATCTCTCTTGAATGTGTCTGTCTCTCTCATTTGCTTCCAAATGCCTCTGCCCTCCTTCCAAACATGGTCTCCCTGTCTCTAGTCCCTTTCAGCATACAGCTATTAAAAGACAGATAAGGCCCCATTACATCTCTCCTTTAATCATATGGATGGACACCTAGTATCTTTGAAAACAAACTGCATCCTCCTTAGGATGGCTCAAAGGCACTTTTTACCCAACCACTGCATACTTCTTGCACAGTTCTCAAAAATCGAGTCCTGATGCTAACAGAATACATTTTTTCCATGTAATTACATAGAGTTGGAGAAGACAGAATATCAGTATTCTCATTCTAAGCAATTATGATAATTTTAATGTAGTCCAATATCACATTCACATTTGTAATGTACTTCACATTTTAATCATCTTTCTTTACCAATAAGTAAAACCTCTAAATTTTTTTTTTTATAAACCATCTTGTTCTTGAGCGATGTTTTGTTTTAACCAAATGTAGGACTTCCCAATTATCCATATGAAGTCTTTTTTTTTTTTTTTTTTTTTTGGTACTTTGCCAGGATTCCATTTTGCTAAGATGGTTTTAGACACAAATTTTGCCATGTAACACAATAACTGCTTGCCCAAGCTTTGTGACACCGAAATTTTCATCAACATGAGGCAATGTGCCATAACATAGGATTTTGTGTGTTTCAATTCTAATTAGAATGATTTATTTTAATTTTTTTTTACAAATAGTTTATTGTCAGATTAGTTTCCACATAACACCCAGTGCTCATCCCCACGAGTGCCCTCCTCCATGCCCATCCCCCCTCCCCCCTACATCCATCAGTTCTCAGTTTTTTTCAGCATTCAAGAGTCTCTCATGGTTTACCTCTCTCCCTTTCCCCCACCATTTCCCCCCTTCTTCTCCCCCTTNAAGTGCCCTCCTCCATGCCCATCCCTCCTCCCCCCTACATCCATCAGTTCTCAGTTTTTGTCAGCATTCAAGAGTCTCTCATGGTTTACCTCTCTCCCTTTCCCCCACCATTTCCCCCCTTCTTCTCCCCCTTGGTCCTCTGTTAAGTTCCTCCTAATCCTCCTATACATGCAAACATATGATATAAATTCAAATCTCATCACTGACAAGTTGTCAACCATTAAGAAATGCCACTTAAGGGGTGGCACCTTGCTGACTCAGTTGTGGAACACTGGACTTTTGAACTCGGGGTTCTGAGTTCAAGCCCCAGGTTGGGTGTACAGATTAGTTAAAAATAAAAACTTAAAGAAAAAAAAGAAATGTCACTTAAATTTTCTCCATCTCAGCTTTCACATGAGTAAACTGAGTGTAACAATATATAAGGGAGATGATAATTAGGATGATGATAACGAAGACGAGAAGTAGCTGGTATTTTGTGTCAGATAACTACACTAAAGATTAAAAAGACTAAATAATTTCCCCTAAATATAGTCCGTAACTGATGGAGTTAGTGTACAGAAATGTTAAAGCCCATATGAGGGCATTTATCTTGTGCCTTGTCTGTATCATCCATTGTTCAAGCAGACACCTGTGTATTTCACTGACCCTTGACTGATGGGAATCAAGGTCGTTTCTACTTTCTCACCATGAATAAGCAATGGCATCTTTGTACATGCATCTTTGTGCACTTCTGGACTTAATTTCTAGAAGTGGGAATTTTCAGATGAAGGGTTATGAATATTTTGGTTGCATATTGCCAATTTGTGCTCTAACTTTATATTTTAAAAGTATAAAAAGATTTTTTTTCATAATTATATAGGGCATATCTTAGGTACCTCCTCAGACTTCTTTGGTGACATCAGCTCCTGGATGCCCAGGGGTGAGCTTTGCCTTGGGTGCCCCCAATTCTGCTGGGCCCTTCACATTTCCACACACTGAGACTGACTAGTTGGCATTCCTGGGAGGACTTCCTTCATTGTGTTATTCTAGAGCCAGGTCAACCTGTTTCTCATCCTGAGTTTCTCGACTTAGAGGAATGGCTACAAAAAGGGCCCAATGGTGCCATCTGGACCTATGGATTGGCCTCTCTGGGGACACATTTTAACTAATGGGAATCAGGAAGGTGGGCATGCATAGCTGGTAGGTAAGTCCATCTTCCTTCTCAACACCTCATCTGGGAAATGGCTCCACACACAGCCTTATCCAGACACATGTCACATAGCTGAGCAGGCCCACCTGACTGCTGAGACTGGCCCAGTAATGCCACACTTCACACTCTTTTCCATGTCATCTGGGCTCACATTTTTTCTTTTTCTTTTTTTTTTTATCTCTCACTTCCATTTCCCCTCACAGTTGATCTGTGGTGGTTTTCGGGCTCACCTGAGATATTAAGTTTATGAAATGTTTTTATGAGTTATAAACCACTAAGCAAAATCTATTTTATTACTGTGATTGTTGTTGTCTTCAATACTTGAAGGGTAGACCCAGTCATTCATTTCATAAAATAATCAAGATTATCATTATTTAAATTTTATTACTCAGTACCAGTTGAAGGAGGATTTTAAAACATTTCTGGTCTTTCAATTCTGTGCCTGACGTCAGGGAGTCATGGTTCACTATAAACTCCATAGATATACCTACAGTAGGTTTCCATGTGTTCCTAGGGAGAGAATGCAGGAAGACGGGATAGGAGACCACACGTGCATGCTCCAGTGTACTCAAATTCAGCATAATGAGCACCCTGATGTGGAATTCTGGGGTGCCATTTAGAAATATGAAATTAGAGTCACCTGGGTGGCACAATTGGTTAATCATTTGATTCAATTTTGGCTCAGGTCACAATCTCACAATTTGTGAGTCCAAGCCCTGCATCAGCCTCTGCACTGACAGTGTGGAGCCTGCTTGGGATTCTCTGTCTCCCTCCCTCTCTGCCCATCCCCCACCTCAACCTGCAGTCACTCTCTTGCTCTCTCTCTGCCCCTCTCAAAATAAATAAACTTAAAAGATTAATGAGTCAAGAAGATGTGGTTCATCTATACAATGGAATACTACATGGCAATGAGAAAGAATGAAATCTGGCCATTTATAGCTACATGGATGGAACTTGCAGGTGTTATGCTGAGCGAAATAAGTCAGGCAGAGAAGGACAGATACCATGTGTTTGCATGTATAGGTGGATTAGGAGGAACTTAACGGAGGACCATGAGGGAGGAGAAGGGGAAAAAATAGTTGGGGAGAGGGAGGGAAGCAAACCAGGAGAGAGCTCTTGAATGCTGAGAATAAACTGAGGGCTGATGGGGGTGGGGGAGAGAGGAAGGTGGGTGATGGGCATGAAGGAGGGCACTTGTGGGGATGAGCACTGGGTATTATATGGAAACCAACTTGACAACAAACTCTTTAAGAAAAAACATAAAATGTGATGAAAAGGAAAGAAACAAACAAACAAACTTTAGGGGCATCTAGGTGGCTCGGTTAGTTAAGCATCCAACTTCGGCTCTGATCATGATCTCATGGTTCATGCGTTCAAGCCCTACATAATCTCTACGCTGACAGCTCAGATCCTGGAGTCTACTTCAGATTCTGTGTCTCCCCCTCTCTCTGCCCCTCCCTTACCTGTGCTCTGTCTCCCTCTCTATCTCCCATAAATAAATAATTTTTTTTAAAAAAGAAACTTTATAGGAAAAAGAAGAAACATGAAATGAGCCAGAAATAGCATGAAAGCAAATAAGGATGAAAGAAAAATCAAGAACTCCCTGACCTTACCTGACTTTCAAACAAGTGTCTTTTTCTTTGTCAGGTGAATTACCTTTTCTAATTTCACACACACACACAAAAGTAATTTGTGGATAATTCATACTCAACTCAACCAACAGTTAGCAAAGCCCTAAATTATCTCCTTCTGTGTTCTATTATAGCACCCAGTTGTTTTCATACTACTCTCTGCTGTTACTGCTGACTTAATTAACTGCCTTTCTGGCTGGACTATAAACCCTGAGAGAGTAGGAAGCTGTCAATTTCACTCTGTCATATTCTTGGCACCTAACATATTGGCTGGATTTTTTTTTTGATGTTTACCGAATGATGAATGAAAGAATGAATGAATGAAGATGAATTGACCACGCGTCGGTCTTCGCTAAGTGTTTTTAGATTTCTGTAAATATCCCGAGTCACAAACTTCAGTGTGAAACAGTGTAGATGCCTAATGAATATATGTTAACTAATCAATGAACCAAGTATACATGTATATAAAAATATCTAATGTCTACCTTCTAACACCATGGTTTAAAGTATTCTAAAATGTTCTTTTCTCATTTACATTCAGGGAATACGGGCCTATAAAGAGAATTACTGCTTAGTTTTAAAAAAGAAAAATCTTGGGAAATACAAATCAAAACCACACTGAGATACCACCTCACGCCAGTCAGAGTGGCTAAAATGAGCAAATCAGAGAACTCTAGATGCTGGCGAGGATGTGGAGAAACGGGCACCCTCCTACACTGTTGGTGGGAATGTAAACTGGTACAGCCCCTCTGGAAAACAGTGTGGAGGTTCCTCAGGAAACTAACAATAGAACTCCCCTAGGACCCAGCAATAGCACTGCTAGGAATTTACCCAAGGGATATAGAAATGCTGATGCATAGGAGCACATGTACCTCAATGTTCATAGCAGCACTCTCAACAATAGCTAAAACATGGAAAGAGCCTAAGTGTCCATCAACAGATGAATGGATCAAGAAGATGTGGTTTATCTATACCATGGAATACTACATGGCAATGAGAAACCATGAAATCTGGCCATGTGTAGCAACATGGATGGACCTTGAGGGTGTAATGCTGAGTGAAATAAGTCAGGCAGAGAAGGACAAATATCATATGTTTGCATGTATAGGAGGATTAGGAGGAACTTGACGGAGGACCATGGGGGAGAAGAAGGGGGGAAATGGTGGGGGAAAGGGGGAGAGGCAAACCATGAGAGACTCTTGAATGCTGAGAAACAAACTGAAGACTGATGGATGGAGAGGGGAGGGGGGAGATGGGCATGGAGGAGAGCACTTGTGGGGATGAGCACTGGGTGTTATATGGAAACCAACTTGACAATAAACTATTTGTAAAAAATAAAAAGAAAAATCTTGGAGGTCACTCCATTGGAGGGAAGACCTGGTGAAAACTGAAAAACTGGTGAAGAACTGAAAAATTGGCTGGAGGAATGGATCACCTTTCATGGTTGAGGAAGGTTTGAGGTCCACTCAGGTTCATAGAGAATATATCCTGTGGATTACTCTCATGAGTGGGACTCTGCTTTCTCAGCTCATGTGTGACAAGAAGCTACTCCAAGGAACTCTGTCACGTAGCAAAACCCAAATAAATGTATTTCAGGTTTGGCCAGTCCTTTTCCCATATGATACAAGCTACATAAAACCCTGGATTAAATTAATCCTTCCTTTGGTTTTATATCCTTTCCTTTAGGGTATTTGGTTGATTGCACTTACACTGATCACATGGGGAGGGTGAGATTTACAGAGATAAACCATCTTTTCTTCTTGGTCCTTTGAAGCCAAATTACTTTTAAGGTATCAGAGGTCATTTGAGGCTCATTGAATGATCCCAAGGGCCAGATTCTGTCCTTATTTTTGAAACAATGAACCGTTTTCCTACAATGGGCACTTAAAATTCACAGCTCCCAGGGCATTAGTAATCCCAGGAAAGGCCCCTGCTGGCAACCTTATTAGCTTCTCTGCCTCTTGATTTTTATTTAATTCCTTTTAATATTCTATCATAATGCTGACATACATTATGGAGTTGAGGGCTAGAGAATGAGGACAATATTTCACTACATCATTAAGCCCACAGTGAGTTAATAAATGGCTCAGAATGTGCTTTGAGATCATACACAATGAGGCTTAAAAAAAAGAACACCAAGGCAACACTTGTTGAATCACAGAAAAGGACATAGACGTGAATGGTTCTAATCGTGGCTCATACTAAAATGATAGATTAGAGCTGTGTTTCACATTTGTATTTACAAAGGAATGAAGTGGCATTCTGATGGACGGACTTTTGGAAAGTCGTCCTTCTCTTTTCAAAGCTCTAGAGTGGAGGGGGTTAGAGCATATGGATGTGTAGTGGGGAGGCTCAGAGAGGACAAGAACAGAATCATCTAGCCTTAAAATGTTGGCACAGATCACAGAATGTCTCATACTGAGGGTCACCTTCAATTTTTAAATCACATTTATAAACAGCATCTCATTCCAGCTCACAAAAAATTTGAGCAACAAGGTCCTTGCCCCAGTAGAAAAGGTAGAACTCTCCAACTTCCCTTTGGGGAGCCCTAGTCCATTCCTACCTCCCTGCTGACCAAGGCTGCTCTCAATCAGTGCTTCTCAGACTTTCCTAGGGACACAGGTCACCTCCAAGGATCTTGTTAAAATGTAGATCCTGCTGCAGTCAGTGGAGCCTGAGAGTCTTTGCATTTCTAACAAACCCCAGGTGCAGCGGGTTCTGCTGTGAGAAGCATCGTCCTGAAAAGATCACTGTCCTACAACATCACACAAGATTTAGATGGAAGCAACTCCCATCTACACTTAATAAGAAGCATCAAGGTTCTTGTGCTAAGTGATGAGCAGGCAGAAGGAGTCAGCAAGTGACAGACTCCCGGATGATTTTCACAAAGTCAAGTCAAGCGCTTCTAGAGCTGATTTAAGAGCAGAGACCAAGGGGCATCTGGGTGGCTCAGTCAGTTAAGCATCTTCAGCTCAGAACCTGATCTCACAATTTGTGACTTCTAACTCTGCATGCCCTGCTTCGGGGTCTCTGCTGTCAGCACAGAGCCTGCTTTGGATCCTCTGTTCTCTCTCTCTCTGCCCCTCCCCTTCTTGCCCTCTCTCTCTCTCAAAAATAAATAAGCATTAAACATTTTTTTTAAGAGAGCAGAAATCAAGAAGTTGTAAAGGGCCTTCTAGAGATCTTGGATTCAGTAAACTAAGGCATGAGCTCTTAATTGTTTGAGGGTCATCCACTCTTTTAAGAATGTCTTAAAGACTATAGATTTTCTTTCCAGGAATATGTACACATAGGCAAACAATTTTGTATATAATTATAGCTGTTCCTATACTCTTTTGTTCTACAGGCAATTTAAGAAATCTTGACCTGGGGATGTCCCAGGATCTGGAAAAACAAACAAACAAAAACATTTTAAACTCTCATGGGGGGGCGCCTAGGTGGCCCAGTTGGTTAAGCAGCCAACTTCAATTCAGGTCATGAATTCACGGTTCATGAGTTCGAGCCCAAGTAGGGCTCTGTGCTAACAGCTCAGAAGCCTGGAGCCTGATTGAGATTCTGTGTCTCCCTCTCTCTCTTTGCCTCTCCCCCACTCACACTCTCTTTCTCTCTCTCAAAAATAAACATTTTTTAAAAAGCTTTAAACCCTCATTGGGATATGGACAGTTTTTCAATACAACTCTTGTGAGAGAACTAAGCCAATCACCTAAAAGCACAGATGAAACACACACACACACACACACACACACACACACACACACACACACAAGGGTATGGGAAGGCAAAGAATTTGAGACTTATAACAAAAGCCATGAAAAATTACCTGCATCCCAAAGGAGATCAGAAGCAAGCACACCAAAACAGAAACTGCAAAAACTAGTAACCTGCCCCATTTCTCAGTGAATGGCCTCTGGGTCACCAGAATCCTAATCTTCAGGGACACTTAGTAAAATGCAGATTTCTGAGCCATAACCCAGATCACATGGACATGTGGTTCAAAACTCTGCATCATATAATATCCCTAGGAAATTCCTATGCACATTAAAGTTTGAGAAATCCTATTCCTCAGGTTACATTAATGAAATTAAGAGATCCTCTCCCAACTCCCCCGCATCCAATTCAGAACGTAGAGTCATATTCTAATTTGATGCCACCCGTATGACAAGGAAATGGATTCCAAGAGAATATTGATCCAAAATATATTCTTGAGTTGTGCTCATCATTGGAATAGGATTTTTTTAATGTTTTTATTTATTTCTGAGAGAGAGAGAAACAGCATGAGCTGGGGAGGGTCAGGGAGAGAGGGAGACACAGAATAGGAAACAGGCTCCAGGCTCTGAGCTGTCAACACAGAGGCCAATGCAGGGCTTGAACCCACAAACCATGAGATCATGACCTGAGCCGAAGTCGGACGCTTAACAAACTGAGCCACCCAGGCGAACCTGGAATAGGATTTTAAATTCAAATATGTTTCCTGTCCCGGCCTCCACTCCTTGCTCTTTCCTTCCTTTCCCCTGGACTCAGGCTCACAAATTCCCCTTCCCTTTTCTAGGGCCTCTCACCCAAATTGGCTATAATATGGGGTAGATTGTGTAGGAAGTTTGATAGAATAAAAGGTACAGAAAATGTCAAGGTAATACACAGAAGTTTCTTTGACATAACTAAATCTATAAATATTGCTCTATGGATATCAGTCTTTATAAAAGTGAAAATCTATGGTTCTCAACCCTGACTTCCTATTAAAGTTAATAAAATCACAGAGATCTGATCTCCAATCTCAATGGTTCTAATTAAGAAAGTATGAATAAGACAATTATGGTTAAGGGTTGGAGTCTAAGCATCTGTATTACAATGAAAAGGAAAACCACAATTAAAAATTCTCACAATCAATAATAATACAAATAAAAGTTAATGAGTATTTAGTATGAAAATAGTGATGTTTCACAGGCAGTAGCTCATTAAGTCTTTACATTTTCATAACTTGGAACTATGAGGAACATCATTTTTACAACCAAAAGTCATAGAAGACAGGTGACTGTCTCAAGGTCATGGCTGCTAAATGCAGAGCTCTCCTTAGAACTCTGATACAAGTGCCTACACTACACAATAAACTACGCCTTCCATATGAAGCCATCATTCAGAACTGCTGGTATGGATGTGCATACAACTGTGTACATATGTGTTATATACACACATGTGAGAGAGAGAATTTATGTAGAACCTGGTAGAGAGGCAACTCTGTGGCTTAGAACACTTGGGGAAAGAGAGGTGTCCCCAAATAAAGACTCAATGAGCTGTTGAGAGCAATCTTTCCCTATTGGGAAAAATAGGAAAAGGAGAGGAGTCACCAGGAAGTGAAGTGAGTATGGAAACCAACACAGGAGGTTGACTAATATGAACTTAAGGTGATGTTTTACTGAAGACTAGCTGTGTTCTCCCCATTTTCCCTGCCTCAGAGAATGCTACCACCACCTAGGTATTGTACCCTCCAATTCCTCTTTGTCTACTCTGGAAAGATAAAGAAAGAAAACAGCTCAGGGTAAGATCGAGGGATGTGAAGGGTAGAACAAGATCTCCTGACAATTAGCTAACTGGTGCTGAAAGCAGAATACTTTGTCCCTAGAAAATTGCATATACTCAGAAGGTGCCACAGAAGATTTTGGGGGGTTTCAGAATTAAGAGAGGTCACCCTGATCTAGGTGATCCAGAAGCTCTTTAGATACCTAGCGAAGGCAACCTTTTTCAAGCATGATTTTTGAAGAGAGCATGCCCAATTCTCAGTTCTAAATACATTTTCCTATTATAAATGAGAAACGTGTTGCTGCGGATCTATTTAGTGACAGCCCAAAGCAGAAGCTGGTTCTCCTGTTTCTGAAACCCAGGGTTATTTTCACCAATGATTTCCTACTAAGCAAAAGGTATGGGAGTAAAAGCAAAGAATACAGTGCCTGACCTGCCAGGGTTCAAACCGTGATTCTAAAACATACTAGCTACGTGTGTGACATTGAGCAAGTTACTTAACCTCTCTGAGTGTCTCTATTTGGAAAATAATGACGATGATGCTAATGATAATAAAACCAATTTTGTAGTATTTTGTCACATGGTAGCAAAGATGGGATAATCTAATATATGAAAAAGTCTTGACCAAGAGTAAGTGTGTTTATTACCATTATCACTTCTTTAGGCTACTATATATTATAATCCTCAAGCAGCACTAACCAGCATTCATCATACATGGAATGCCCCTCAAACTGGTCTTCCAAGATGTTCCAAGAAAATCTGAAACGTCTTATTTTTCTGATCAGGGGGTTCAGTGAAATCAAGAGTGTCTATAATTTGTTTGGAGCTTCACAGCATGGAGATATGAAGACAGAAATAAAAACTTCTTTTTGGTTCTTGGATCCGTATATTCTGTACCTCCTTGCCTGACCCAGTGTACTAGGTTGAATGCCATCCTCCCAAAATTCCTGTCCTTCTCAGAACCATAGAATGTGACCTGATTTGGAAATAGGGTTGTTACAGGTGTAATGAGTTAAGATGTCTGATCATACTAGAGTATGCTGGACCCTACATCCAATATGACTGGTGTCCTTAAAAGGAGAGACCAATAATGTATAAGTTGTTGAATCACTATATCGTACAGCTGACATTAGTAGAACATTGTATATCAACCATAATTCAATAAGAAATAAACAAAAATAATAAATAATTTAAGTGAGGGAAAGATAATACCGAGACAGAGGCATACAATTGGAGAAGGCCATTCAATGATAAAGGCAGAGATTGGAGTGATAGGTCTATGAGCCAAGAAACAACAGAAGCTGAGAGAAAGGCATGGGACAAATTCTCCTCTGGAGCTTTGGAAAGGACATAGAGAGTACTGTTAGCTCACCTTGATTTCAGGCTTCTAGTCCCCAACGCTGTGCAAGAATAAATTTATGGTTTTAAGCCACCAAGTTTATGGAGATTTGGGATGACAGCCACAGAAAACTAATACATGCAGTAGACCACAATGCCCGTAGAACAGCAGTGCAAGAGGGCCTGCACTGAGCTGTGGTCTCCAGTTCTGTGTGGGGTTACATCCCTAAACAGCTAAGGGCACAGAGGGCCCTGGGAGCCCTGCAAGCCACATGAGATGACTTAATTTCTTAGATGAAGTTCATCCCTCTCAAGCCCTCTTCAATAGCCAAGCACTTAGTTGCAATGTCTATGTTTCCTTATCTCTGCTTTTTTGAAACACAGTAGTAAGTTGCTTTGCAGAAGGACTTTTGGGGAGCACTCACCAGCACAACACTTATGAGTGGTGAAAAAAGCAGAAGTGGGCAGAGGAGGAAGCTGAATCACAGTGCAATTGTGACAGAGGCCCCGGCCAATCCTACAGAGAGTTATGGAGTTGGAATGGCCCTTTGGAGTGTTCCCAACTGGGGCTTGGAGGCCAGACCTTTGTACCCACACTTAGACCAATTATTAGATGCAAGCTGCTCACACAAAGGAGCAGAAGCTTTGGTCAAGGCTATTCTATCAGCTGCAGACAATATCTGGTGATGAACACAGCTGTGAGCAGCTGGGAAAATGAGCACCTTGGTCTGAAAAGGGATCTGGCAGGTGCACTGCAGCATCTCTGCTGTATACTAGTGGAAGTCCTTCCATTGAATCAACATTTGTTATTAGAACGTGGCCATGTGAGAGTGTACCTGGACTAGAATCTCCTTAGGTGCTCTCAAATCATGTATATAGTGATCCAAGAGGTCTCAACATTGCATTCTTACACATTTCTGTCTCCCACCATACATTTTCCATTACTCTAAAAATCTCCATTTGGAGAATGCCTAGATGGTTCAGTTGGTTGAGTGTCCAGCTCTTGATTTTGGCTCACGTCATGATCTCATTGTTCTTGGGATCAAGCCCTGCATCAGGCTCTGGGGTGATAGCATGGAGCCTGCTTGGAATTCTCTCTCTCTGCTCATCTCTCTCCCTCTCTCAATTAACTAAACTTTAAAAAATAAAAAAAAATTAAAATCTCCATTTGAAATTGGCTTCTAGTCACATTTGGACCGTGGCAATTCTTTCTCTTTTTCTAGTGATCTATGGACAGAGAGGATAATCATCTGACTCTACATGAAATCACCATCCATTTGTTCACTTATTTATCCATTCATTTGCCAATCATCACACATATTCACAATGTATTCTATGCTAAACAAAGTATTGATCACTACACAAATGAATGAGGCTGTACAAGGCCTTACCCGGCATGATAACGAGCTGGCATTGCTCTGGACACAACAAAGGATTATGGGCAACACCGTGACTTGAATAGGTTTGGGTCACTGAAAAATCTCTCTGTTGGTGGTAGAGCAAATGGATTGCTGAATGGTCCATAGGACACAGTGCATAGGTAGGAGATTCAAATATCAGTTGGGTTACTCTTCAGACCTCAGGTCATCACTCTGTCCTTTCTCGTAGACCCATTTTGCCCACAAGTCAGCAGCATTGCCAAAGGGCATGTGGACAGCCTGCTTGGGTGGCAATGCTCACACTGTCCTAAGTCACAAGTAGCCAATGGGGCCCAGTCACATGTCTTTGTGCAAACACACCGTGTATGTGACCCCAGGTTGCAAACACTTGGTGTGAAGTACACAGTTATCCACATACACTGGATGCCTCTAAAACATGAAACCCGAGAGGATGCCTGATTCCATTCTGGCTTTTCCTCTCCATAGTCTCAATAGCTTTGGACCAGTCCCTAATAGATAAAGTAAATCTCTCAGTGGGTGAGATCTAACTATATAACCTATATTCTAAAAAAACAAAAGCAAGATGATTCTTTTTTTTTAAATTAGCCAACTATAGATTGGAAAATAGAAGAGAAAATATCATATTAATAATAATTATTTGAAGGTAATAGCTTATGTTCTTTAATGCAGTTCCAACATAAATGTCATTGTAAGAAATGATATTTCATTTCAATACTAACAAATCAGGTACTTAGTGTGCTGGGGGAGAAATGATTGGAACTACTTTAAAGCTGCATTAACCAGAGAAACTGCAAAAATATTTATATTCTTATGAAGGAAGGAAGGAATGCCCCTCATGGGTGTATTTAAGTATCCTCCATCTTTTGGATAAATGGTAATGCTAAACAAAAAATGGAAAGATGACCTTAGAATAATAACCTCAGGATTCAACTGGGACCAAGCTTCTCAATGTACAAAAAATCATTTGCAATATGTTCAGGATGGAAATTTCTATACTGCTTATACTGCTTTATAGCTCATAGACTGCATTATATACCTCAATCAAAAATCTCCAAAACACCCAACTCTGGGCTGGCTTCCTTCCCCTGGGGTGCCCCCACCCCTTTGTAAAATTATTCATCATCCTCTTACTCGCTGTCTGCAATTCTGCTCAGTTACTCAACAGTGTTTGTAAGGACAGAAAAACAAAGGGAAGGAGAAAACCAATCCATTCGGAGAGGTGTTTCATATAGAGGATGGGATTGTTAAAGCAAAACCCAGTCTGGCACCATTACGCCTTCCTCTAGCCAATTCCTTCTCCATTCTTTCTTACAAAGATCTCATGCAAAGGCCACGTAGACAATTTCACAGAGCAAATGCTGAGCTGGTATGTGAAAGCCATCCCATTGGGCAAGTCTCTGTCATTTGGTGTCATTTGTAACAGCCCCTGGGTTTGTTACACAGAAGATGGAGTGTTGGTGGAGGCCTGAATCTCTGAGTCATCTAGTTTTCAAACAGCAACTCCAGAGGACTTTGAGTTTCTAGTTGATTTATCGTGAATGACAGTGATACTTATCTGACTGGAAGCTGTTAGCCTGAATTGCTGCTTGGAGAAACAAAGTCAATGAAAGTCACCACTCCAATAGATCTGTGAAGGATGCATGGAGTTGTTGTTTAAACAAGTGTCTGGCCCCTATTCTTCAAGGGGCACACAGCCAGAGGGATACAAGTCTATATCCATAAGGCCTTAGAGTCAACAACATTCCAGGCTTATTTTTCCCAGTCATATAGGCTTTGAATGCCAAGGGACTGAACATATTCCTGATGATAAAACCTTCAAGTACAATCATATCTGCATTCTCTTTTGGCCCTTACAAAACTCTTGTACAGTAGAGAGAAAAGGAATCCTTATGAATATTGACATTTGATATATGAAACATACACAGGTTTGTAAAGGTATGTAGCTTGCAGCACTGCTAAGTGGAAAAGTGAGATCCTTTGATGCCTAATCCTATGCCCCTCCAATGATCTCACTCTTCTTATTCTACATTGACATTAATTTGGGTAAACTGGATTAATTCAACCTAATAATTTATTAAGTCAATAACAGAACAATAATTTATTCAATAACTGAACTGGTTGGACTGGTTGGCTATTTAACAGAATTCACAGATCAGAACAGGTGGTTCAGTAGTCTTCTTTCAGAAAAAAAAATGTCTTTGGCCAGGTGGGAAGTTAGGTAATACTCATTACCTGCCACTCCCTGTCCTCTCTGATAGCTAACAGATTTCCACAAGCACAGGACCACGTAGGTGCCAAGTGCTTCCTGGCTGTTCCAGGAGAATATCAAAGCCAACACAATGAGCTTTAATGTTAGTAAGGTCCAGGTATCCTTGGGGTTGAATGGAAGACTGTCCAGCTGCCTAACAAATTTAAAAGATCTCTTACCATGGCATTGTCATAACATCCCTTATTTATGTTCCTCTAGTGGGGGTGGGGCTGGGGATGGAGGAGGAAGATCAACTAAAACAGCCTGCTTTAGCAGCTACCCAGCTGCTCATGTAGTTAATACAGCTGTAGAAAGAATGTGGTCTATACAAGCCTCTCCCTTGACACTGGAGCATGAGCCCCAGATCCACTCATGGTAGGGAGACACACATCATAAACACACTTCTATGTGCTCTGGTGATAGCAGGCCAACAAAGGGCTGCTGGTGTGACACCTAGATTCACAGCTATCTATAGATACACAATCCTGAGCTCTAATTCATCCCTATTGAGCACATTTAGATAAGCACATAAGATAGAAGCACACAATACACAGAGGTAAAGGGCAATATCTATGCACCAAACTACACCCTTTATGATGCAAGGGGGACCAGTTGAGTTGTGCAAAAAATAACAAGAGATTCCCATGGATATAACAGGGCCAGGCCGAGGTTCCATAAAAGTTGGGGGTGCATGTCTGAGGGAGGCCCCCTGCCACCTGCTGGCCAGGGCACATGATTGAGAAACCAGGTCAATAGGCACGTACAAATTGCTTCCAGGATAAACACAGGTTGTGTGGCAGTGAAGGCAGTCATTGATTAGTTCTGCAAGATGAGATAGCAAGGCCAGACTACCTGGAGACTTCTTCCATGTTCAGGAAAGGAAGAAGAACTGAGGGGCCTTTAATAGCCTTCCCCCACCTCCCGCCCATCACAGTATATTGCTGCTGGACAGAAAGCATGCATATGCCCAAGCCTCACATACCTGATAGGGCCCCTGGTTGCAGCCACAGTAGCTGCTCTCCATGGTGTAGCTTCTGGACACCCCCATCTCTCTCCACACCACCACCCGGGCTGTGGAGGCTCGGGATTTCTCCACGAGAAAACTGCAGCTGCTCATCGTGAATGCCGGAGCTAGCTTATCAAGGATTTTGGGAAGAGTCTACAATAAAAAATAAAATAAAATCATGATGAATTAGGGATACTATCATAAAAAAATAATGTCTCAACATTTATTAAGCATCTCAGTATATCAAACATTTAATATACGCTACTTCAAATCTTCTATCAACCCTAAGAAATGGATATCAAGGGTTTGTTGTTTTTTGCTTTTAAATGAGGAATCTGAGACTTAGACAAGGTAGAAAGCAGCAGCTTAAGTCTAACTACAAAGTGGCTGGAATGGGATCCAAATGTCACTCTGGCCTACTCGAAAGACCACCATCTTCCAGTTCCATGTTTCTCCATCACTGTGGATCGATATTGCACACACATACATTCTGCCTCACACATCGCTGTGTTGAGCTCCATGGAAAGACACATATTTCATAGGGACTGAAACTGAGAGGGTGACTCCACTCAGTCTCATGGTTTTCTAGCTCCAAGAGTCTAGCTAAGGACTGTTGACTTATCTCAGATGCACAAGTCATTGATGATCATTGAGGGTCACATATAAAGTTTCCTAAAAGAGTACGAACTCAACTCTCTAGTCCCATCTTGTTAATCTCATAAATCTGAGGCTGGACCAGTTATAAAACTCATAAAAAAAATCCATCTTCTCTGGATTCTTATATCCCACCTTTTCTTGGGATAGAAAAGCTTTAGGTGAGACCACTTAATCTATGTTTAGAAAGTATCTGTGAATCCTTGTCACTCTGATTGACAGGAAGGGGGCTTCAAGTCACCAGACCTCCCCCTTCAAGGATGATGACTCAAGAGTTCATAGCACACCATGTCCTTGGGTTAGCAGAAATACCTAGATAGTCCCAAGTTTTATGTCATTAACAAGAAGTGCTCTATACTTCCCTGCTGACAGAATATGCACAAACCAGTACATAATACAAAATTATGCAAACTAGATAACAAACAGTAAAACTTCAGGCTTTTGGACAAATTGTGGGGAGAAGGCAGAGGGACAGAATGAGAATACGAATTAGGAGTATTTCTAAAGAAATGTAATTTTGTTAATTTCTAGAACACTGAGAAAATCTCTTAATATCCCTGGGTTCTTACTGTCCTCATGCTTAACATTATTTAATTACATTAATATAAAGATTAATACAAGTATTAATTATATTATAAATTACCTATAATGTATGTGTATGTTAACATAATTATTCATATAATTTGGTATGATCTTTACGTTCCCACATAGCCCATAGACCCACAGCATCATTTGAACAAGGGAAATGAGTTACTAATGTCCTCACTTGAGTTTCTACAATTGTCTCCTAATTGATTTCATCTATCCACACTTGTCCCTCTCTCCCAGTGATTCCTTCACCTCATTTTTTTCTCCTTCAAAGTGTTCATTGCAATCACAGTAAAATTAATGTTCATGTAATTAGCTGTTTATTTTCTTTCTCTTCTGCAGCCTAGAAGTTCTATAAGGACAAGTCTGTGTCTTGTTCACAGGAAAATCTCTGCACTTGAAGCTGTGCGGCTCATAGAGGGTACTCCGTAATTATTTGCCAAAATAAATAGGATCTGCTAGTACAGACCCTTAGGGGACTGCGCGCGCGCGCGCGCACACACACACACACACACACACACACACACTATTATTTGAATACTAGTAGACAATTTGTTTTATGTTTTTTATGTAATACATATTACATAAAACATTTATGTTATACATGTAACAATTAAAGTGATTGAAAATATTTGAAAATAGTTTTAATTTATCAATGTTTTACCTTGTTATAGGAAGGTTAATTGGATATAATTTAAATAATCTCTCTTTTCTTACTTAAGTGAACCTGATTTTCTGAGCTCATATAGCGCCTACCCAAATGACCACACATTCCATTTAGTGGCGTGTATCTCAGAAAGCTTTATAAGCTATGATCCCTTTGTTGGAGCCTGGAGAATACGGAATTTACAAGGTGCAATTGGAATTTGTCTCTTACGTATCCACAGCAAGAGTTTACCCATTACATAATGGGCTCCAAAACTACTATGGCATTGATAATAAAGTCCTGATTCTATTTTCCTTTTGATCTCACACAAATTGATTTATGTCAGAGTGAGAAATGAAGATAATTATAGCTTTAGTATTTGGAGATTGTCTTCGTTTTGTTTTGTAAATGAATTAAGACATAGATGAAGGCTGCATATGAACTGAGCCAGTGGAGCCCTGCTGGGATGCTCCCAGGGACGGAAAAAGACTTGGGACATGGAACTCTTTCTTTACCACTTGCTCTGTGCCCTTAAACTTTGTCTTGGTTTCCAAAACTTGAAAATTATAATAGCTGCCTTTTCATTGAACACTTGCTATGTATATTACATGCATTAGGTCGATCATCACAAGCCTTTGACTTAAGTTCTATTACTATCTCCTAATAGAGAGGCTGGACAAGTAACTTTTTGGTGGTCACAGAGTTAGGACAAATCCAGAATGTCAACCCAAATGTTCTAATTCAGATCACGTGAGCTTAGTGTAACCATTGCAGAACAGAACTTCTTCAACAGGTATTATAATTCCATGGGCATGTAAAGGAATACCAGGAATGAATGACGTAATATACATGCACAGCGTGGCCCAGGAGCTGGCATTTAGCATGGTCTCAACACAAACCTAGCGGGGACTGAAAGACTAGACAAGCAGCAGCCCTGAGAATGAGTCTTTTGCATCCCTGGAGGTACTGAATCCCATTTGTCCTGGAGTAGCTGGGTCCAGAGCACCTCAGCAGATGGGGGACGGGCTGGTCCTGAATCATTAATTCTGGCTTTGAGGCACACTGTAAAAGCCTGAGCTGCATTTCAATTCACCTGCTTTCTGCTGATTCTTCCGAGCCCTGCCTGGTTTCCCAAATTCACAAAAGATAGAACTTTCAAAGACACACTGACTATGAACCCATCAGACAGCTCATTTCCAGGGAGAAACCCTCTCTGGGGCGCCAATTCCCCATGATCAACTCCACAGAACTCACAAGTCTTCTCTTTTCTCTGAATTAAGCATGTGGCAAGGGCATGGCCAGGACCAGGAGTCAAAAGTATGAATGTTGGATCACACTACATGGTTTGACCTGGAGAAGGTCATTTAATTCTGCTAACCTTCATGTTTGTCATCACAGAAGGAGGAGGGGTAAGAATAACCCCTACCTTTAGGGAGGCGGGAAAGTGACCAGAACCCTCAGTAAACATACAGTGTTGTTACTGTGCTCTTTAGAGGTTGAGAAGAGAGGAAGGGTCACTCTGCTTAATATTCATACTCCCAAGGTGGAAAAAAAAATCTTTTAAAACCTCTCTTTTACCTTATATATTTCACTTAACTTAGATAATCCCCACTTACCAAGTGCCCAAAAAGGACTTACTCCCTCTTCATTCTGCAGAGTAGTTTGACTCAGAGTTTTGTTTGTGTCTCATAGAAGCCACGCTTTAAAAGATCACCGAGGGGGATGCCTGGGTGGCTCAGTCGGTTGAGTGTCCGACTTCAGCTCAGGTCATGATCTCACGGTTTGTGGGTTCGAGCCCTGCACTGGGCTCTGTGCTGACAGCCAGCTCAGAGCTTGGAGCCTGCTTCAGATTCTGTATCTCCCTCGCTCTCTGACCCTCCCCTGTTCACGCTCTCTCTCTCTCTCAGAAATAAATAAAATGTTAAAAAATTAAAAAAAAAAAAAAAGACCACCAAGGTCAGTATCCGAGGTGTGCTCTGGTGCTGGATCACCTGGGTCCTAATCCCAGCTCTTGCTAACTATATGACCTTTAGACATTTTACCTCATCTCTGCTTCTCCCCTTCCTCATATATGAAATGGGGTGCTATTAAAAGTACCTATTCACTTCACAAACACTGGTTAAGCGTATTCCATTGCTGCACACCATTCTAGAAGACACAGTTGTTGCGAAGATTAAATGAATGAATGTATATGGGGTGCTTTGAACAGTGCCTGGCACATGCTCGCTACTGTGGAAGTAGTACCCACAGTTGTTATTTATGCCACTCTCACAACTGGAAATTTATGAGGAAGATCAATGGCAGGAAATGTCACTAGCAGGAGATAGTTTTCAGTCAGGGCTGCCAAAGAACTAATTTCAATCCACATCTCAGTTCACTGTGATCTACAATAGGCAGTTAAAATTCCTTAAGGCTCAAGTTTTAATTATCACGTAATTCATACCACTCTATGTTTTTTAAATTTTATTTATTTTGAGAGAAAGAAAGGGAGAACATAAGCAGGAGAGGGGCAGAGAGAGAGAGGGAGAGAGAGAATCCCAAGCAGGCTCCACACTGATAGCACAGAGCCTGACATGGGGCTCAATCTCACAAACCGTGAGACCATGACCTGAACTGAAATCATGAGTCAGACACTTAACCGACTGAGCTATTCAGAAACCCCAAAATCAAACTAGAAATCATTCATGATATTTTTGCAGGGAACATCTTTTAACACTGCTCATCATATTTGCCCCTCAAAAACTGGTCTAAAGCCAGCTAGGATCATCTACTCAACTCTGCATCAATAGAGTTAATCAATCCTTTCTGTGGTACCTCCTAATATTCTCTTTTTTGTACTTATTATTCTGTACTTTTAAGTTTCTGATAATCTGCCTCTCTCCCAACTATTATTTGGTAGAAGTCACGCTTTGCTCAGCTTTGTTACATAAATACCTAGTACAGTGCTTGGCACATTAGGTAGATAATCAATAAATGTTTACTTTTTCTTTAACATTTGTTCATTTCTGAAAGTGAGAGAGACAGAGCATGAGTGGGGGAGGGCCAGAGAGAGAGGGAGACAGGATTTGAAGCAGGCTCCAAGCTCGGAGCTGTCAGCACAGAGCCCAATGTTGGGCTCGAACTCACTGACCGCAAGAACATGACCTGAGCTGAATTTGGACACTCAACCGACTGAGCCACCCAGGCACCCCAGTAAATGTTTACTTTTAAAAATATGTATATCAGCTTTATTGAGGTAAGTGAACAGTTTGATGATTTTTAGGAAATGTATATAGTTTTTTTAATGTTTACTTATTTTTGAGAGAGGGAGAGACAGAGCGACACAGGGGAAGGGCAGAGAGAAAGAGAGAGACAGAATTGGAGGCAGGCTTTAGGTTCTGAGCTGTCAGCACAGAGCCCGATGCGGGGCTGGCACTCACAGACTGCCAAGACCATGACCTGAACCGAAGTTGGACGTTTAACCACTGAACCACCCAGGCAACTGTAGGAAATGTATATAGTTCTCACCACAGTTCAGTTTGGGAACACTTTTATCACCGTACAAACATGTCTTTCATGCTCACTTCCAGTCAGTCCTAAGCAACCCGTGATCTGCTTTTTAACTCTATAATTTTTGCTTTTTAAGAAATTTCATTTAATTAAACCATACATTTTGTATTTGTTTCTGACGTCCTTTTTTTTTTTTTTTTTTTAATGTTTTATTTATTTCTAGGAGAGAGAGAGACAGCATGAGCAGGGGGGGGTCAGAGAGAGAGGGAGTCACAGACTGAAACAGGCGCCAGGCTCTGAGCTGGCAGTCAGCACAGAGCTCGACGCGGGGCTAGAACCCACGAACCGCGAGATCATGACCTAAGCGAAAGTTGGACGCTTAACCGACTAAGCCACCCAGGCACCCCTCTGACTTCCTTTTTTAAGTTTATGTTATTGCATGCATCAGTACTTTGTCCCTTTTCATTGGTGGATAAGTTTCCATTGTATGAATATAGTGTGTATGAAGATTCCGTGTTCTGGGTACCCATTCACAAGTTGGCAGACATGTTTGCATTGTTACCAGTTTGGGGATATAGTGTAATTATACTTCTATGAGCATTCACATACAAGTCTTTTTTGTGGACACATGTTTTCACTTCTCTTGGGTGGATACAGAGGAATGGCATTAATGCTGTGCTTTAAAAGTGTGTTTCACTTTGAAGAAACTCTCAAAGTGTTTTCCAAATGGTCACGCCATTTTACATTTCCACCAATAATAAGTGAGGATTCTAGGTTTTAAACATGCTTTCTCCAACACTTGATATTTCTAGTCTTTTTAAATTGTAACCATTCTAGTGATTATGTGGAGATATCCCATTTTGGCTTTAATTTGCAATACCTGATGAATGATGATATTGTTAATATTAAACATGTATACATGGTCTTTATTGACATGCTCAATCACAACCTTTGCCTTTTATGTGTTTATTTACTTCTTATTGACTTGTAAAAACTTACACGTACTAGATATATATCTGTTATCAGATACGTGATTTGCAAATATTTTTAAGTTTGACAAAGTTCAGTTTATCAATCTTCTCTTTTATAGTTTGTGTTATGTGGGGTCCTACCTAAGATAGCTCTGACTAATCAAAGCAAAGTACAAAGATTTTCTAGTAGGTTGCATTCTGTAAGTTTTACAGTTTAGTCCTTACATTTAGGTTTATGATCTATTTTAAGGTACATTTTGTGTATGGTGTTAAGTAAATACCTAAATTCATATTTTGCCTTGTGGCTACCCATTTGTTTCAGCTCTGTTTGTTTCCTCTCTGCTGTACTGAATTGCTTTGGCAACTTTGCAAAAAATCAGTTGACCACAAATGCCTGAGTATTTTGGTGTGTATTTCTTTTCCCTCTATTCTATTGATCTATAGATCTATTCTTATGACAGTACCAGACATTTATGATGACTGTAGCTTTATAGTTTTGAAATTTAAAGTCTTCAAATCATATAAAGTAAATCCTTAACTTTATTCTTCTCTTTTAAAGTTTCTTTGACTATTCAGGCTCTTTTGTATTACCACATAAATCATAAGATTAGCTTCTCAATATCAACCAATAAGCCTCCTGAGATTTTCATAGGAAATGTACTGACAATATAGAAAAATTTGGGGAGAGTTGCCATCTCAAGTTCACTGAGTTTTCCAATCAATGAATGTGGTACATTTCTCCATTTGTTCAGGTCACCTCTAATTCCTCTCAACAAGGTTTTGTGGTTTTCAGTGCACACATAATGCACTTGTTTAATTTCTTTCTTTTTTTTTTTTAAAGTTTATCTATTTATTTTTGAGAGATGGGGGAAGAGGGGGAGAGGTAGTGAGAGGGGGAGAGAGAGAATCCCAAGAGGGTTCCACGCTGTCAGCACAGAGCCCGATGCAGGGCTCAAACTCATCAACAGTGAGATCATGATGTGAGGCAAAATCAAGAGTCAAATGCCTAATGGACTGAGGAACCCAGACGTCCCTGTTTAATTTATTTCTAATTGACTTAATATTTTGGAAACTATTGCAAATGGATATTTCCCTTAATTTCATCTCTGGATTATTCATTGCTAGTATATAAAAATAGCATGAATTTTATCATTGATCATGCATTTTGCTACCTTGCTAAACTTGCATGTTAACTCCAGCACTTTATTTTATAAAATTCTTAGGATATTCTACATACGATTCTATACTTGTGAGTAAAGACAGTTCTGCTTTTCTCCCAATATGCTTCTCTTTACTATTTTTCTTATTTTATTGTGCTAGTTAGAATATGCAGTAAAATGTTGAACAGAAATGGTAAGAGCAAATATTCTTGCCCTATTCCTCATCTTCCAGAAAACATTTAATCTTTTACCATTAAGCATGTTAGTAACTATAACACATTTCTTTTTAATGCTCAATTTCAGATTGAAGAATTCCCTTTCTATTTCTTGTTCATTGTGAGATTTTATTTTGAATGGATGTTTAATTTTGCCAAATGCTTTTTTCCACATCACTGAGAATATGATGTAGGTTTTGCCCTGTTTATTTACAAGGAATAGAACAGTATTTAAGTTGAACCAACATTGCATTCATGAGCTAAACCCCACATTGTCACAGTGAATGATGATTTTTGTATGCTTCTGGATTTGACTTGTTAATATTCTGTAAAGGGCTTTGGATAGGTGCTTGTTGACAGATATTGGTTTTCCTTTCTTGTGACCCCTTTTCTGGCTTTAGTGTCAGAATACTGCAGCTTTCATAAAATAAGTTGAGAAGTCTTTTTCTTCTATTTTTGAAAACTACTTTGTTTATAATTAGTAATATTTATTTCTTAGGAGTTTAATAGAATTCACCAACAAACCCATTGAGGTCATATTTTATTTGTGTGGGGATTTTTAATCAGTAATAGAATTTATTTACTTAACATAAGCCTTATCAGATTTTACATGTCTTCTTGAGTTAGTTTTGGTAATTTTTTCCTCCTAAGAATTTATCCATTTGTTGGCATATGATTGTTAACAATACTCTTTTACATTTTGGAAGGTATGATATGATGCCACCTTTCATTCCTGATTTTGGTAACTTGTGTCTTCTTTCATTAGTATAACTAAAGGGTTATCATTTCGTTGACTAGTCAAGAAACCAAACACGTATTCATGGATTCTCTAGCTTTTGTATGTTTTCTATTTCATTCATTTCCATTTTGGCTTTTGCTTATTTTTTTTCTTATACTTGCCGTGAGCTTGATTTGCTCTTTTTTTCTTCATTCCAGAGGTGAAAGCTTGAATTACCAATCTTCCACCACTCCACATTTCTAATATAAGCATTTAAAGCTACAACGTTCTGGGGCACCCTGGTTGCCTCAGTTGGTTTGACATCTGACTTCGGCTCAGGTCATGAACTCATGGTTTGTGAGTTTGAGCCTTGCGTTGTGCTCTGTGCTGACAGCTCAGAGCCTGGAGCCTGCTTCGGATTCTGTGTCTCCTGGTCTCTCTCTGCTCCTCGCATGCCCATGTGTGCTCGCTCACTCTCACTCTCTCTCTCTCAAAAATAAATAAACATTAAAAAAATAAAGTTACTACTTTTTCTCTAAACACTACTTTAGCTGCAAACCATACATTTTGATATGTTGTGTTTCTATTTTCATTCAGTTTAGGACGTTTCCTAATTTCCCTTCTGATTTCTTATTTGGCCCATGAGTTATTTTGTAGTACATTGTTTAATTTCCAAATGTTGAGAGACCCTAGAATCTTACAAAAGTTGATGTATAATTTAATTCTGCCATGGTAAGTGAACACACCTGTATGGTTTCAATCTTTTAAAGATACATTGAGACTGGCTTTATGGCTTAGTCTCAATGTATCTTATGGTGTACCTAGGATAAATTTGATGTGTACTCAAAAACAATGTATATTCCTGTTTTGAGAATTGTTACATATGTACCAATCAGATCAGAAAATGACTAATTTTCTGTTTGATTGTTCTATTTCTTATTGAGAAAAGGGTACTAAAATACCCAACTATTATCATTAGATTTTAAAATTTCTTGATTCTGTTAATTTTTGCTTATATATTTTGGGGTAGATACATTCACTTGCATTCATTATATTTTCCTGATTAATTATTCTATTCAGTATTGTGCTGGATGCTGATGCTATCCTCAGATTTCTAAAGCTGTTGACTTAGCTTCAATGTTTTGTTTTTCTCTGTAATTTAAATTTAGTTATTTTTTGATTGACCTTCAAGTTTAGTGACTGATTCCCCTGCCATCACAAATCTACTGAATGATCCCATCCAGTGAAATTTTCACCTTGGTTGTGGAACTTTTCAGTGCCAGAATTAATTTCCTCCCTCCATCCCACCCTCCCTCTCTTCCAGATTCTAATTATGTATCAAAATCCCCATTACTGTAGTTGGGACTCGGAGTAAAAGAAAACTAAAGGTAACTTGTTTGTTCTACTCTAATCACTTTAGGGGACCATCTACTGACCCATAGTACTCATGTTGCTAGAGGACATGAAGGGAGTGTGTGAAAAGAAACTGAGGGAGCAGGAGAGTTATTTTGAGATGAAATAGTAGTTTGGCAGATTTTTATATCTTTTAGTATCATTAACCCAGGGAATAAAGCTACTTTTACAGTAAATTCATATATCCAGAATAATAAAGAATTTGGAGGAGGTAGGTACCATGATAATTGTGATATGGTGATTTATAGTAGGAAATATGTACTTGTCCTTCATCCCCAGTCCCTGGCATGGAGCTCCTAAATCCCCTGTAAATTCTTTTTTTTTTTTTTAAATGTTTTATTTCTGAGAGAGAGAGAGAGACAGCATGAGCAAGGGAGGGTCAGAGAGAGAGGGAGACGCAGATTCTGAAACAGGCTCCAGGCTCTGAGCTAGCTGTCAGCACAGAGCCCGACGTGGGGCTCGAACCCACGAACTGTGAGATCATGACCTGAGCCGAAGTCGGATGATTAGCTGACTGAGCCACCCAGGTGCCCCAATCCCCTATAAATTCTTAAGTGATAAGAGCATTAGAACCATCTTTTGTTCTAATGAGGTGAGTCTGGGTGGGCTCCTAGATCAGACTATCCCCACTCCTTTACAGTGGGGAGGGGGGCTGGAAATGAGTTAATAATTGATCACAGCTACATGAAGAAGACTCCATAAAATCCCAATAGTATGGGGTTCAGAAAGCTTCTAAGTTGAGGAACACATCCACATACCAGGAGGATGATACCCCCTCCCGCCCCCAATCCCCGGGACAGAAGATCTTATACTTGGGATCCTCCTGGACCTCGCCCTGTGTACCTCTTATCTATCTGGCTATTCATCCATGTCCTTGATCATACCCTTTAATAAATTGATAAATGTAAGTAAGTGCTTTGTTGGGTTCTGTAAGCCACCCTAGCAAATAACTGAATCCAACACAGAGGGGAGATCACGGAACGCTCCAACTCATAGCTAAGTCAGACAGAAGTCTTGGGTAACTTGGGACTGAGTTGTGATAGATATCTGAAGTAGGAAGAAGTGTTGTGGGGTGAGTCCTTAACCTGTGGGATCTGACGCTGTCTCCAAGTAGAGGGCCAGGATTGAGTTAAATTGTAGAACACTCAGCTGGTGTCTTAGAAGTGTCTGGTGGGGTGAAATCCCCACATATCTGGTGACGTGAAGTGTCCTGGGTGACAGTAAAGGAGAAAGACACAGGGGAACTGTAGGCTCTTCCAATTCAATATTTTTTCTTCTTTTTCTATACACATTTGAAACAAAGCCTAGTTTTTATTTTGTGTTTGGACAACACTGCCTCCTCTACTTCTTCCTGATTCCCTTTATCCTGACAGGAAGAAGTCCTTCATTCTTTATCCCTCCTTAACTTCTTTTTTAGTTCATTGGGGAAAAGGTTGAGCTTTATCCACTGGAAACCATAAAAAATAGAATTAGCTACTTATATATAGACTATATCCACTATATAGAAATAGTGGATCACTGCTCCACTTTTCAGAGCAAGCACACAAAGAGGGATGTGGATGGCCTAATGTCTTACAGTTTGCATTCCTTCATATTAATTTCAGTTCCTTTTGTATTCAGCATCATTTTGCTGCTCTCATAAACATGAAACAGAGGCAGTATTTTTACTACCCTCATTTCCCAGGTGACAAATGGTGGTTCAGAGACGTGATGTTAATAACTCCTAGGTGCACAGTTAATAATTGTAAAGCCAGGCATTAAAATGAGGTTCCCTATCTCTAATGCTTATGCCCTTTGCACTATATCATATTATACAGAAAACAAAACAGAGCAACCAGGTAGTATAGCCATTATTCATCAAAAATATAGAGAGGTTACACATGCTTCCAACCTGCTTGTATTTTAACCCTAGAGGTAAAATAATTAAAATATTTATTTAGGGGAAAAAATGGGTGGAGCGTGTGTCTCAAAGGCAAGAATATGAAAACAAAATGTTTTCTGTCATTCTTCCCAGTGACTTACCCTGTAGCCGACATCTTCCAACACCACAGATGTGCTCACAGTGGACTCTGCTTGCCACAAGGTCTCTTTGATGCTACAACCATAAAGGAATACATTCTTCTTTTGAGAGTGGCCATGGAAATCACAGAAGACCTACAATGGCCAAAGGGAGGGAAATCTAGGTCAGTTATACTGGTCTTTTAAATGTTTTGAAGTGTCAACTTTCTCAGGTAAATACTGCTTACTTAGCAGAACCAGTCACCTGAAGATCACTGGTGATTTTGGTAAGAGCTACATTGGTAAAGCCTACCACTAGACCTGTAAATAAATCCATTTGAGAACTTCCAGCCCTGGCCACACTGTCTCAGACCCAAAGAATGACTCGATTTGCCTGGATGATTCCCATGCAGTGTCATTAGAAATAACACATAGTTTTTAAGACACTAAGTTTTAGGGCTGTTTGTTATCCAACAAAAACTAACTGCTTCAATAATGTGTGTTTTTATTCGAAATATTTATCCCCACATATTAAATATACTCATCTCCTCCCCAAGGAAGATCCCTGAACACCCATCCAGTCACAGGATCAGACCTCAGTACAAATTGTACAAACTCCCATGATGGCTACCAGACCCCATATGTGCCTCTTCCTGACCCATGAACTAAAAAGGTCAATCATCTGACTTCTACCCACCTACATGCAACAGTGGAATGAGGAAACATTTTACCCAATAAACACTCATGTTTGAAAGAGGATGAGCAGGATGGGCAAAGGAGTCACTTGTTTGTAACAATTCTTGAATAATAATGAGCAGACACTTTGAGGTTCCTGTATACTGTAGTATAATGTAATGAAATGTTATGTTTCCTCCTTGAAATCAGAAAAGGACCTAGTGCCGACCATCAATTATACTAGATACAACTGAGAAAAGAGAAAAATAAATGTAAGAGAAAAAATAAAAGGTATAAGAATTAAAAGGAGTAAACAGCAGTGTCTTTATTTTCCTACATAAAGGTCGTAAAATGTAGAATATCAAAAATCTGTGTGTGCATACAAAATCACAGGTTAGAATATCAATATCTAAGAGTCAAGTCCACTTACATATACTATTGGTTTAAAAATCTATCTTTAAAAATAGTATTGGGGCACCTGGGTGGCTTGTTCATTTAAGCCTCTGACTCTTGATCTCAGCTCAGTTCTTGATCTCAGGGTAATGAGCCCAAGCCCCACAATGGGCTCTGCACTGGCCATGAAGCCTACTTAAAAAAAAAACATTATTTAGGAGCATGTGCCTGGCTTAGTTGCTGGAGCATGCGACTCTTGATCTCAGGGTTGTAAGTTAGAGCTCCACTTTGGGTGTAGAGATTATTAAAAAATAAAGTCTTGAAAAATAGAACTTAAAATACCATTAAACCATTAATTCATAAGAATAATTTTAAAGATGTGTAAGACACATTGTTTAGAAAAATGAAAATCTTCAATCTCAGCAAATGTATCTTTATAAAGCTTCAGTGAAATCTCAATCAAAACCCACAGGAGATATTTTGTTTTGGTTTGGTTTTTTATTTTGTAGAAACCTACAAGCTGATCCCAAACCAAAATAGAAGTGCAAAGAACCAAGAAGGATGGAGGCAGTCTTAACCAAGAATGAGAAAACTGTACAAATTATGTAAAGATATCAAAATTTATTTTGAAGTTACGGTATTTCATACATAGTATTATTGACAAAAGAATATACAAATCAATCAATAGAGAAAAACAGATATTCCAGAAAGGGAATCACATATATCACCACCTGACTTATGACAAAGTTGACACTCTGGCACAGTGGGGAAATGATGGTCTTGGAAGACATAATATGGTCCAGTGTAAACAATGTAGAAAATAAAAATAAGTGTGTATCCCTACTTCATCATATGTTAAAAAATAAATTTTACACATATGGCAAATCCTAATATGAGAGAGAAAATAATACATCCGCCCGGGGGTAACAACATAGACGAGCATGTATGACCTTGGGGTTGAAATAGGGTTTTTTGAGGACACAAACAAGGAATATACCTAAATTAAAATACTTAAAAATTAGATCTAGTCCATTAAGAATTTCTGTTCATATGAAAGGGGTGCCTGGGTGGCTTAGTCAGTTAAGCGTCTGACTTCGGCTCAGGTCATGATCTCGTGGTTCGTGGGTTCCAGCCCCGCATTGGGCTCTGAGAGCCTGGAGCCTGTTTTGGATTCTGTGTCCCCCCCCGCTTCTGCCCCTCTCTCACTCTCTCTTTCTCTCTCTCAAGAAATGAATAAACATTAAAATTTTTTAAAAACTAAAATAAAAATGGTATAAAAAATATGAAAAAACTAAAGAGTGAAATAACCTATTTGCAGTCCATATATCCAAAACACACACACACATTTTTGTACATCAACAAGAAAAAGAGAGGCATCTCAATTTTTTTAATGGGCAAAATTCAGGTGCCTGGATGGCTCAGTCAGTTAAAAGCATCGGACTTCAACTCTGGTCATTACCTCACAGGTCGTGGGTTCAAGCTCTGATTGGGCTCTGTGCTGACCTCCTGGAGCCTGGAGCCTGCTTCAGATTCTGTGTCTCCCCCTCTCTCTGCCCCTCCCCTACTCATGTTCTCTCTCTGTCTCTCTCTCCCCCTCTCTCTCAAAAATGAATAAATGTACAAAAAATTTAAAAATGGGCAAAAATCTTCAATTGACATTTCACAAAAGAAAATGTCCAAATGGTTATTAAGCAAATGAAAGTGCACTCAGCCTCATTAATATCAAGAAAATATAATTTACATACCACAATGAGATGTGACTGCATCTAAGCATTACTAGGACTGCTAATATCATGAATACAGACAATGTTAAGTGGTAACCATGATATGGAAGAAGTAGAACTCTCTAACCCAGTTTGCGGACTTTAAAGATACCATTCCTCTGGACAACAATTTGGAGAGTCTTCTAAAGTTGAATATGTACATATTCTAAAACCTCCCAACAGAAATGCATCCACTGAGCACCAGAAGATAATCAAGACTGTAAAGAGCAGTATGATTTTTACTAGCTTAAAACTATAAACAGCGCAATGGATTATTTAATTATGGTACAACCATTCAACAGAATACTATCCAACATTGTAAAAAAGCAAGCTAGACACAAAAACAGTGCGTGTAAGGATTTCCTTTCTATGATGTTCAGAAACAGGCAAGGCTAATATCATGGTGCAAATGATGGTAGTGTTTATTTTGGGGGGCTGGGTATTATTATCTGACATCTCTGGGTTGCTGGACATGTTCTTTTTCTTGATTTAGTTGGTGGTTACATGGTAGGTGCATTTTGTGATGATTTATCAAGCTGCACAACTGTGATCTGTGTGATTAAAATTAACAGATGATACCTACACATTTTGTGTTTCAAGGAGATAGAAGTCCTTATGTTTTAAGGAGGTATGTCTTCACATTTGCTCCTTAGTTTCTAGAAATGTAGCCTTTGCAAACTAAGGACACAGAGTAGGTAGCCAAAGGTGTTTTTTAAATAATGACACAGAACTGAGGATAAATGAGAGGAGAGTAAACAAGAGTGAAAATTTTATGTGACAAAAGGAACAGAATGAGCAAAAATAGAAATACTTACATTGGAATGAATGTAATGTCTTACAATTAGATTCAAACAGTGACCAGAGTGAAAGGTAGACACATTTAGCTGAGAAGTAGATTTTGAATGAGAGATCCAAAAGTTTGGGATGGCAATTTGCTGAGAATAAATCAGAGGCCGCAGATGCCAAAAATTAATCTAATCATGAACTGCTTCTGGAGAAGTAAAGTGCTCATATATTAAGAGAACAATCCATCGAATGTACCTCATACTGGTCAATTTTTATCTAATATTTTTTTGATTCCTGAGTGTGGCATTTTAGAATAAGCCAGGACATCTCAATAAGGAGGAACCAGAAAGCCAAGAGAAAGGGGATGTTTGTAAACAAGTAACAACTGAGGACACTGGAGATGTTTATCGCAGAAAAAAAGAAGGCTCAAAGGGGTCTGGGTAGGAGTCCCACAGATTTCCAAATTCTCCCAGTTGGAACATGAATAAATGTACTTGCTATTATTTGCTGTACACACAGGCAAAAGGAAAGAATAATCTGGACACAGATTCCAGCTCTATATTAAACTCAACACTTGTTGAATATCTATTACTGGCAAGGAATAACTCTGGTTATCGCTGTCTTAATATGCTGTCAAAGCTTTAAAAGTTTCATCGGTTGGGTGTCTTACTTCAGGTCATGATCTCACTAATCCTGAGTTTAAGCCCCAAGTAGGGGCTATGTGTTGACAGCTCAGAACCTAGAGCCTGTTTCAGATTCTGTGTCTCCTTCTCTGTCTCTTCCCCTCCCCCACCCATGCTCTGCCCCTCTCCCTCCCTCCCTTCCTCTCTCTCTCAAAAATAAGTAAACATTACAAATTTTTTTAAATTTCCATTCTCTGAAAACGCTTCAGTAGAAGTCAGATGAATGACTCCCAATGATGTTGTTGGTTGAGAAGTTAGACTAGTGATGTTTTTTTGGTATGTGATAAAGCCCTCAAGTTCACACTGAATAGGAAGGTGTTGACAGCGGGAATGCAGCCCAGGACACTTGAGCTGCATGCATAGGGCCATAAACAAACACACATGTCAAAGAAATAAAAGGACAAGTGAGTTAATGGTTTGCTTACTCATGACAGAAGAAGAGGAAGACTAACATTTGATAGCAGGTTAAAGCTCATAGGCCATGCTGCTTTGCTGGTGGGCCACAGAAGTAGGGAAGAATCAGCAGTGTCAAGACCGATTTTCTGGAAACAAGGTTATTGACAGACAAGGAGCATGAACTTAATCAGGAGCCAGAAGGCAGGTTTGGAGACAGACCAAGTATCTATGAGCGGAGGGTTTTAAGGACTAAAGGACTGAAAACAGTTCTGTATATTCATCTTCCTGTCCCCCCCCCTTCTCTTATTTGTCAATAATACATTGACACTGTGAATTCCCTGTTAGCAGAAAAGCATTTCTTGGGGCACCTGGGTGGCTCAGTCTGTTAAGTGTCCAACTTTGCCTCAGATCATGATCTCTCACAGTCCATGAGTTCGATCCCCGGGTCAGGCTCTGTGCTGACAGCTCAGAGCCCGGACCATGCTTGGGATTCTGTGTCTCCCTCTCTCTGCTCCTCCTCTACTCTCTATCTCAAAAATAAGTAAACATTAAAAAACATTTTTTAAAAAAGTATTTCTTAAGTATTTTTTCTCTCCCAGAAAAGAATTTTATTTTTCTTTATGTAGAATCCTTTATTCTTGTTTCAGGTTGAAGTCTTCTGAGAAAATAAATCTCCCCAGCTTCCACATATCACTGAGCTGTGGGTGCCAGAGCCGAAATGATAAGCAGATTTGGGAGGAGGGAGTTGGTCCAATGACAAGTCAAATCAGGCACAAGACACAGAATGAAAGCACAGAAAGAGTGATCGAGCAGAATAAGTTATTCCCTATAGAGGGGTGTAATTAGGCAAATGCACAGAGAAAAGCAGATGACAGAAAAATGTGGCAGTAGAAAGAGAGACATGAGAGATGGGAAGGAGAACTTCCCAGGCTTTTGGTACTTTCTAGTGCCTGCAAGATTGCTGGACTTCTTTCCTCCAAACCTACCTTGCTATCTGGGTTACTGGGAGCAAGATTCTGTCCTTTCCAACAAATACATCTCCATCAGCCAGTGTTTCTCCATCCTGTCTCTGCACTAAAATCTCCTAAGGAGATTTTAAAAATATCAATGCCCGGAGCCCACCTCCAGACATTTTTATTTAATTGGTCTGCATTGACACCAGGGCCATGGGGTATGTTTCAGTTTTCCAGGTGATTCTAATGTGCAGGCAGGGTTGAAAACCACTGCTCCTATCAAGGGTGTGGAGCAGTGATCTCACATGTTATTGAATGTCAGAATGACCTGGAAAAGTTGCCCAAGTTCAGACTGTAAACCGCTCTCCGGTAGTTGTGGGATTCCATTAAGGTTGGGGTAGGCTGGGAATTTGCATTTCTAGCAATTCCCAGTGGCGCAGATATCCCGGTCCTAAGCCCATGCCTTGACAGCCTCTAGCCTAAAGGAACCAACAAACTTGTCGGAGGTTTAATCCTCTGCCATAATGAACTTGCCACAAACCTTAATCTCTTACACCTCAGTGTCTCTCTGTGAATTAAACACCCACCGTTCTTAGGAAAAGTGTGCAAACAAATTAAGGTTGTGTCTTAGCAACAGATTCCTCAATAAAGCCAGAATCTTTGCCTACGTGGTGACAGGCGCTCCTTAAACGCTGAATTCAACTGGAGTAAAGAGTTTAATTTTTTTTTCTGATCCTTACAGATTTTGGAAGCTGAGGTCAATGACAAAGTATAGACTTAGTCACCTGTGGGAATCAGCACTGCTTAGCCCTGGGACTTCTCATGGCCACTGGAGACTCAAAATAGAGGCGATGCAGACATTGTCCTGTTTTTTGCTCAAATGACATCCTAAAAATAAATGCTTGTTAATGATAAGAAGTGTATGTTCTTCTAAATTATAGGGGGCAATTACAAGACAAAGTATCAAATTATTTCTGTTGAAGGAGCTTTTTCTCTCCTATGGGAAGAGGTAATGTTTCTGCTTCCTTTCTGTAAAATTCTGTGCCAGGTAAGTAAGAAGTCTGCCCAGGTTAACCTCTGGTCCTAGCTTCCTTAGTCTTCAATTGATTCAACAAATATTTACTGGATGCCTGCTTTGTGGCAGGAGAAATTAAAATTTTAATATAACACAGCAATGTCCTTAATAACAATGCCAACAAGAGCAACAATGGTTACTTTATCGAAGCTTTATGATGTTTCAGATCCTGAGCTAACAACTTAATATAGACTATCTCATCATGAAACAGGTTCTACCATTATTTCATTGCAGCCAAAAAAAGTGAATTTCAGATAAAATGAATAACCTGTCCAGGCATGCCCAACTTTGCACTGCTTTTAAGTATGAGTAAATATTTGAACCCCAGTATGTTCTAATCCAGAATCCATGTTTCAAAAATGCATTTTAGATTTCCATATTGCCTCTTCCAGGAGCTGTTTTGTTGGGATGATCCCATGGGTATATGGGAAACCATCTTGCAGTGAGAGGAGGGTGCAAGTAGAGGTATGTACGGGGTCTCTGGGAACCCAAACAAGGGCACGTTGCACAGTCAAAATGAACAGCAGCCTTGATGTTGTGTGATTTAGGGATCCTAGAATTTGCTGGGGGGAGGGGGGCGGGGGAGGGATTCTAAGTAGAGTCCTATCGAGTTGGAGTGATCCAAGCAATTAGAATGAGAAAGAAAGTGCCCTGGGTCTGAGGAATTTCAAACATTCAGAATAAGCCTGTAGAGCACAAGGAGAATGGGCCTTAGGGTCTGCAAGTGGGCAGTGGGCAATGAGCGATGCCCCCCTGGGATGTTCGGATGCTCTCCTGAAGGTAGGGAAGGAGTCACAAAAGTGCTTGAGCAAGAAGCAGCAGCGTGGTCAGACCACCACAAAAGGAGCTTAAAGAGTTCACCAGAGAGACTGACACCAGGCACCAGGGTGACAGGGGCCTTGCTAATGCAGTGGAAGTATGGAGTTTAAGGCAGCTTAAGTATGGAGAGAAAGGACATTGGGTGACAGAGGGAAGAAGGAGACTCTACAGAAGTTGAAGACTAAATGGATCTAGGAGCCAAGTGAGGAAGAGGTTACGGATACCACCTGGATTTCTGGATTAAGTGAATATAGGCAATAGGATCATGCTTTCCCCCAAGGCAAGGGACATGGGAATATAGGCAGAGATGAAGATTTGGAGGTTTCTTTTCATTAAGTTGTGTTTTGTTTGAGCTGGAGTGGGGAGTATTGAACTTGTTCACCCCAGGGCTAAACCGACTCTCCGTGTCTCGCTTTCTCCATCAGCAAAGCGGATGGTGTTGATTGGATTACGATTCTGAAATCAGGCTCTATGCATCTCCTCAGTACCTTTTCCAATGAAGTCTTGTCGAGCTAAATTGCAAGGTTAATTTAATTCATGCACAACATTGAGTTCCATCATTTCTTGCTCAGCAAAGAGGTTGTTCAGGGCCACATTACTATGCTCCTCACATGCCTTCCCCACCTCCCCGCGCCCTCCCTAGTCCCATTCCTGGTCCTCAGCAAGCTAATTGGGCCCTTATGCAAGAGGTTAGCCCCCATCTCACACACGCCCTCCCTGGCCCCCACAGCTCACCTACCCCTGCCTGGGTTTACTGCTCTGCTCTGCCAGCTTTAAGCTGCGGTATTTTCTGTTCCTGACATCTGGGTCTTGTTCCTGCTTCCCAGCAGTGAGACCTCTGCATTATTTATGCCACCGCCACAGAAAAATGAAGGTGAGGCTGGAGCCGTGAGAAGGCAAATTCTGGGGTATGTGATGAAAACCCCAAACAGCAATGCTTCCAATTAAACCAAGCAAGACTCACTGAAGCCCTGGGGATTCCAACTTGTGCAACATGATTTTCCGGATAGCTTTCAGCCCAAGCTCCTGAGCGTGGCACAAACATCTCGATGAGGAAAATAATCTTGGTGGCATATTCAATTGTCCTCCAAGAGCCCTGTTCGCAAGAGCAAATTTTCCAGTCCTTTTAGTGACAGTCATGCTCTCTCCTTCAGGTTTCACCTAAGTGAGAGCAGGGGACCTGGGCAGAAGTTACTTCTACAACTATCTGAAAAGGGGATTTCATACTCTATTCCCTTTCTTAAAGGGAGAGACTTCTACTTACACTGGACCCTTATGGGCTAAAGTTCTAACATGTCCTTAACAAAAGCAGCCTTTACTCATAGATCAGTTTGACCCCTCCAATGGCTAGTGTGGGGTGAACAATTTCACATTAAACTCAGCTCATGCTTCAATAACTAACCAGTTAGGAGACAGCCCAGGGTGGGACCCTTTATTACATGTTATGAAATGCTGGAGGTTTTCTGACATCCCGGTGGTATGCATTATACTGTCCTTTTTCCCAAGATAGTTTAATTACATTGAAAGTGTCCCTATAAATTAAGTCAAAACATATAGTCTAATATGTGGCTCTGTGTTGTATACAGCACCCTTCTGGTAAATAATAATAAATTTAATGTCTGCCATTAACTAGATGGCTTGATATGTGCCAGTCACACTGCTAAGACTTTATGCACATCTACAATCAGTATAAATGTCCTACAGGAAGATATCATCCAAACTTTCAGATGAGGTCTAACTTCTGCTAAGTAGAAGGAGGTTAAACGCTTGCCCATGGCCACCCATTAAATAGTGATGCTTGGGGCGCCAGGGTGGTTCAGTCAGTTGGGTGTCCGACTTCAGCTCAGGTCATGATCTCACAGTTCGTGGGTTCAAGCCCCATGTTGGGGCTCTGTGCTGACAGCTCAGAGCCTGGAGTCTGCTTCAGATTCTGTGTCTCCCTCTCTCTCTGTCCCTCTCCTCCTTGTGCTCTGTCTCGCTTTCAAGAATAAACATTTCTTTAAATGCTTTAAAAAAAAAAAGTGATGCTCTATCTCACACTCTGATTAGTCTGGCTCCAAAGATTTTACACAATAAAATACTTCAAATTGTTGGATGTACCAGTGGAGAAGAGCAGTAAGGGGCACTTGGGTGGCTCAGCTGGTTAAGTGTTTGACTCTTGACTTCATGAGGTCACATTCTCATGGTTCAGGAGTTTGAGCCTCATCCTGGGCTCTGTGCTGATAGTGCAGAGTCTGCATGGGGTTCTGTCCCCCCCTCTCTCTGGCTCTCCCGCTTGCTCTCTATGTCTCTCTCAAAATAAATAAAAATAAACTTTTTTTTAAAGAGCAGTATAACAAGATTGTCAATTGAAATTAAGATTGAGCTACCAGGCTTACCCTGGAGTCTCGCGGTAGCTGACTTTTACTCTCTGTCTCTGGCTGGCTGGTCATCTGTGAGTATCAATAAGCTAAACACCTGAGAGGGCATTTGTGCATTGAGGTCTTGAGAGGAGTTAAAATTGTTCCCTTTCCCCAATTTTAGAGATTGAAGGGCGAGAAGCAGCAACCTTTGGACATAGTCTCAGTGACCTGTCGGCATGGGTGAGGCCCCTACCATCTGCCTCAGTCAACTGCAGGGACTGAGGCTCTCAAGGTAGAAGCATTGATCTACCCATGTTGTGTGCAAATCCCAATCAGCACAGATGGGTTATTGGGACCCATGTCTTCCCCAAAAGGTGGGCCCAAGATGAATCTTTTTGACCCATGGCAGATGTCCAAGTTGTCTGGATAAACCCAGGGGGCAGAGTATAAATGCTGACCCACTGCCATGCTTACCCACTCCATGTAAAGAGACTGCCTCAGTTTCCTGATGTGCATTCCTATCTTCAAGAACTGTTGGATGTCTTGGCTTCCTAGGCTGGACTGGGCTTTATGGTTGGCAACCCCCACTTTCTGGGACTAGCACTTTGAGTTCTGTGTCCAGTGCCATTGGCCATGATCATTGCTGCCTTGCTCTACTCACCAAACCAGTTCTCCTTGAACATGTTTATTGAACAGATGAAGCACAGGTCTCCTATGCCTTCGTTTGAAGCCTGTTTTTACCTGCAGCCCACCCTCACAGAGAACAATCTTGCAGCATAGCTCATCCATCTGGTCCTGTCTTCACGCATCTCTTACCTACTCCCCATCCCACCAGCTCTGGGCACAGGCACCTTCACACTGGTTTAGGCAACTACCCTCCTGTGTTCCCCTCTATGCCACCTCCCAGATTTGCTCACCAAAAAAAAAAAAGAAAAGAAAAATAGGGAAGTGCCTCCCACTTCTTTGAAAAATCTGACTGGCCCTCCCTGTGGCATACGGACAACCCCAGATTTCCAGCTCTTTAATACTCAAAAGGTACATCAGAGATACTAGCAAGGGAGAAAGAAGAAAAAAATCCCTGCTTTTCAACATAAATTTAGGCAAGATATGTCACAATCAGTTAAATGTGGAGTACTTGTGCTTATTAAAATACCTCTAAAACATGACTTCTGGTATGTTAAGAAACACTGTTTCATCTTTATTCTGATAGAATGAGAAAAATTTTAAATAAAAGAATATGGAATCAAATTTAAATTTCCTTCACCCAGAACCTCCGTGAACATTTTGTCCCTATCTCCCAACTATGGCAGCAGGAATTTTTTTTTCCCTACCACATCCTTACACAGGAAAAGAAGGGAATTCTAGGTGTGTACCTTAGCACGAATCAATGAAAATAAGCAAAAATAACACTTGTCCTTCTGCCACTTCTGAGGAATAAAGTGGAGATAAAATCAATCGTTTGTATAGAGTATCTTGAGACCCTGGGGACAAGGTCTTAAGAAGACATATGCCATCCCTTTTTGCTCTCTCCTTTTGTCTCTTAAAAGAAGCTGATTAACTCAAAACATATGCCAGAGGGACAGAATAAGACCAGGAAAATCATTTAAGTAGCTAAAAATTCTGTTCCACTGGGCCCCAGAGAAAGATAAAACCAGAATATGCCCACTCTGTCCCTTGGCAGAAGGCGGCCTAGTTTGTATAAGTTGTAAGTGGGAATCAATGAGCTCTTCAAAGAGCACTGAAATCCCTTTACCAGCACACACTCCTACAGAGAGAGATGAGAATCGATACCTCTCCTAATTCTGAAGCCCAGTGACACAGACCCCAGGCCAGCTGCAACACTAGCCTGGAAGAGGCTGTTGGCCTGGGTTTCTGGGAGCTTGATGGATCCTGAGAGCTTTCCTCCACTCCCCTTAGCTGTGCTTGGCTCCCATGGGCCTCAGGCCTCCCAGTCCTGGTGGGGAGTTCTATAAAGTAGAGTGGATTCAGTGCCTCCTACTAGCTGACATGGAGCCTATCTGTTCTCTGGGCTTCTCTGCTTGCATGCCTCTTCTCCAGCTGGACCTTTCTGATTCACTAATAGATCTTCTACAGCTTTCTATTCTGCTGTGTGCCCTTCCTGGGCTCGAATTGCTTGCTTGTGTGCTGGTCGGTCTCATTGTGAGCAGGCTCTTTTGCTTCCTAGTTGCATTTCAAAGCCCCTGCGACTGTGCTTTGATTTATTTCTCTTTAATTTTTTGTATTTAGGTAAGATTGTACCTAGAGTGACATGCACAGACCTCGAATGAGTTTTTAATCAATGGGTTTTGGTGTAAGTGACTCTTTAATCGAGAATTAGAACATTTCTATTAACCTCAATAGTTCCCTCCTGGCCCCTATTATTGAATTCCTTTACATAGGCAATCACCATCCTGATTCCTCAATCGTGAACTTTACATAAGTAGAAACATAGGTATGTACTTTTTAGTGTGTAGCCTATGTCACTCAACGTACTTCTGAAATCCATGTTGTTGCAAATATCAGTTGATTACTATTAGGCTGTTGTTGTTTTTGCTGAATAGTATTCCAATGTGTGAGTATATCAATATTTGTTATGTTTCTAAGCTTTGAATCCAACATCTGGAGGAGATTTCCTGACCCTCTAATAAATTAGAGACAGAAAATTAAGGTGCAAGAAGATGGGAAAGAGACTATAATATCAGTGTGCTATCAGATGAGTCTATGCCACCAGTTAATGAGAAGCTTCATTTCCTTTCCCTGTGCAGTGATCCCAAGCCTAGAAAACTTGACAGAACACCAATTTCACAAGACAGAAGGTTGAAGAGACCACAGACAGGCCTTAGACCCTCTGAGGAAAGAGTACTACTCTACTTTACTGTAATAAAAACCAAGCAAAACCTTGCTACTATTTTAAGCCCAGCTTAAGTGGCATCTCTAGTCTCCAGCTTTTCCATAACCTTGAGGGAAAGTGATGCAACCTCTCCTTCGTGTTCATACAACAACTCATATGGACTTTTGTTGCAGTTTTTACCATTTTGTACTACTTAGGTTTCTTTGCAGACCTGACTGCACTTTCTAACAGAGTAAACTATAGACTCTAAAAAAAAATTGGAGGGAGTCATCCTTTTCCTTTTTATGAGATTACACACACTATATAAAGGAATGGACACATGGATGAATGCCCAGATGGATGGATGGATGGATGGATGGATGGATGGATGGACGGACGGACGGACGGACAGATGAATGGATAGACGGATAAGTGGATGGGTGGATGAGTGGATGGGTGGGTGGATGGCTGGATGAAACTGTATGCAAATATTGTCATATTGCCTATAAATGAATGACCTGTCTGGTCTTTAGCAGCCCTCAGTAGTATCAGGACATTGCTTTCTCTCACAGTAGCTCGCATTCTCATTGGTTCTGGGAGTTCACATTATTCTATTCTCCAATAGGCAAATGCCTAAGTACCATCTAGAACTGGTTCAATCTCCTACCCATCAGAAAGTAGCTTCCTGATGTCTCAGTAAATATTGTCATAGGAGCTAGAGGTTGGACAGTGTCACAGTTAATCTATAACCATGTAGCCCAAGAGTGAATTTGGACACCATTATAACCTTCTCTGTACAGGAAAGACCTGAGTACAGATGAGTGACAGTGCTTCTGCTATCAGCAGGAGGCTGGTTAAATACAGCCTCACAGGTAACTAAAAGGTGATGCTGAGCCCATTAGAGAGTTTTGTAACACTGTGAATAGTATTTAGTACTCAGCTGTTTCTCACCCACCTCTCAGATGGTCCCAGCAGGAAACAAGTCTGTGGCTGTCATGTTTACAGTTAATTAATGTTTATTTATATTTTAAAGCAAGGCATTCACCTGTCACACTGTAAAATAAATGCTCTACTCTTCAATTAGAGGTTGTGAGAGTAGAGAGAAGTCCTGTTTGCTATGGGTTGAATGTGTGTATATCTAAATGTGTATCAGGTAAAGACCTCTTTCCATGTAAGTCTATCTCTTTTCTCACAGAGGCTAAGGCTTTTCTCTCAAAGAATGCACTGTTTCCAGGCCTTGTCCGTAACATTGGTGTTCTGCTGTACAGGCTATGAACTTGCTTCTAGAAGGGAGACAACAGAGGGGTACCAGTGTTTCCTTAGATGGGGATAGTGGAAGTTAGCATGAAAATATTGCACATTTTGAGCAATCCTTGTAGAACAAGGATTCTTAAGGGAAAAGGACACACTTTATTCTCTTTGCAATAAAGTAGTAGCTCACTAAATGTGAAGTGTTTAAACCCTACACATTCGAAAGAAAGGTCTGGTTCTTGGTTGGCTCCTGGTATATCACCTTGGCATTCTTGGAATAGTCTGCTAGATAAGAGTGTCTCTTTACCTGAGCCTTGGGTCATGCCAGATGGCTGATGCTGACAATGTGGTCTCTGGTGGTGGTCTTGGGCCATTAAGTGTCAGTTTGACTTCTAAAGGGGCTGGAGTTTGATTAACTAAGACCAGACATCTGGGGCACCATGGCCATAACTGAGCTTCACTGAAAACCCTGGACATCAAAGCTCAGATGAGCTTCCCTGATCGGCAATCCTATCCGTGTTCTCACACACCACTGCTGGACAATTAAGCATGGTCCATACAACTCTACTGGGGACAGACACACCTGAGAACCTATACCTGTCTCTCCTGGATTCTGCCCTATGTACCTTTTACCTTTGCTGATTTTAATCTGTATCTTCTCACTGTAGTAAACTATAATTATGAGCACAACAGCTCTTTTGAGTTCTGTTTGTCCTTCTGGGGAATCAGTGAGCCTGAGGATTGTCTTGAGGACCCCAATACCCTCTCTCTCAAAGAGTAAGTGATAAAGAGAGATTGGACTGCAGGGCAGAAAATAGGTCAGAACTGAATGCCAATTCTGCCATATACCTCCTGGTGACCTCAGTGAAATCACTTGACCCCTTACTTTTTTTGAGATTTCAGTAAGATTCTATACTAGATATTCATCTATTATTTCAATAGATTTTCGCTGAATGAACCACTGTTTTTATTTTTGTATTCATGGAAGGGGCAGATGGAAAGAGAGAGAGAATATGGAGCCTTATGCAAGGCTCCATCCCATAGCCCTGGAATCATAACCTGAGCCGAAATCAAGAGTTAGATGCTCAACCGACAGAGCCACCCAGGTGCCCCAATGTGCCACTGTTTTTATCACCTAGTATATGTTCAAAAAGTGGTTAATGGTAGAGGTGATTGCTTGGCTCATCTGTAAGCTTATCCACCCTATTCCAAGTTCCTTAGGTTAGGCAAATAGTCTAAACTTGGACATATGCCCCTCCACACTTCTGCAGAGAGTATGTTCACAGTTTGTAGTCAACAAATGATTGTTTTCATACAGTTACTTGCCCACCATCACCTCCTTCATTAATCTTGGGCCTAGGCCTCTGGTTTCAAATACAGACCTTCATCAATTTATGATGAGATTACATCCTGTTAAACCCATCATAAACTGAAAATATCACAGGTTGAAAATGCATTTAATACATCTAACCTACTGAACTTTGTAGCTTAGCCTCATCTATCTTACATGTATGTGCTCAGAACACACATTAGCCTACAGTTGGGCTAAATCATCTAACACAAGGCCTATTTTATAATAAAGTGTTGACTGCTTCATGTACTTATGTTGAACTCTGTGCTGAAAGTGGAAACCAGAATGGTTGTATGGGTACAGAACTGTGGCATGTGTTGGGTTGCTTATCCTCCAGATTGTCTGAATGGTTGGGAGCTGTACCTGCTGTCACCTCCCAGCAGCATGAGAGACGATTGTACTGCATGCCTCTTGCCTGGAAAAGGATCGAAATTCAAACTTTGAAGTATGCTTCCTACTGAATGTGAATCATTTTCACAGCATCGTAAAGCAGAAAAATGGTAAGTGGAACCATCAGTAAGTCGGGGACCAGGCTGTCTATCATCTGTTTTCCTTCAACTCTGCAGTTGCTAGAAGCTTGGGACTAAAGTCAGTATATAAAAGTAGCTAGAGTAGTGTTAGAATCATCTTTGAAAATGAATATATACTAGGTGAACACGAATATTACCACCTAGATTTCTTTCAATCATGACTTAATAGATAGATAAAATTCTCCCTTGACCAATAACTGAAAAACCAGGAAAATGGGATAAAGTGTAATTTTTTTGCACAGCTTTCACCTAGGAGTACTGAGCCAATGGTTTGCCTCTGTGTGGGTTAAATTGAATCTCCTCCCTCCAATCAATCAATGTTGAAGCTCTAATTCTCAGTACCTACAAATGTGACCCTATTTGGGGAGAGTTTTTGCAGATGTAGTCAGGCCATGCTCATTATGGTGGTCCCTAATTAGGTCACCTTAATCCAGTGACCACTGTCCTTAGGAGAAGAGGGAACTCTGTACACAGATACACACAGAGATGATGGCCATATGATGACAGAGGCAGAGATTCAAGATAGATTGGCTGTCACCAGCCACATTCAGGGCTCCTGGCAATCAGCACAAGCTAGGAATGGCCAATGGAGGTTTTTTTTTTTTTTTTCCTAGAGCCTTCAGAGACATCATGGCCTGCTGACACCTTGATCTTAGATGTCTAGCTTCCAGCAAAGTGAGAAAATGTGCTTCTGTTGTTCTAAGCCACCCAGGATGTGGTAGTTTGTTATGGCAACCCCCGGAAATTACTGCATCCCCCTTTAGAGCTTATCACACCCAAGTCTTTCACTTGTATCTGGGTTTCTTTCCTTGACAGAAAGTAAGCTGTCTCTTAATAGATGGTAGAGACCAGCTAAGAGTGTAGAGGCAGAAGGAAGAGACTCACCCTGGGACTTCGGCCAATACTGCTCAGGTAATACAGGAGTCCTTTGGCATGGTAGATTGTTGGCTGAAGATGGGCACTGGGAGAGAGCCATTGTCTGTTCAAATCCTCCCCTTTCAGTGAGCATCTGTGACTGCAGGAACAAACAAGTAAATAAATACTCATTGAGAAGAAAATAACTTGAGAAAATAAAGCTCGACAAGACAAACAAACTAATGAATTCAACGTCCTTCTGACTTCTGCCCAATTGGCATCAATTGCAGATGTCCAGAAATCTGCAGATCTGTCATTTAAGCTCCCGAAGTGTTGTGATTATTCACAGCTCCGGAAAGAACTGGAAGCCATATTTGACTTTTTGACTTGATATTGGGTTATCACAGTTTTAAGACTAAGTTTGGGAAATGTAGTTCCCCACAGAGAATGAATTCGATAAATTGCTCGAGGCTCTGGGACCTTCAATTCTACAAATAAGTAAATTGTGCTCAATCTGTCATGTGGGGCGTGTTAGATACGATATTTCCAGCTGGCCCAGTAATTCTGCCAGGTGGATATTATTCCATCCCAATGAAGAGACTGAAGCTTAGAAATGATTACATAAATGGCCCGAGATCACATAACTAAGAGCTAGGCTTTACATCCAGGTCTATTTGCGTCTAAAAAAAGCATAAGGCTCTTTCCCCTATCACCATGCTTCCTCCCTATCCATACAGATGACACAAAATGCTTGACATTTACCCAGAGAGCCAGAGTATCTTTTTCAAAAACATCATCATGGATGGGATACTGGCTCTAGAAATGAGCTCAGAATCCATCCCCTCATTTGGGAAACGGAGACCTCCACATCTGAAAGTATCAAGTTACTTTGCAAAGTTGACACAGCTGGTTAAGACAGTGCTGGCTGAAGTTCAGAGGGAAGGAAACTAAGATGCTGAGCTGCCAGGTAAGATCATCCTAAAAGAGACCCTCAGAGATGATCAAGAGACCCCCGGGCTCAGGGGAGGCCCCCAGCAGTCCTGCTAAGATGCTACTTACTCAAGAGACCTAACAAGAGAGATGCCAGGAATTGAGGGGAAGCAGTATAGCATCCCCATCAGACTTTCCCATTCCCAATCCACACCCCCAGCTGTCTTCTCCTTCCATACTCCAAATCCATCAAACTGGTTACAGATCCCGCTGAGCAATTGTGTTGGCCATCTCTTTGCTGGGACTCCCCACAGCTCCATCCCTTTCCACTCCCTCAACTTTCAGGGAATCAGCACTGCAGGGAAACTTCTGACCCCCAAGCCATCCCATTCTGCTCCTACTTGGTGCAATGGTATCCAGAGATCCCCTTCATCCGAGTTCTCATAAAACCATTTTGGATGAGGTTTTACTGTTCTTTAGTTATTTTTACATCTCCGTCCTTGGACTGTGAGCTTCCTGGGGGCAGGAACAGTCAGTTTGTTCCCAAGAAAACCCTAACATAGTAACTGTGTCAGAGTTTGTATTCAGTAAATAATTTGTAATGGATAAATGCACTAGCATTTTAAATACAGAACCAGATACGTTTTCTGTTTTTTTTTTAAAATCACTATTTTCAATAAATCTTGGAGGTGGAAGGAAAAAGGTTCAGCCTCCTTCTTTTACCACTTTCTCATCTTTGTGTTTCTGAAATTATCTTTAAATATTAGTTTCCTGCTGCTTGTCAGCCTCCTCTTACAGCTCACTGGGAACCAAAAATCTTTAGATTAATCATTTATCCCGATCTTGCCATTAAAATATTTTGACTTGAGAAATGGTAGGTTTTTTCATCTGCCTGACTTTTTTGTTCCTTTCTTGCTATTTTTTTCTCCCCTCCTCTTTTTAATAGCAATGACATACAGAAATTGGGTTTATCTGTTCTGCCTGGCGACCAGGGATAAAGGTAAAATATAAAGGATCTCTTTCCTGCTGATAGCAACAGAAAGAAGCAGGCGCCCCCAGACTTGGTCCTGAGTATACTTGCTGTGTTTAAATGAATTTCTTTTCTCAAATCAAGGTACTTGCAGGCACAATATCCCAGATCCTCAAGACACTAACTGCTCTGTGACTCTCCTTGCCTTGACCTGGATTCGCATCAACACTGGCGATTTGTTTGTTTTTTTCTCTTGATAACATCCAAAGTGAAGAAATCAGTCAAGATTCCTTGAAAGCATTTCTGTTTGTACAAATGAATATGCAGGCATTATATGTGTCCAATAGCTGTCAACTCCATGTCAACTCTCTTTTTCCACATGCTCCATGGAGACCAAGTACAGAGGCAATGTCTACATGGGAAAAGCCCATCGGTCACCACATAGTAAAAAAAAGTAATTACAGATTACAAGTTCCAAAAACAGAAAAGTAAAGTGTGTCCTGCCATCAGAATAAGCCCTGGGATTTGGTTAAGAAGTCCCAGTCTCGAATTCCAGTTCTGTCAAAGGATAGGGGATTTGGCATTTCTTTGAGAGTCAATATTCTCATAGGCAAAAAGATAGATAGATGAGAGAGAGAGAGAGAGAGAGAGAGAGAGAGAGAATGCCTACCCTGCTTCCCAAAATTATTTTGAAGATAAAATGAAGTGATATCTCCATGAAGAAATATCTCTATAACTCAATCTCTACCTGTGTGCCTACCTCTGTCATGTCCATACCTACATCCATTTGCACATCCCCATCTTTATCTGTTTTTATATTTTCATCCATATCTATAATGCTCAGGGATGTGTAGCAGTATTGGACTATATTCATTGGCTCCTCACCTCATCCTACTTTTCTTATGAAGAATAATGAAGGAACTGTATATTCCAGTTGATCAAAAGAGATAATCTTGGCTAGGCACCCCAAATAGGAGACTGGAGTCAGTTTCAATTACCAGTTGTTTCGAGCAAACTTAAAGGTGGAAGCAATGAGACTAAAAAGAAAGGGATTCATCTAAGAAAAAACTGCAAGGCAATAACACTATGAATTGCTAATTTGACTTTGGGTCATTAAATAGTGCAGAGGGCACTGGTGGAGCTCACCTAAGATTATAATCTTGTAGACTTGTAGAAGAACTTGGGCCACGAAGACTGAGGGAAGCTGTTAGTTTTGGGTAAATTTTGTTTTCTAGGTTTGGAGACAATGATGCATTCCCTTTGTACCCACAGGCTGTGTGGATTTGGAAGCCCATATGCTTGCATTTGTATTCAAGGCTCTGTGTATGGCTATGATTTTGAGAGTATCTCTGTGCAGGCCTATTGTTTCAGCCATTCCTCTATTTGTGTGATTGCAGATTATCACAATATGTACTACACGTAACTTGAGTGCTTTTCCTTTTAAAGCGAATCCATTTGCTTCCAATCTCCAAATCCATTTGGCATTTTGTGTTAATAATATCAAAGATTCATGCAGTCAGAGAAACTGCTGCTGTTCTTCCCAGAGATTTGTTTTAAGCATTTGAAGACGAAACGCACCCCATCTTATTATCTACTGTAGCATTTCTGAAGTGACAGCTGCTCCCTCTATGTGGAGAGAATTAGCAGATGGACAGCTATGACTGGCTGGCAATAAATTCAGCGCCTCTAATTTCTGAAAAGAGGTCAGCCCTCAAATAGAGTTTAAAGTCCTGCTTTGCTATTAAGAATAAAATGGTGAGCATTGCTTTTTCCCCCATTGAAAACTGCAAACTTATGGCGGGGGGTAAGGGCAAACATTTCATTTTGGTTTTAATAGGTGAAGCTATGTGATCTAACTAGTCTTCACTTTAGTTTTTAAAGTTTTAATTTAACTACAGTCTAGTTTAAGACAATGCTTATATGCACTTAGTATGCACTAAGTGACCAAGCAGCTGGTTTGTTCAAGAATGTTGCAATTTGAGACTTGAAAATCCTAAATCCCAGGAAACCCCTCAGTCCCTGGTAAACCAGAGACATTGGTTCCCCTCTAGCTAGATCTCAAATTCTGAAAGGTGTTTCAAAGGGGGTTCCTGGGGGGCTCAGTTGGTTACCGTCTGACTTTAGCTCAGGTCATGATCTCACAGTTCATGAGTTCAAGCCCTGCATCAGGCTCTGTGCTGACAGCTTGGAGCCTGGAGCCTGCTTTGGATTCTATGTCTCCCTCTCTCTGCTCCTCTCCTGCTTGCTTGCGCACTCTCACGTACTCTTTCCAAAATAAATAAACATTAAAAAATAATAATAAAATAAAAGGTATTTCAAAGGTAGGATCCAGGCCAGAATTTGGCCTGTTTTGTATTGACTTTGAACTTTTTAGGTGGGGCCTGTCCTCTCCTCTGAGCCTGCCTATTTTCACCTCTGACTGCTTTACATACATATAATATGCCTGCTCTTTTGAGACATTAGCAGCCTGTGTCCAGGAAGTCTTAAACCTATGGGTTTGGGTAGGACATATTCCTTCCTTTGGAAAAAAAAAAATACAATATCTGATCTCCTCAAAGTATGATCAAGCAAAAGCATCTCGACTGAAATTCTTCAACAGTGAATCAGTAGCACCAATCCTGAGAGGTCACTGAACAAGGGCAATGGCACGGGACCCTGAGTAAAGTACAGCCTCCAAATCCAGACAACCTAAAGGGAAATGATGTCACTAGACTCCATTCTTTTTAACATCACTTGCATATTTATGTATCTGCTAAGAACAAGGATTATTACCCTGGTCAGAGACTGGGAAACAAGTGACATAATCGAGGGCCTTGACGAGCAGACCCTGAACTACCAGAACCCCTAAAACAAAGAAAGCATCACAAGTCAGGGAAAGAAACTGGAAAAGTGAGTCACTTCCTAAAAGAGAATCTATCAAGCTTCAGTCAGACAATAAAATGATTCAAAAATTCCCCCCATCTATCTGTGGCTGATAAATGGAGAAATGGGGCCCATCAGACTGAATTAATGATGCCAGGTTTGTTAATATTAGTCCCCTCCCCCCCACCCCCACTGTCCCTGGCACAGCAAGCTTTGAAATCTAAAGAGAAGCAGTATGTTTGAAATGTAGCAAGCAGCTTCACTATTCCCTGAGCATCCTAGTAACAGGAGGCAGCATGGGTGCAGGAGGGGAATATTTATAAAGGTAAAGAGATACATGGAAACTTCTGGAATAAGGCAGAACAGTAAGGGGTACTATCAGCCAGACACTGCACCCAGGGCTTTCTAGATAAACACGGCTTGGATAAAGAAAAGCGTGGGGGGAAGAAAGGGTAACAAACGGCAGCTTTGTCTAAGGACCACGGTTGTTATAAAGCTACAGAGAATCAGGGTAGCTGAGGCCATGCTAACATGTTCAAGGTTTTTTTTTTTGTTTTTTTTTTTTTTTGGTCAATCAAGATGCTCAAAGAGTCAATGATCTAGAGAGCAGGGGAAGAGAAGAGACCAAACCAGGTATGCCTTAACACCTCTAACACCCAGCGCTATATCACTGAAGGACTGACCATCTCAGAGCCTAGGTATAGGAACACTTGAAAAGAAGTCTTTAAAAGATGCACCAGAAGAACCAGTCACCCAGTAAGTTACCCAGAGTTGACACTTGGAGTTAGGTCAGTCCAAACCTAAACCAACTGGTCTTTACACTCTTGTTCCACTAGGTATGGTCACCAATCTGGGAGTTTGTTAGATATGCAGAAACTTGTCTCCCACCCCAGAATCTGCATCTTTTTTTTTTTTTAATATTTTTATTTATTTCTAGGAGAGAGAGAGACAGCGTGAGCAGGGGAGGGTCAGAGAGAGAGGGAGTCACAGACTCTGAAACAGGCTCCAGGCTCTGAGCTGGCAGTCAGCACAGAGCCCAACACGGGGCTCGAACCCACGAACCGCGAGNCCCCCCCCCCCCCCCCGAATCTGCATCTTAACAAGATCCCCACGGAAGCTGTATGTATATTTAGGGTGAGAAACAGTGTTTTCTACTATACCTTGAGGAAAGAAAGAAACTTAATGCTTACAAAGAAACCATGTACTTTACAAAGGACTGTGTTGCCACCACACTTTCAGGAACCTAGAATATGTGCTATTTAGAACTTCTAGCATCTTGGGACGCCTGGGTGGCTCAGTCAGGTGAGGGTCCAACTTCAGCTCAGGTCATGATCTCATGGTTAGCAAGTCCAAGTCCTGCATCAGGCTCTCTGCTGTCAGCACAGAACCTGCTTTGGCTTCTCCTCTGTCCTGGTCTCTCTGTCCCTCTCCTGCTCACACTCCCTCAAAAATAAATAAACATTTAAAAATATATATATCTTTAGAACCTCTAGCATCTCACCTGGACTAGCACCAGCTCTAAAAGTCTAGATACACATCAGTCCTCCCTGCCCATCCCATTTGTCCCAGTAATGTATTAGTCTCTGGCATGATTTCATTTGAAAACCAATATAGATGTAGTTAAGATGAAAATGCATTTCCTCTAGGGTTATTTTGCCTAGATTTCATAATACCATTCAAACACCCAATGGAATAATTCAAAAGACAACAAGGTAAAGACACATTCAGATGAAATCAGACCAGATTAAGGGGTGGGCCAGCTTAGCACATAGGATGAACCCCTATCACTTGTTGAAATCAAGAACACGTAACCAGTTATTTCACATTTCTACACAGCATTCCATCCCATATACAACTGATTCAATAAAAATAGGTTATCACTCCCACTGTTAAAACTAATACTAAGGTTGATGTTTTTAAAACTATGTCCTTGAGACCAACAAGTGACTGTGAAGAACTGGCAAAACACATGAAAGTCAATGGTAAAACCTTGGGCTGTACTCACAGCTCTCAGACCTGCCAGCCAACAATCACTTGAAGTCACCTATTCTGACTGGCCACCATTTTGGACCCCATCACCTTTTGGACCACATTACTTAACAGATACAAGTTAGAATAATTTCTGTAATTTCTGACATTATAAATCCATTAATAATTTTGTCCAAAAGTCAGAACGGGAAATCATAAAAGAAAAATTTTAAAAGCCAAGAACTAATGATGATCTCCATAACATTAAAAAAAAAAAAAAAAAGGAAGAAGAAATCCTTTGAAAAAACTTCAACACTCATTCCCGATAAAGACAATCAAGAAAATAAGGATTGATGGATACTGCCTACTTTACAAGTTAGTGTATTGCAGAAAAACATATTCATTAATTCATCAAATATTTATGGTCACAACATCTACTATGTGTCAGATGCTACTCTTCTCCTGAGGAATTCAGCAGTTACCAGGTCCTACAAGGAATGCACAGTCTTGGGATTATCACCAAGTGGCAGCAGAAGGCAGATATTATGTACATGCTGTTCTGTTAATTTCTTAGCACCAACCCAGTACAGTGACCAGCATGTGGTAGGCAACTATCCATCATTATCTAAGGAATAAATGAAACCCAGCTCCCCATTTTACTGCTGTCAGAATATTTCTTCTCTGGGGCAGCCAATATCTAAATTAAAACTGTGACTTTTTTTTTTTTTACTGTCAATTCAACAGATTTAATTATGGGATATTGATTTTTCCTATCATCTCTGTCTTGGCAAGGGCCTCTGTACTGCTGCTGTCTGCTTTGGATTAAAAGTTACCGTACTTTCCTTGTAAGGGAGAAACCTTTGATGAAAAAATTCCATGTAAAGCTCAAAGCCATTAATACTGAGAAAAATAAAAATTGGGTTTTTAAATTTTTTTAATGTTTATTTATTTTTGAGAGTGATAGTGAGAGAGAGATAGAATGTGAGTGAGGGAGGGGCAGAGAGAGAGGGAGACATAGGATCTGAAGCCGGCTACAGGCTCCAAGTTGTCATCACAGGGCCCAAAGTGGGGCTCAAATTCACTAGCCATGGGATCATGACCCAAGCCAAAGTCGACCACTTAACTGACTGAGCCATCCCCAAATGTTTGTTTTTTTTTAAATAAAACTGCAGTGGGAGCACAATTCTTATCCCAAATGCAAGAGTGGATGAATAAATTTATAGCTGAGACCTCCCAAAGAAGCTCAGAAATTAGGGTTTTTTAGTGGACCCTAGGCTTAAATAACACCCTATGTTTCTCCTCCTGAATGGAAAGAATTCATAGCTCTTTCCTTGTTCTCTTTTTCTGTCCCTCAGAGACTTATTTCATATTAAGGTCATTTTCCCTTATGGACCAGAAAGCAGACCATGCATTTACATTCCCCCAGTGAGTTCATCAAGCCAATAGGTATCTCTAGCAAGTAATAACTCCTCCCTTCCCTGCTAAGTAGGAAAGGTAATAATAAGAAAGAAAGGTGATTCTCTGCTTTCTCTAAAGGATGTCAGTGTGTTTAACTCTGGTGTATAACAAAATCTAGATGAGTCTCTTGGGGCATAGAACACAGATGTAAAAAAATAATTTCTGCTCATTGGCCTTTATAAGTTCCTGGACCCAATTTTAACACGGGTGAGTTCCCCCAGACAAAACACAAAACTAGCAAGGTATCTGAGAATTCACCTCAATTCTGACACTACCCAGACATAGACTTGGATCCACAGGGTGAGGATTGAGTCCTACAAGACTTTTCCCACCCCCACTTCAGATACCAACCAGGAGCTTATCTGTCCTACTGACCTACTGGCTACAGCCTGGAGATTCTAATGATCTCCTTCTCAGGGTTGATTAACTTGTTAGTGGTGTTCACAGAATTCAGGGAAACACGTGTTTACCAGTTTATTATAGGATAGGATAAAGGATGTGAATAACACCCATTTGAAGAGATGCATAGTGTGAAGTATAGAGACAGAGTGTGGAACTTAATGTCCTCTCCAGTCTCCACCTGTTCCCAACCTGGGCTCTGCTAACCCTTCTGGGTCTCTATGGAAGCTTCACCATGTAGATGTGATTAACTGACTTGCTGGCTGTTGGCTGATTCAACTTCTAGCCCCTCTCCCCTCTGCTGAGTTCTGGGGCTAAGACTGAAAGTTCCAACCCTCATGGCTGGTGCTCTTGGCAACCAGCCTCAGCCCAAGTGGGGTCCATAAGTCACTTCATTAACATAACACACTTGTAGAGCCCTTATCACAAGAAATACTCAAGGTTGTAGGAGCCAGGAGTCCTGGACAAAAACGAAGCATATCTGAGAAACATATTTTGGTCAACTGAATGACCATATATATTTCTTATAAATCAAGATACTGCACAGGGTTTCAGTAGCTAGGCACACTAACCTTATCCCATAAATGCAAGAGGATCACCAATACTATCCTGGATAAAAGAAATGGAGAAAATTATCTGGGAACCCAGAGTTCCTTTTCCTTGAAGTCCTGGCAGGAGAAAGTGGAGAGAGGAATGATAACACTTAAAGTGCTGAAGAGAAAGTCAGAAAACAAATTTAATTTTAGTCTTGGCTTTGACACTTGTTACCATGCGATCTTAGGCAAGTTTCTTAATTTTGCTTGGCTCCGAGTCATGTTAAAGGGAAAGAAAAAAGATTAGGACACATGATCTCTATCCAAGGTGCTTTTCTTCTTTAAATATCCCTAATTCTAGAAAAGATTTAAAAAAAAAGAGAGAGAGAGAGAAAGACAGAGATATGCAGGGGAGAGGAGGACCAGGAGGGGGCTTATACAGCTTTATTTTTCGAAATGCAGACTCCTAAGAAGAAAAATTGTCCATGATTTATCACCTCCTACCTGAATTGCAGCCATGGCCTCCTCACTCCTCACTGGTTTTCTCATCTCCCATCTCTCATAACATTTCTCTCCCAATTTGATGTAATTCCAAAATGATATCCAAATTCTTTCAATGGTCTCCCATTACTTAAAAAGAGGATGTGTGAACCACATTGGCCGGGACTCAAGGTCTTCTACAAACTGGTCTCAGCTCACTAATCTAACGTAACCTCTTATTACCGCCCAACAAAAACCCAGTATGACAGAGGAGCCAGATTTCCTCTCTGTTCCCAGAACAATCTGTGCTCGCCGGCCCATTAAATCCTCTCAGCCGCTCATGGAACTCTGTCTGAAATCTGATTACTTTCTTCTCTTTCTTTCTTAATCTACCATCTCTCAGAGAAGTTCCCAAGCCCTGCTCCTTCTAGGAGACTTCCCTTGACTCTCTCAATCCATAGCGATTTCTCCAACCTCTAAAATCCCTTAGGAAAACGAAATGGTGAAAATGGGTGCATCTAGTCACCAAAGTCAGGCTGTGCATTCAAGTCCAGTTCTACCACTAACTTCACTAAATGGAAGACTCCTCAATATCAGATGAAAGCCTCTCAATGTCTACCTAAGGGTAATATTAGTATCTAATTTACAGGATTGTGTTTCTTTTGCTTCTTAGAATTAAGTGATATAACACATGGAAGGCACTTAGCAAAATGGTTAGTACATAATTCGTGATCAATAAATGTTTGGATTTTTTAAAGCAATTCTTCACAGCCAAGCATGTTTTCATCACCATCAAATACTGTCCTGAGCTCTCAGTTAAGTAAATGACACATTTAGATTATAAATCATTAGAGGAAAAATGAATTTTGTATGTTTATTGAATTTGCTGCAATTCATACCATCAGGCCCTACATTTAATGACTCTCAATAACCACTTGCTATATAAAAGCTTAGAGACAAATTAGACCATCAATATAGGACCCTTTTCCTTTCTTGATACTTTCAGCAAAGCATAAGAGAAATATTAAAATAAGAGAGGGGGAAAAATCCTGTATTTATCACTTCATCCTCAAAGCAGCATTCATTTCCTTCCCCAAAGAGACTGGAGGACAGCAGGTGTCTGTAACGGTCCTCACTCACATATTTCCAGCAAGAATTTGAACCCGTCTTTCACCAAATTGAAAATAGGTGGCCTGGAGGAAGTATGGAAATTTCTTTACCCAAAACACAATCTTCTAGTATCTTATTTTTCCTCCTTGGTTAACCCCGTTCTTCTTTGACATACTCCATACCGTTTTCTTGCAGAGAAGGTCTTGTGTTGGCTTAAATCTTAAACATTTCCTCTGCCATCCATTTACATTCTTCAGTTGAATCAGTCAGTATCTCTCTCTCTTTCTGTGTGTGTGTCTCTCTCTCTCCCTCTCCCTCACAGTGCCAGAATGTTTAAAAAATAAAAAAGCAAAGAAACGATTTATTGGGCTTCATAAACAAAAAGGGAGTACTGACAACCTTCTCTCTATTCTAGTAACTGGCTCCCTCATTCCTTTGGTTGCTCTACTAAAACCAAGTACTTTGTAGTCACATTCCAACTTCAGTGCCTCCTTATTTCACACCCCTAATCCCATTCACTAGCCTGTGCTCTGCCTTCAAAATATATACAGAAATCAAGTACAACTCACTACTCTCACTACTACCATCCTGCCCAAAACACAATCATCCTTTACCTACACCAGTGCAAAACTGTAACTACTTATGTTTTTTGACCACACCAACCCCCTTCCTCATCCTTTATTCTGCATACAACAACCTGAGACCCTTGGGATTTCTCTGCTTGACACCTTCCAGTGACTTCTAATCTTATTCTGATAGATATCCCCCCTAGAAGGCCTGCTCCTACCTTTCACTTTGTTTTCCCTTCGCAGGGCTCACTTCACTCAATTCACACTAGTTTCTTTGTGCTCCAGGCATGCTTCACCCTCAGGGAATTTGCATTTACTATTCCATCTACCTGATAGTCTCTTTCCCAGGTATCCATAGCTTTTTCTCTGAGATTTGTGCATAAATGCCATCTTATCAGAGATAATCTTCCCCTTACCCTACCCAACCCTGTTATTCTCTATTACCTTTTTTATATGATTTTTCTTCATTGCACTTAACACTATCTGCCATTCTGGTATGTAGCCACATCTAGGTTAGTTTATGTTCTATCTCCCCACTAGAGTACAGGTTCAGTGATGATATGCAGCTTCACTGTTTTTTGCTCAACTACTGTATCCTCAGCACTAAGAATAATTGCTACTACATGGTAGGCACTTTATCAATAGATAATGAATGAACAAAAGAATGAGTGAATGAATGAATGAATGACCAAATGAATCAATTCTCCTTTATCTAGTTCTTGGGAAACATATTTTTATGGTCTGAGTATAGTTAATGTTCAGAATGGGTATGATTCAGTATGGATGTAGTATTAATGGTTCTTCCCTGAAATACTTAGATCCCTATCTTTTTGCTGATGAAGAACTAAGTTCAATCCTTTTCAATGGCCTAGTTCCCTCAAAACTAATGGATACTTTAGCTTATTTCCACTAAGACCCAGAATAAAATCAGACATCCTTATTGTTAGTCAACTGGTTCCATTATTTTATTTAGGGAGTCATCTCAGCAATGTGTAAAACCAAAACATCCTTTCTAGCTAGGTCTTATGGACTGGGAAAAAAAGCTACCTTTGATCTATTGTGTATTTTAAACTAAAATATACACTTCAATTTAAACACATTTAATATAACTTTTACATCTTTGTATCAAAGAGAATAATTGCCAATGTTATATTTCACAGCAAAATTCTCCTCTACAAGATAATACCTGCTCTTCTCCTTCCTCACTCCTCCTCCCAAGTGAGAAAACCCCCCCAAAAAAGGGGGGAGGGAAATAAAATATACACATTTATTCATTCAATGCCAATCCTCTTAGCCTAAGACAAGAAGCAATCCTTTGATACTATTGTCCTACCTCTCTTCCCCTGGATACAGATTGGGTAACCACAATTATCAGGAAGGTGTTGTTTTCTCCTTTCGCTCTGTCATCTGCTCTAAATTTATATTTCACTGGTCTCTTACAAGGATAGTGCAGCAGATGGCTAGTGAAATCTAATTAGTGATGTCTTACAAGTTGTGTCAAGACTCTTCAATAAGGTTGTTTTGTTGAAAAGCCACAGCCTGTGTGTTAGCTCTGTTCCCTGATTATTGGCGAAAGGAATCATAAGTACCGGTCTTTATTTTACCTAGTTCAGAGCTTGCCAAGTGGAAACAGCCATTTTCCCCAAGAGCATTTGTCAAAAACAATGAGAGGCAATTGTTGAACTTCATAACTATCTGAGGTAGTGGAGAGCAGTTGGGCAAATGATGTACTAACCACGAAATTTAAGATTAAGAGCTGGAGTAAGAAATGTTCATGTGGGGATTTTAAAAGCCCAGACCCATTGCTGAGAATGTAAATGGTTATGACTGTGTGGATACCAAGGACTGTGTACATGCCGAGATCTTTGTGCATGCTTATGCTTATGTACATGCTCAAGAAAGACCTGAGAAGGCCCTGGGTTCCCACCTATCACTAAGTATGAAACTCTGCACAAGCAGGAAGTAAAAACTAAGGCAGAGTATGAACTATCAGATGGAGGAGTGTTAATGGAAAGAGCCTAAGTGTCCATCAACAGACGAATGGATCAAGAATTTGTGGTTTTTCTATACCATGGAATACTACATGGCAATGAGAAATAATGAAATCTGGCCTTGTGTAGCAATATGGATGGATCTTGAGGGTGTTATGCTGATCGAAATAAGTCAGGCAGAGAAGGACAAATATCATATGTTGGCATGGAGGAGGACACTTGGGATGAGCACTGGGTGTTATGTGGAAACTAATTTGACAATAAACTATTTGTAAAAAAAAAAAAAAAAAGATGGAGGGGTGTTAAAATCGTGCCCCCAACAGGCCCACATGCTATAGGACTTATTAGTTCAAGGCAACTAAAAAAATCTCTGTCTAATAATTAAATTTATTATGAAGCTAGGCAAGTGGAAGCTTAAGAAACCACACATGACAAACATAAACTTTGTAAAATTAGTTTAACAAAGTTACTAAACAAATAACAAACCCCGGTAGAGGAGAAAGACCTAATTTACAGAATTGCAACATTATGGTATTGAAAACTTCTAACTTTCAGCCAAAATTTCTGAGACATGCAAAAAATATATATATATACATATATATATATGGAAAAAACAGTAAAGAGAAACTATCCATCTGTCCATGTAGAAGCGCCTGGGTGGCTCAGTTGGTTAAGCGTCCAACTTCAGCTCAGGTCATGATCTCATGGTTCATGGGTTCAAGCTCTGCATCAGGCTCTGTGCTGACAGCTAGCTCAGAGCCCAGATATTGAACTTACTGACAAAGATTTAAATCAGCTATTGTAAATATATTCAAATAACTAAAGAAGACCAGGTCTGAAAAACTAAATAAAAATTCTGAAAATCATGCCTCCATAAATAGATATTATCAATAAGGAGATGGAAACTACATAAGAAACCAAGTAGAAATTGTAGACTCAAAAAGTATTACAAATGACAAATTCACTAGAGGTGCTCAACAGATCAAGCAGACAAAAGAAATATCCAATGAACTTGAAGACTCATTCAGCTGAGATTACCCAATCTCAGGAACAGAAAGGAAAAAAAAAAATTAGTGAACATCCTCGGACACCATTAGGGCACTCCCAAGTACACCCACATGCACTTAATGGGAGTCTCAGAAAGAGAAGAAAGAGAAAGACAAAGAAAAAGAACAGTTGAAAAAATAATGACCCCAAACTTCCTAAAGGGTTAATGGAAAGCATTAATCTACACATCCAAGAAGGTCATCAAACCCCAGGATAGATAATTCAGAGTGCACAATTAGATACACCATAATCAAAATGCTACAAGACCAAAAAATATTTTAAAGCATTAACAAAGAAGTGACTAATCTTTATGAGAGATCCACAATGATATTAAAAACTGATTTCTCATCAGAAATACTGGAGACAAGAAGGCCATAAGATAACATACTCAACATCCTGAAAGAATAAGACTACCACCCAAGAGTCATTTCTAGCAAAACAATCCTTTAAAAATTGAAGGAGAGGGGGTGACAGGTGGTTCAGTTGGTTAAGCTTAGAACTCTTGAATTTGGCTCAGGTCATGATCTCACGGTTCCTGAGTTTGAGCCCCGAGTCGTGCTGACAGTGCTGAGCCTGCGTGAAATTTTCTCTCTGCCCTTCTCCTGCTCTCTCTCTCTTTCTCTCTCTGTCAAAATAAATAAGTAAGCTGAAAAACCTGAAGGAGAAATTAAGAAAATTCCAGATAAATAAAGAGAATTCACTGCTAACTGATCTGTCCTACAAAAACTTCTAAAAGAAGGCTTTCAGGCTAAAAATGAAAGCAGATTAGACAGTAATGAGAATATGTGTGGAAAAAAAAGCACTGATAAAGGTAATGACGTAGGTAAATAGAAGTGACAGTATAAACATATTTCTATTGTAACTTTTTTCTCCTATCTGATTAAAAATCAATTGCATAAACAACAATAATGAACTGTGTGGATGTGCATGCAACATATAAAGATGTGGTTTGTATGGTAGCACTAAGGAAGGAAGAGGAAATGAAGCTATATAAGAATACATTTTTGTATATTATTGTAATTAAGTTTATATTAATCTGAACTAAATTGTTATAAATGAGCATATTAATTGTAATCTCCAGGGGAAATTGTTAGGAAAGAATTTTTTAAAATTATGAAAACAAGGACAGATTGATGTAAGTATCATACTAGGTAATATTTGTTTAACACAAAATGTGGTAGGAATGGGACGACAGAAACAAAACAGGACATAAAAATACAGGAAACAAATATCAAAATGGCAGAAATAAATCCCCCCGATCCTTAATTACATTAAACATGAAGTGATTAAATCATTCGATCTATAACTAGAGATGAACAGAATGTATTTTTTTAAAAAAGTGTTAGAGCTATAAGCTGTAGATAAGAAATATATTTTATATTCAAAGACACGATGGATTAGTAGTAAAAGGATGTTAAAAAATATACCATACAAACAGCAATTGTAAGAGATACTGAGGTGCTATACTACCGTCAGACAAAATAGATTTTACATCGAAAAACAGTTACAAGAGGCAAAAAATGGTTATCATAAAATTGTAAAGAGTCAATTCAACAAGAAGATAGAACCAGTGGTAACATATATGCACCAGTAGCAGAGTATCACAATATATGAAGTAGAAACGGACAGAAACAAAGTGAGAAATAAGACAACTCAACCAAAATAGTTGGAGATTTCAATTCCTCACTTTCAGTAATTAATAGGACAACTATACGGAAGATAAACAAGAAAAGATAAGACTTGCGTAACACTGTAAACCAATTCGACTAACAAAACTATTGAACTCTTGCTCCAACAACACCAGAATGTACATTCTTCTCCAGTGCACAGCTAGTGGACTCTAAGATGGAAGACATGATAGACCATAAAGCAACCTTATCTTACCAACAGCTAGCCACGCAAGGTCCTGGAAACTTTGATTCCAAGTTCCTTAGGGACTTATGTTAACACTAACTCCCACTAACTAATAGTATTATAAATGTAAAAGATTTAAATAACACAAGGTATGTTCTGTGACCCAGAGGAAATGAAGTTAGAAATCAGTAACAAAGAGAAACTTGAGAAATTCACAAACACGTGGAAATTAAACAGTGTACTAAATAAAATCAATGGGTCAAAGCAGAAATCATAAGGGAAATTAGAAAAATGTTTGAGAGCAAAGCAAAGAAAGCACAATGTGTCAAAAGTATGGCTCAAAGCAAAAGCTGTGCTGAGAGGAAAATACATAGTTACAAGTGCCTGTATTAAAAAAGGAGAAAGAGCTCAAATCAATAATCTAACTTCCATTCTAAGAAACTAGAAAAAAAGAAGGAATTAAACCCAAAGCAAGCAGAATTAGAGGAAAAATTAAAATTAAAACAGCAATCAATGAGACAAAGACTAGGAAACAATAGAGAAGTTAACGAAGTAAAATTGGTTCTTTAAAAATTTATAAATTTTAAACTAAACTGACAAAAGAGAAAAGATGAAGATTATTAAAGTAACAAATGAGAGAACATTATTATTAATTTTATAGAAGTTAAAAGGTTTAAAACAAAATACCACTAATAATTGTACCCCCAAATTAGAAAATCTAAAGGAAATGGATATATAAGACACAAACTACCAAATCAGATTCAAAGAGAAGTAGAGAATCTGAACATAACTATAATAAATGAAGAAATTGAACTAATAGTAAAAAATATTTCCACAAAGAAAGCCCAGGATCATATGGCTTCACTGGTAAATGCTACTCAGCTTTTTAAAGAATAAAATCAATTTTTCACCAACTCTTTCAAAACATAAGAGAAGAAAAAATGCTTCCCAACTCATTTTAGAAGTCTGGTATTACCCTGATGCCAAAACCAAAGATATCACAGAAAAGAAAACTGAAGATCAATATCCTCTAATAATGTAGGCCAAAATATCTTCCACAAAATAACTGTCAAACCAAATTCAACAATATATAAAAATGATTATACATGTTGTTCACAAGCAAGTGGGATTTATTCTAGAATTGGAAAGTTTTTTCAACATGAAAATCAATGCATGTTGATGATTTTCAACATGAAAATCAATCAGTGTACTACATCATATTAATAGAATAAAGGACAAAAACACACATTATCATCTCAGCACATACAGGAAGCCATTTTACAAAATCCAATACCATTTCATGATAGAAAACACTAAAAAATAAACTAAAAATAGAAGAGAAATTCTTCAACCTAACAAGGAATATCTGTGAAAAACCCACAACTGTCATTATACATCATGGTGAAAGGTTGAAAGCTTTCCCCTAAGAAATGGAATAAATCAAGAATGTCTGCTCTCACCACATGCCTTCAACATCATATTGGGGATGCTAGTCAGAAAAAATTAGGCAAGAAAATGAAATAAGAAGTATCCATAGTGGAAAGTAAGAAGTAAAACTGTCCTTATTGGCAGGTGTTATAACATTGCATATAAAAAATTCTCAAGAATGTAAAAAAAAAAGTTAATAAAATATATTTAGCAAAAATGCAGAATGCAAAATCAAAATGAAAACATCAACTATGCTTCTGTATACTAGCAATGAACAACCTGAAAATAAAATTTAAAAATAATTCCATTTATAATAGCATTAGACAGAAGAAATACTTAGTAATCAATGTAACCCAGGAAATGCAAGACTTGTACACTAAAAACTACAAAAAAGTATTGAAATCAAAGGATGCCTAAATAAAAAGATATCCCTGTTCATAAATTTGAAGACTTAATCTGTTAAAATGGCAGCCCTTCTGAGATTGATCCAAAAATTCAACACACTCTCTATCAAAATTTCAGGTTTTCCCCCCCAAAATTTGACAACCTGATCTTAAAATTCATGTGGCAATACATGGGACACAGAATAGACCAAACAATCTTGAAAAAGAAGGCCAATGTTGAAGAACTCATATCTCCCAATTTTAAGATCTACTACAAAGATGCAGTTATTAAGACAGTATGGAACAGGCATAAAGACAGGCATAGAGCTCAATGGAAACAAAACTGAGTGTCCAAAAATAAACCCTCACGTTTTTGGTCAGTTGATTTATAACAAGAGTGTCAATCCAATTGAATGAGGAAAGCATAGTCCAAGGAAAATTGAATACCAAATAAATTTGGACCTTTATCTCAAATCATACACAAAAATTAACTTAGAATAAATCCTGGCTGTGAATATTAGGACTGAAATGGTAAAATCCCCAGAAACATAGGATGACATCTCTGTGACCTCAGATTAAGCAATGGTTTCATAGATATGGCACCAAAAGCAAAAGTGAGAAAAGAAAATAGCAGATCATTAGATTTCATCAAAGTTCAAAACTCTTGGGCATCAATGGCACCATCAAGAAAGTGAAACACAACCCACAGAATGGGAGAAAACAATTATAAATCACATATATGAGAAGACAACCCAATTAAAATCTGGACAAATTATCTGAATAGGCATCTTGCCAAAAAGGCATATAAATGGTCAATAAACACAGGAAATGATAGTCAACATCATTAGTCATTAGGTAAATACACATCAAAGCTACAATAAGGTATCATTTTATATCAACTAGAATGGCTAAAAACAGAAAATGTTAGAGGATGTGGATGGATTGAAATTCTTATACATTCCAATGGAATACAAAATGGTGCAGCTATTCAGTGTAGTTCTACAATTTCTTAAAATGTCAAAGGTAGAGTCTTTATGTGATCCAGTAGTTCCACTCCTATGTGTATATATAAAGGAACTGAAAAAGTATGTCCACATAAAATCTCATATGTGGATGTTCAGAGCAGCATTATTCACAGCAACCAAAAAAGTGGAAATAAGTCAAATGCCTATCAAATGATGAATGGATAAACAAAGTGGTATATCCATTCAATGGAGTATTATTAAGCCATAAAAAAGTGAAATACTAAAACACGCAACATGGATGAACTTTGAAAACACTATGCTGAGTGAAAGAAGCCAGATATAAAGAACCACATATTATACGACACTATTTTTATAAAATGTCCAGAAGAGGCAAATTCATAGAGACAAAGGTATGGTGTTTCTACTGGGGCGATGAAAATGTACTGGAATAAGATAGTGGTAATGATTTTACTACTTGGTGAATATATTAAAAACCTAAAAGTCACTTTGGGGTGCCTGCGTGGATTAGTCAGTTCAGTATTCACCTCTTGATTTTGGTTCAGGTCACAATCTAACAGTTCATGAGTTCGAGGCCCCTGTCAGGCTCTGCACAGCATGGAGTCTATTTGGGATTCTCCCTACCCCCCGCCCCTCTCCCACTCTCCCTCTCTCTGTATCTCTCAAAACAAATAAACAAACTTTAAAAATCCACTTAATTACATACTTGAAATGGCTGCATTGCATGGTATGTGAATTATAGCTCAACTCTTTAATGGCAATTACCAAAATTATAAAAAATAATGTACATTACATATTACAGATACATTATCAATGAGCCCCAAATTAGTGTGGATTTACTTGATCAGTATTTGTCTACCTGTTTACATACTGAAACTTGGAATTACCTGTCCTCAAATTTCTCTTTCTTATAGCTCAAATCCCTATTCATTCATAATCTATTTGGGAATGAAATGTAGAGGAGCCTTAGGAATAATGTTAGAAATCTTGAAGCTATTCAGAGCTGGCTCTCCAAAATTTCTTATATATGTGAAATCGTAGCGATGATACATTAAAATACATCTAACATACTGAATATACTTATGTTAGTAAAGATATGCATTTTGTATATCTTGATTCCACTTGTTTATTAAGGGACTTGCTTAAATTATATTAGCTTTTTTGACTTGTCCTTAACTTCCTTGCCCAAATGTGTGAATCTCCAGCTTTCGTTTTGAGGTCAGTCACAAGATGCTGGCAAGCTCTCTGAAAAGTAATGATCGTCAGTAAGCCAGGAGACAAAGACAAAACCTCCCTCCACAAATCTGTGCAGCATGAAAGGAATTTCCATCAGCTGGCACTGTGAAGCTCTTAAGTCCCACCTATATGATGGATGTTTATCTGTCTGTTCTTTAGAAAAAGAAAATGGTGGCACCAATTGTCCATTTTGTCTGACAAGTCAGGCACAGTGTCTGTAATTACTCAGCTTTTTCACAGCTCACATAAAAATAGCTCAGAGTGGAGACCGATAACCAAAGGAACCACACCTGAAAGGCTGCTAAGTATTAGCAGATGACACCCTTGATGTTAGGATATGATGTTAATTAATTTGAGCTTTCCAAGAAGAAGTATACCCCCAATCCCCCTCCATTTACATAACAATGGAATGTTGCTGCTGCACATTTGAAACTTGGGTTTCCTGGCTATTAACCAGGTCACTACTTTTACTGAACACCCTGTGGACAGTTTAAGATGGCAGAATGATTTATTTCCCACTTTAGCTCCATTTAAGGCATTTAAAAATACACACTTCCTACTAGCTAAATGGAAGCTCAAAACCTCATTCTATGGGGCACCCAGCTAGGTCAGTTGGTAGAGCATGCAACTCTTGATCTTGGGGCTGTCAGTTTGGTCCCCACATTGGGAACAGAGTTTACATTAAGGAAAAAAATACCTTCATTCTAGGCAACTAGTTGAGAACTGAACTGCAAATGCCAGGTAGTGGAAGTTGCATTCTATATTTATTCCACAGTAAATAAATATATTCAATGCACATTCATTCTTTTTGGCCTGAATCAGCATTCCCTTGTGTAATCTGAGCTTCCTTGCTTCCATTTCGCTTTGTTCAAAGGGTCTAGTTACAGAGGCTAAACTTTCTCAAACCTATACCTTTCCTCCCTCTTAGAAACACAGCCCAGCCAAAATTTCCAGGCCACCATTTTCTTCTGGGATAGAATAGACAATATTCAAAATTAACAATGGCAACTCTTTCTACTCTAGACAGAAATGATCATTAATCCTTTTGCGGACTTTTGTTGGTTATCAGCTCTTGTGTGGGCACAAATATCTAGGATACTTATAATTGTGTCTAGTCATTTGTACTAAACAGTCACTTTGTTTTGTATGTATAAAGAGAATAAACAGTGGTCCCTTGACCCTTTGCTTCTCTTGACCATTTGCTTCTCTTAGTAACATTAAAGAAGAGGATAGTCCTTTCTTTTCCCAAATTAATAATTATCCCCAGCAATACCTTCTATTCTTTGAAAGAATACACAAAAACAAAACGAAATATACCTTGCAATTCTCTAATGTTGCAGGGATGTATGAGAATTAAAAAACACATATGGCGGGCTCAAATGGGTGGCTCATGGGGCACCTGGGTGGCTTAGTCGGTTAAGCGTCTGACTTTGGCTCAGGTCATGATTTCATGGTTTGTGGGTTCGAGCCCCGCATCGGGCTCTGTGCTGACAGCCAGCTCAGAGCCTGGAGGCTGTTTCAGATTCTGTGTCTCCCTCTCTCTCGGACCCTCTCCTGTTCACTCTGTCTCTCTCCTAGAAATAAATAAAAATATTTTAAAAATGTTTTTTTTATTTATTTCTGGGAGAGAGACAGAGAGAGACAGCGTGAGCAGGAGAGGGTCCGAGAGAGAGGGAGATACAGACTCTGAAATAGGTTCCAGGCTCTGAGCTGGCTGTCAGCACAGAGCCCGACACGGGGCTCGAACCCACCAACCGCGAGATCATGAGCTAAGCGAAAGTCGGACGCTTAACCGACTAAGCCACCCAGGCGCCCCAATAAAAAAACATTTTAAAAAACCACACAAATGGGTGACTCAGTCAGTCAGTTGAGTGTCCAACTCTTGATTTTGGCCCAGGGCATGGTCTCCGAGTTTGTGGGATCAAGACTCACATCAGCTCTACACTGACAGTGTGGAACTTGCCTGGGATTCTCTTTTTCCCCTCTTTGCCTCTCCACCTCCCTCTCAATAAATATTTAATAAAATATATGCATCCACAAACATCTTACACAATGAGAGAATGATACAAAGTAATATTGTTATTTTATCATTACTTGAAGTTTTAATTTCTTCAAAATGCCAGTTGCCAAACTCAATGATCAATCAAATCTTGTGGCAAATCTAGGAGAAAAATCTGGGAACCAGTGAACATCTGGCTGAAATTTCTCACCAATGGGTGAAAAACTCTTGTTATAGCTGAAAGTTTTGGTGGTAATTAAGACTCAAATTATTCAATTTTATTAAAGAGGCATTTACAAAGCACCCTCTGCACCAAGCACTGTGATACTGTGATCACAACTAAAGATACACAAGCACAAAAGTGCCGTGAACATAATCCCAACTAGTACACAGTCTAGTTATTGAGGCTGCCAACCCAAAACTGTAAATATGTGAAGGAGATATAACAGGGATATAGAAGCAATTAATTCTGAATCGGGGGTCAATTATAAAGAGGGAAGCATAACAGCCATTTATAATTATAAGTTAATGTGCTATGTCTCCCTGGGATATTTCTAATTATGAAATGAAGGACTCTATCTTCCGTTAATAGAATTTCCAATGTCTGTAAAATCTTAATGGAAAGGATTTTTATTTAAACACCGAAGATTGAATACACACACTCAACCGTTATATCTCTAGGAACCCCCCCTCCAAAATTACTGTAAAAGATTTTAATAATATTCATAAATCTCCAAACACACAGAAAATAGAGGAGATGACAACAGACAAGAAATATTTAAATATTGAGAGACTGAAAACAGATGGTCTAGTGCTATGTGATTTAGCGGATCAGAGATCCCTCAAATTTATACACCAGAAGGAAGCAAGCCAATTTATAAGAGTAAGAGATCAGAAAATGGTTGCAACTGGTGTCTCTGGCTAGGAGACGTACAGAAAATCTCCAAACACTGTACTGATTGAAAGTCTGTATGAAAAGCAATCAGACCCTCAGGTGCCATCCCCCAAATTATAGGACTAAGCAGCCTTTCCTACCTCTTAATGGTCAGAAGACTGAAGATTTATTCTCAAATGATGGAACTATATAGAACCCACATGCAGGGACATCAGGGACAGATGAGAGAAGGGTGAAATGCCATATTGAAAATAAGAGGACGCACTACTACAAAAATAGGAAGAAATGTTCTGGAAAATTATTAGAAAAGACATATTCCTTTCAAATAAATATCAGTGACATTGTGTGTAGATTTAACATTATTAGTTATAAATAACTGAAAACAACAGAGAAAAAAAATTCAAGGTGCTGACTGTCCAGTTTGACAATTCTTAATTTTCAAATGGGAATTTTTGGTCAGGATAAAGTCTCACTCAAGCAAAGATGGAATAAAGATATTTTCAGATAGAAAATAAGGTACAGAGTTGACTTCTTATAAATCGGTTACTGAAAAAACTACTAAAGGGTATACTTTAGAAAGAAGTGAAAGCGGCACACAGAAAGTGAGATGTAATTGGGTAAATTTGTCTAACTGCAGAATATAAGATAATTGACTTTCTTTGCTTCTGGTAAGTGAAATTAAAAACAACACCAAAGAAGGTGAGAAACAGTGTTTAATGACTAGTTGAGTTTGTTAAAGTCCTGATCTCATTTGGGAAAGTATAGAGATACTGTATAACTTTAGCTAATTTACGGAACTTAATTAACTTTATTTTTTCCTTCAATTCTCATTTATTTTTGGCTCTGGGGGCAATGTCATCTTTTCAATACAAAAAAATAAAAGGAAGTTCAACACAAAATAGAAATGTGAAGTGTAGGACAGGACAAAACCAAGGGTGGGGGGAGGGAATAGCAAAAGGAAGAGATGAGATGTTGCCAAAAGATGGAGCATCTCCTTGTCCACTCTCTGGAGGAATGACTCAAATATTTAGGTAGTAATGCATACCTTGCCATAAATACACTGGGGTGCCGGGTTTTTGTTAAGAAAAGATGGACTTGGGAGAGACTCTCTGGGTCCTTTAAGGCAAGGCAAGTCTCTCTGTCCTCTCTTGGCCTTCTTCTCCAGCCAGGGGAAAAGGACGGAATCCAACATGTGAAGGGGGTGATGTAGGGGAGAGAAGAACCCTCTACACAGAGTGGGGCAGACCCCTGCAAAGGAAACAGCTCATGAGAGAGCTTAGAAGGAGACTAAAAATGGAGATTACACTGCTAACACCTCCCCCGAAACTGAGAGAGGAACAGGGAAATAACTGGAAATTAGGACTTTAATTGCCTGGATCTCGGTCTCCAAAATTGCTCTAGAATGGAAAAGCCTATACCCCTTCCTTATAGGTACCTCCACCTGCTATAAGATAGCTTGCTTTCTTTGCCCCTGGGCTACCATATGGATTAGGATGGTGCACATAGATCTGGGTTTTCAGTACATGGTTCCAAATGGGATCTGATGAGACTCAGCTTCTTTGAGAATTATCTCAAAAACAAAGGGAAATATCACCTGGGAGAACTGGGTGCCAAAAGGAATACAGGGTTACCCAGAAAGTCAGAAACCCAGGCTTCCCAGAATGAAAGAAAGGAGACATTTAACAAGCAATCAATATTTATTGAGTGCCTATTATGTGCCAGGTACTGTTCTAGGAACCTCCCTTCCACCCTCCAAAAAAGGAAAGCAAAACAAGACAAAAGAGAGGCAGAAAATATAAATTCTGAGGGACAGGAAAAGGGCAGTTGAGGAAGAAGTCTGAGGGATCTCTGAAGCCTGAGATGATGGTGCTCTGCTTTAGGCCTCCTCTTTTTCTCTGGTGGCATTCTGGTACTGGTGGTACTAGGAGACAAGGTCATCCCTGCTGCTCCCAGCTGTGGTGAACTCCATCTGCTCCATGCCTTCCCCTGAGTACCAGTAGAGGAAGGTCTTGTGCCAAAAGATGCCCATGAGCTGGCAGCCATCGTGTTCTTAGCATCAAAGACCTGCTGGGTGAATTTGGGCACAGTGAAGGCTCCACACCACTGGCTTCCATGACTGGTCAGAGGGGCAGAGCCAGGCCTGAAGAAGTGGAAATAGAGAAAGGGCACCAACTTGACAGCTGGCTTGCAGATGCCAATATTGAGCTGACCAGGGAAGCGGAGGTTGGTGGTGACACTGTTCATGGTGGCTGAGACCAGGTGGTTCCGGTCCCGCAGTGGGTGTGGTCAGCAGATTTCCTAAAGGGTCCAGTTGTCAATGCAGTGGGTCTCACCCTCATTCTCTACCATCTGATGGTCAGAGAGGGTGGTGCTTTGGGGCTCAGCCATGGTGAACAGAACTTTATGAGGGTACCTCCCTGAAGGTGTTGGTGATGTGGTCTTGCTGATGAGCAAAGATGCCCACCCCAGAGCTTGTGCCCCCACCTAGTGAGCGGGTCCATTTGGCCCTTCTGTAGAATGGCCCTTTGTTCAGTTGTTGCCTGCCCCAAACCGACTGAAAACAAATTTTTCTATCTCCATATCTGGCCAAAATGACGTTAAGTGAACAGGGCCCATAGACCTGGGTTCTAGATCCACCAAAGTAGCATGCGAACGTATCCGTCACCTGTGGCTGTAGTGTGGTACTCAGAGACACAGTCCAGCTACAGGTCACTGTAGGTAGGTTCCAGTGGGACTGATGCCAATGCCTCACTAATTACCTCCCAGAACTTGGCACCGATCTGGTTGCCACCTTGACCAGCCTGGAATGAACACGATTCCTTTCATAGTTAAAGGTTTTTTTTTTATTATTTTTGCTCACCTCACGGTGTGTATGGGACAAGAAAATGATATGGAATTTTTTTCTATATTGCTAATGGCAGGCTGGAAGGGCAGGACGTGTCTCAGAGGCTACAGCAGTGAGGTCTGAAGGTAGGGACAGGAAGGTTTGGAGAGTAGAACTTTAAAGATTCACTTTAAAGATTTATTTTTACAGTGCATTAATGCTTCATGCTTCTGAAATATCGTCAGTGTTTTACTTCTTGTATGTCAGTTACATAAATGTTCAATTTGTGATAAATTCATTTTTGTTGTGTGCAATTTTCTGTACGTATATTATACTTCAATATATTTTAATTAAGGGAAAGTAAAAAAAAATAAATAAAAATATAATTAGTAGCTTCCAACCTGGGATTATAAGCCCACAGATGTAGAAATGGTGGTGTTAAAAAAAGCTATACACACACACACACACACACACACGTTAAATAACACAAAACATGATGAAAGAAATTAATCCAAGTTGGTCAGTGTAACTTAAATAAAATTAATCTTCTAAAAGATACTATTGGATTGGATGTATTGGATTTTCTAAAAACAAACATCTCAGCTATATAATATTTTTTTTAATACTGACTTATTTTTTTGAAAGGGAGAAAGAGAACACAAGAGCATGAGTGGGAGAAGGGTAGAGAAAGAGGGAGAGAGAATCCCCAGCAGGCTCCATGCTGTCAGCAGAGAACCCAACATGGGGTTCGATCTCCCAAAACCATGAGATCATGACCTGAGCTGAAATCAAGAGTTGGAAGCTTAACTGACTGAACCACCCAGGCACCCCAACAGCTATATAATATAAAAAGAATACTTAAAATACCCAATTTTCTTTAGGTGAAAAAAAGATTCACTTGATATATTTTTATCTGATTTAGCCATTCTAGGATTGAGGAGAAATTGAATTTAAGGCAAAAATATGGGACAAGATAAAATAGTTCCAAGCACAAATAATAATATTGGGATATTTTTAATGAACTTCCTTTAGACACTGATAAATCAAATGGAAAAAAAATAAAGAAAAAGATAAAAATTTAAGTAGTGCAAGTTTGATCTTGCACTTGAAAAGTTTGATCTTAATTCTGTCCCCATCAGAGAATATATACATATTTATACTATATATTAAGTGTGCATAAAATTTGTCAGGTACTGGGGTACCTGAGTGGCTCAGTCAGTTAAGCATCCAACTCCTGATTTTGGCTCAGGTTATGATCTCAGGGTTTCATTAGTTCGAGCCACATAGCATGCTCTGATCACACAGAGCCTGCTTGGGATTCTTCCCCTCTCCTTCTCTCTCTGCCCATCCCCTGCTCATGCTCTCTGTGTCTCTCTCAAAAAAAGAAAAAATAATTTAAAATTTTGTTAGGTACCATACATGTCATAAAGAAGATTCAATAAACATTGAAGAACTATCCCCATATAGTCCAGGTTCCCTGATCACATTCATAGTGAATTTGAAATGAAGCAGTACTACAAAATTTCTAAGAGCAATTACTTTAACAATAATAATAACCACTGCCACCACCACTGTCACTGACACCTAAAAATAGAATCAAATCAATCCATGGGTTTAAAGAAGTAATGCTGGAAATTACAAAATAGGTAGAAATGTAAGAAAATAATGCTTTATCAAATTTATATTGTAAAATCACATTTAAAAAAAAACAATGTAAAGGGGTGCCTGGGTGGCTCAGTCGGTTACGCGTCTGACTTTGGCTCAGGTCATGATCTCGCGGTTCGTGGGTTCGAGCCCTGCGTCGGGCTCTTGTGCTGACAGCTAGCTCAGAGCCTAGAGCTTGTTTCAGACTCTGTGTCTCCCTTTCTCTCTGACCCTCCCCTGCTCATGCTGTCTCTCTCACGCTGTCTTTTTCTCTTTCAGAAATAAATTTTTTTAATTAAAAAAATAAAAAAATGTAGGGGCGCCTGGGTGGCTTAGTCGGTTAAGCGTCCGACTTTCGCTTAGGTCATGATCTTGCGGTTCGTGGGTTCGAGCCCCGCGTCGGGCTCTGTGCTGACTGCCAGCTCAGAGCCTGGAGCCTGTTTCAGAGTCTGTGACTCCCTCTCTCTCTGACCCTCCCCTGCTCACGCTGTCTCTCTCTCTCTCTCTCTCCTAGAAATAAATAAAACATTTAAAAAAAAATAAAAAAAAAATAAAAAAATGTAGACTTAAAATGAATTTGTTAAAATTAAGGATCAAAAAGGGAAAAATTGAATAAATCCCAGGAAAGAAGATGAATGGAATATAAACACATACAAAGTAATAAAAAGGAAAAGAGAGATGATCAGAAAACACAAAATAAGAGAAATATGACTAACCTCTAATAATCACTACTACATGAAAAAATTACTCACAGCAAAATCATTAATCAGAATAAAGGGCGATAAAATATAACCCTCAAGGGAACAATGCATTAAGAACTCTCAAAACCATGAATATGTATACCACTAGCAACATCCCTTCAAAACACAAAAGCAAGAAATTATAAGTAGAAATCAACAAGATCATAATCTTAGTGGGAGTTTGTCTTCCTTCCTTCCTTCCTTCCTTCCAGAGAGAGTAGAATAAGTAGTGGGAGAGAGAAGGAGAGAGAATCTTAAGTAGGCTCCACACTGGTAAACCCCCAACACAGAGCGTGATCTCATGACCATGAGATCAAAATCAAAAGTCGCATGCTTACCCAACTGAGCCACCCAGGTTTCCCTTTTCTTTTTTTAAACAAACATCTCACAAAATTTGAGCAATCAACCTGAGAAAAAGTTATATTTGAGAGATTTATTTTTCAATTTTATGGTGTTTTTCTGGGTGGTGATGGTGGTAGTGGTGTGTATGTGTGTTTGCTTTTAATTAATAGAGAACTTCAGTTAACACTTTCTATAAAAATATTGTAAATTAGTCATAAACAGGCATAGGAAAATTGACCAAAAAGAGGAAAGAGAAAATTAAAAAGCAAAAGCAGATGGAGAGATAGATAGATGAATGACTGACACCAGCTTCAGTATAGTTGTAACTTTGGAAAAGAAAGTATGGAAATTGGATTTTGAATGGATACATGGAGGCTTCAATCCTTATCTTCTATATTTCCCTTATTTAAAAACAATGCCCTGAAGCAAGTATATAAAAGCATTGCAATTTGTCAAGTATCAGCATTAACTTTAAGTGTCTTCCTCACATCATTCTCTGTGCATTACAGTATGTTTGAATTATTTTATAAACAAGCAAACACATGAATAATAATGGCTCCTGAGATACCTATATGAAATGAGAATTACTTTTCGAAGATCAGTGCTCCCAAGTAAAATACTATAGATAGATAGATAGATAGATAGATAGATAGATAGATAAGTAGGTAGGTAGATAGGTCTAAATCAAAGTATTAACTGAGGAAAACAGTGAGATATTATGGCAGTAGCCATGCAGTGATGATGTCCACCCTCAGGACATCTGTAGCTATGGCATTACAGTATCTATACACAGTCTCACTACAGGATCCCAGTTGACAACTTGAATATGGGATCAGGGAGCAGTGCCTAAGAGAAAAGTTTACAGAGGTTCAGCAGGGTAAGGACTGGACTCCCACCTGTACTAGGGCTATATCCTAGTCATCAAGATACTGAGCATAAATCCAACATGTGTTGGGTGAATCATTATTTTTCATGCTCAATTCCAATGCTTCAGGAGAGGCTCACTTCATTTTTAGCTCCAGGGTTGAACACATGACCGAGATCTGGCCAGAATGTCACATTACTTTGTACACACTCGATGGTTCTTGAAGATTCCCAGGATTCAAGCTGTGCCAATCAGAGCCTTTCCCAGGACTGCTGCTGAAATTGTTAAGGAAGAGAAACCCTATCCCGAAACCATGAGTACTGAAAGTCCATGAATAGTTGAAGCTGCTGGTGATCATCTTTGCAATCACCTGGGAAGCCAGAAAAGAGAACCAGGTTCTGGGAACAAGGAAAGAGAGAGAGGACAGGTTTAAAGGGCAGAATGGGGAGAGGAGAGGAAACCCCTTATCCTCTTGTGTTTTTCTGATAAATGAACATCTCTTTTTCACTTGAGTTAGTTTTCTTGAGTTTTTCTTACAAGTAAAAGGTTCTGGCCCTATTATCCCAGCCATAAAAATTGGGCAAAAACCGTAGTGCTAGCTGAAGAAAGATTTTCATGGCCAGTGATTGCGCTGATACAAGAGTAGGCTGACATTCCCATGGTGGTGATAGATTTTTCGGGGTCATTTATACCTGTTTAACTTTGTGATCAATGGCGTAGACCTCTGAGGCAGCCAGCAGAAGGAAGGTACAGCCTGTGGCAATGAAACCGGGATTTTTTAATTGTGTGAACTGTGTGTTAGACTCACAGTCTCACCCTCACGAGGACAGCCCGCCAGAACAAAGTGAAATCCTCAGCCCCAAACTGAGACATCCTGCAGAACCTGTAACATCCACATGAGAACAGCCAGTGAAGAGGGGAGAATAATGCTCAACAGTCAACTTTCCTTAAAGAAGAACATAAGGGAAAGGATAGGTTGCCCTACAAAACTACTCCTTCTAAGAAGAATCTCCTAGGAGGAATAAGGCCATGGAGGAAAGTTGATGCCCCAGAGATATGTCAAATGGAACTTGTCTAAAATAAAACCAGTCATCCTCTGTCACAAACATGACCCTTCACCCACCCCTGCTCTATATTTATCACATATGAAGTAGGTAGGCTGTAATTTGGAAGAAAATACTTGCTAAACTAAGTAAAAGGTGATGCTTCCTCCACTCATCTCCTGTCCCAAAGTCACAAGGGTCAGGATGGTAGTGATCACCAAGGGTTCAGAAGATAAGGAGCAACCACTTTGCCTAAGAGAGGGGTGGTTTGGGGAGTGGTTTTTGGCTCCAGAAAAAGAGTGAAGATGAAGAGAAAACAACCGAAAGTGAATGAAGGAGTGAAGAGGAGGAGTCAAGAGTTGATATGAGCCAAGCAGAAGGGGAGAAAGGCCATGGAGGTTTTTTAGTACAAGACTATAAAATAAATAATTTGGAAAGCTTTCTTTCCTGGCACCCATGGTGACCACCATCTGACCACAAGGCCTTGGGTCAAGTCTACAATGTTCAGGAATGTTTCTCTGTGTGTTTTGGAGGAAGAAGTGAAGAGAAAGGTTTCACAGGTCGATAAATATTGTGTAGAAACCCAATGTATTATAGAAGAAAGTGTATAGACTTAGGAAATCATGAGAACTTAAGCCTCATAAAATCCTGGAAATACCAAGAGACTTTAAAATTTCTGCAAGAAAGGAAGGTGGGCTCAAGGTACTCTGTTGGTTCTCAAGAGGCCATGAGAGTCACCCTGACAAAAGATCATCCTGCACTCTACATGATGCCATTGTCCTTTGACATGCTTAAAGCATCCCCAGTCTCTCTCTCTCTCCATCACCACTCACATTCTGCCAGTCTGTTTTCTTTCACGACTCCTCTAGCCACCTCTCAGTGTTTCTCTCAAGCTCTTTCCTCCCCAAATACTCTTTTTCTTTTTTTCATTTTTTAATGCTTTATTTATTTTTGAGAGAGACAGAGATGGAGTGCAAGGAGGGGAGAGGCAGAGATGGAGTGCAAGGAGGGGAGAGGCAGAGAGAGAAAGACACAGAATCTGAAGCAGGCTCCAGGCCCCGAGCAATCAGCAGAGAGCCCAATGCGGTGCTCAAACTCACAAACCACGAGATCATGGTCTGAGCTGAAGTCAGATGCTTAACTGACTGAGCCACCCATGCACCCCCCAAATACTCCTCCTTTTAGAGTCTCCATCTGTGTTTGGTTCAACTATCTACCCAGCCCCCTAACAGAAAACCAAGTGACTCTTTATAATCCTCTCTCCCTCTCTTGGTCCCTTGAACATTAACTTGTCTCTGTTCTGCCTCCTAAATGTTAGTCATCTCCATCCACTCCTGCCATACCAGTCCAAGATTCTACTCTCTTATCTAGAAATAGCCATCTTTCAATTTTCTTCATTCTTTAAGTGCCAGCAAAATGATCTTTCTAAAACATATTTTATCATAACACACACTTGCTTAAAACTTATCTGCACCTTTCCATTGCTTGTACCATGAAGCCTGGTTTTACCTGTCATGTCATCTCATCCCAGGACCCTCAACTCTATTCCACTAGCCATACTCAACGATGTGGAGTTCCAGTGTCTGGTCCACCATTTTCCCTCTTATGGTTCCTTTGGCTGTACCCTCCTATCTCATAGACTCACCTTACTCACTTTATAGGCACTACGTCTCCTACAAAGATTTCCCAAAATTTAGCTCAGTCCTTTTCTTCTGTATACTTACATCCATCCATATAGACCTTCCTCATGACTTCTTTCATGCTGAGATATGATCCCACTTACACAACCTTCGCTCATCTATGAGCATACTGAGGGCAATGTATAGGTCATCTCTAAGTCCCCATCCCACAAGCATAAGTGGAAGTACAGTTCACTTTAAAGGGATACTATGAGAACAAAGAGAATTCATGAATGTGTGGTATTTGGCCAGTGCCCAGAATATAATTATTTTTTGCAAACAGTATTTGGTTCTCTGTACCCCCACTTTGCGCATATACCCAGAACCTAGCCTGAGGCCCAGAACTGAGTATATCTTGTCATCTCACACCCCCTCATTGGACCCCTAGAGTGCTCCAGATAAACTGGGGACTCTGAGCAAGGCTCACAAGGTCCTCATGACCTGGTCACTACACGCACCACCTAAGTACCCTTCTCTTGATGACACTAATCCAGTAACTGCTTGGGTATCATGTCTCAGAGGAAGTTTCCCTGGAAACTCAGACTGAAAAAAAAAATCCCTCTCCTATACCCCTATACAACCCAGATCATATTCCATAAGATCTGTACCAAGTTACATTGAAACCATCTTTCTATGTATCTGACTCTCCAGTATATTTTTGTATAACCATAGTGCCAGACAAAGAGCCTACAAAAATTATATGGTCAAGAGAATTTTTAAAATTAATAGGGTAAAGTTTAATTCAGTGAGGGTAATGATATTATGATCGTCCATGTCTCACAGGAGAGGAAACAGGCTCAGGGAAGTTACAAAGCAAGTCAACTACAGTCTTGGAGTGATAGAGATGTGACTCGAGTCCAGATATTCTTATTCCAAAGTCTATGCCTATTTTAACACAGCAGATGCCTCCATTTCAGTATTTTTCTTACAGGATTTCAATCTAATCTCAAGGTCACTTAATCAGGTTGCAATCAGTGCCCTTATCTATAATTCACTGATAAAACTAGTAAAGCTAAATGATAGTCACCAAGATAAAGAGCCAAATTGCAAATCCTGGAATTGAACTTGTTCTAGAAAACTGGTGTTGTCATGAAGACAGATAAAGAGAATCTACCTTTAGAAAAATCCAACCCAATTTATCAAAATTAAGGTCAACCAAACACAAAAATCTCTAACTGCTAACCAGATATCTCATGATATCCCATGACTCCCTGGCCCCTAAAAAAGGCAATTTCTTTCAGAAGCAACAAGAACAACAAAATTAAAAAGATAAAAGAAGAGGAGCCCATTGGTATAACTGAGCAGAGGGTTACAAATGGATTCATCAGAGGAAATTGCTAAAATGCCTACAGGTGTGAGAGGTCCCATATGTTCACTCTACTCTGGAATCCTTTCAGGGGTGGGGGGTGGGGGGGAAATTAAGTTCTCAGAGCGAAGGCAGCCTGTACCCACTCCATGGATGATGAAAGGCATTCAGACCTAATTATGTTACTTTCAGCAGAATCACATCTGGAGTGACTTCTCAAGTGTAAAGACAACAGAAAGTATGAGATCAGGAGGGGGGCTTGCAGATCTCAGTGCAATGTCACAGATGCATTGTGGAATGATGGGACCTCAGAAGTGCTTCACGCTGAGTTTTTTGAGACCCCGTAACAAACTAGAGTAAAAAGCCCCCGAGTATTCCAGTGTGCCTTCACCTATATGTCGACTGAAGGGGTTGTTTCCATGTTGTCTTTTATTTACTTTCCCCATGCTTACTTCCAAGGCTTTCTTTTAAAGTGTATTATGTATATCATCTATCAGAAAACACCACCCCAAAATCAAGAGGAGCTCCAAAGGCAGACAGGATTTCCTTACTTTCCTTGACATCCTTAAACATGACATGTACATCTGCTGTTAGTAAAATCTAGACCAGAGGTTAACGCATCTTTTCCATCAAGGACCGAACAGTAAGTATCTTGGGCCTTGTGTGCCTGACCATCACTCACAGCTATTAAGCTCTGCCACTGAAGTGAGAAAACAGCCACAGACATTACGGAATGAATGAGCATGGCTGTGTTCTGATAAAACTTTATTTACAAAAATGACCTGCAGGCCAGATTTGGCTCACAGGCTATGACTTGCTGACTCTGATCTAAACTGCAACAGGCCAGGTAGGCGATACAACCAATCATCTGTGTCATGGCTCCTTCTAGTTAAATTCTCTGCCCCAAAGTGATTGGTTATTTTTATGCTTTCTGACTCATTCCTGAAAGTGTAGAAAAAAGTGACAACTCACTAATAGTCACATCAAGTTAAATGATAAATGTGGAAACATTTTAGTAAATCTTGCAAATGTAGGTCACTACCATCAGCACAGACAGATCCAACCAGATTTGATAGGGGTTCATTCATTCACTGTTCACTGATAAGCATTATTTTTAAGTATATGTGACATATCAGGTTCTGGGCTCGACCCTAAAGAACAAATAAAAGGTCCCTTCTATTAAGGATTTTTTGTTCTAACACAAAAGAGCAAAAAGCCAGGGCAGTGTAGTGCCATGGGCCCAATGACATTGCCAGATAATGCTTTAGACTCTCCCAGAGGTATTGTCCTTTCTTGGTCTCCTTTGTGACACACCACCCTCTCCCTGCCCTTCCAGTCCTTCTGCTATTAAGACTAGTTAGTCCAACAGAGTGAGGATCAATACTCCAGGGAAAGAGAGAACAAAGAAAGTGTTCAGCTTTTTAAATCCACTGAGAAATGACTGTGTTGAGAGCCAAATTTCAAGCAGAAGAAAACGAACTACAAAAGTTTGGTCATTTCTTCCCCCTCCCCCCAGATCAAGAACAAATGCTTGGAAGATTAACTATATAGAGACAGAGGGATGAATATTTGATGTCAGGGAAATTTCTGCTTCAAAGGAAGAAGAAAGCCCTCTTAGTGTTTGGGAGAGACGTTCCAGTAAGATGAACATCTCCCCATTGTGGGAACAGGCCCAGCAGAGAAGGGTGATGAGTTGTACAGTTGTTTGCAGGAAGGAGGGCATGCATGTAGAGATAAGAGGAAGACGGGGAGTGGGGGGAGGGAGAAGGGGAAGTAGGAGAGGGAGGAGGAGTATCAGAAGGTTGAAGAGAGGAAACAAGAGGCTCCACTCTGAATCTTGTGTATGATGTTGAAGGCGAGACTGGATTGGGGGGCTGCCTTTGTGACCTCCATATATCTCACCTGGGACTTGCATCTGAGTCCTATTTCTGGCATTATCTTATCATCATTTCCCCTTCAAACTTCAACTGATCTATCTCCCTGGCTCAGCTTTTGGCTGGATTTATAAGTCTGGAGTCGGGTCAGCTCCTTAATAAGAAGTGAACATCATTTGCAGGCTGGAAATGGACTTCACATTTTGGCAGCAATCTTGGGGGTGGGGGAAAGGGAAGTGCTCTTCAGCTGGGGTGGAGCGCATGATTGCTGGATTACAACACAGAATATATATCTTCTGGTGACTTCCCAGCTGCAGAATCCTGGCTGCAATTAGAAACCTATATGTCTAGTCATTTTATCATTTTTATACATTTAGGAGCTCAAGTGTTTGCTCTAGCAGGCTGCAGCTGGCTGCCTGTCAACTCCCAGCTGTTGTTTAGCTGAAACACCACAGCTAAAATTGTGGGCCAATATGACCGGAAACCAAATTGGGGAGTGAACCAAAAAGTTCAGGATTAGTTAAATATGTTTGGTGCTCGTTCTTTGCTTCAACCAGGTGAAACCTACTCAGTTATAAGAAGGCAAAGGAGGAGATTTGAACCCCATCCATATATTTCGAGAACTCTTTACGTGAAACAGACGCACGCGGCAAACCAGTGTGCTCTCAGTAATTATTAGGTCCAAAACAGGGCCATTCCATTAGGCTGGTTTCTGGTTTTCTCCACTTCCCAGGAGTCACCAGCTCAGAGACTTAATTCCAAATAAAGAAGTTTGGCTGCTTAGAATAAACACAACATTCAACATTGGGAGGTAGTGTTGTTGGATGAGTCTTGAACAAATATAGGAAAAATAATATTAATCCTGCAGTTGGGTCCTTTATAGGTGAGACTGAGGGGCCACCTAAATGTATAAAACTTGCTATCTAACACTAGGTCTTCTTGCAAATGGAGTCTCCCTTTAGATCGAAGCCACTTTGAAAAAACAGGGGGCCTTGTCTTTTCAGTTTAGAGCTCATTTCATCACTAAAGACACTTGGGTTTCTAGGAAGGGTCTTTAAGAGACGCATATTCTGCATTGACCCAGCACAGGATGAAATGTGCGTGATGAGTTTATAATTCTGCATCACTTATTAGCTACTATTTTCACTATCATGCTGGTCACTGGCACTAGAGTAGATGGCTCCACCAGCATCCCAGGCCTGGGGCTTCACTTCAGCTGTCACGGAGTTTGGGAGAAGCTGCCCTTGGAGGAAAGAAGCTCCTTTTTAAAGCAAAGAGCTGCAATAGGAAGGGAGAAGATTTCAGGTGGACTGACCTTGCTTCTGGGAAAATGGAGCACCATGTATCCATTCCCTAACAACCTGACCCCCTGCACTATTTCAGTTCTGATTATAGAATGACTTCTGGTGCCAGTTCTAGAGGGTCAGGAAAGTCTGCGGATCAGAGTTAAGACAGAACAGGCAGGCACAAGAGCTAGCACAGCGGTTAAAACCACAAAGCACTGGGGGACTACTGATCCTGGCCAATACCATGAAAAGTGGGTGCAGTATGATTTGAGTCCCATGGGGTACCATGACATGAAAATAAACATCTAACAAGCTTTGCAAAGAGAATGATATAGAAAATTATGCAGGTAGGATTGGCATTTAAGACTCAAGCTGGAAACTAGGCCACTAGGTATTGATATGGTCAAAGGTCACCAGGAACCTGGGTGTGGAGCTCCAAGGTGAATAAGAGCATTGACAGGAGTTGGGTCAATAAATAGAGACAGGCATAGCTGAGACACAGGTCTCTACAAGCAAGGAGACATAAGGAGGGAGAAAGAGCATGTGAATCCCAAAGATAAATGGATCTTAACTGTATTGACCAATGTCTTACTGATAAGAGTAACACTGAGAAAATGAAGTTATAATAAAAATTCTGAATAATGTTCAACAGTATTCTCACAGCTATCCTTGGGTCCTTTATTCATAACAAGTATATTTACTACATTTATCTCTTTCATTCACGCAGCAAACAGCTGTCTTTTGGCGTTGGAGGGAAATGAAGTGTGCCAGGTGCTTGGGCCACAAAGCTGAAGGGACAGAGTCCGTACCCGCGATATCTCGTCAACCTGCCAATGAGGCAAACTTACACGTGTGCATAATAAAATGTGACAACCATTACGATGATGTGATTAACAAAGTGCAAGTAGGGAAGAAGGACTTTTACCTCAGAGGGAGACTGAAAAAGCGGGATGAGTTACGAAAGATTCTACCAAAGCAGTGACTTAAGAACATGGGGGTTGGGGCGCCTGGGTGGCTCAGTTGGTTGAGCGGCCGACTTCGGCTCGGGTCATGATCTCACGGTTGGTGGGTTCGAGAGTCCCGCGTCGGGCTCTCTGCTGACTGCCAGCTCGGAGCCTGGAGCCTGTTTCGGATTCTGTGTCTCCCTCTCTCTCTAACCCTCCCCTACTCACGCTGTCTCTCTCTCTCAAAAATAAATAAAAAAATTTAAAAAAATTAAAAAAAAAAAAAAGAACATGGGGGTTGGGAGGGTTGGATTTAGCCCGTGGGTCATTGTTGGCCAACTCTTGATAATATTAAACTGCATTTAATTGTCATTCCAGGTGCAGATTCATCCATTCAAAATTAATTCTGACTCTGATTTGTAGTAGAGGATTCAATAAACACTCAAGGTATTTTTACAAGTGCACCAAAGACATACACTGAGCATTGCCGAGAGATGCCTTTATCCAGAACACACAGAGAATTAACACGTCCAGGGGGTGGGGGAGGAATGCTGTATAACTCAACTCTAAGCTGGGATTTTCTCTGAGAATTACTTCTTTCAGCCCCCAAATCTGTCCTAGTCTTGGTCACATCCCTTCCCTGGGGGTAACCTACAAGATCTTCTATGTGGGAACGGAAAGGTTTGGCCCCTTGGCCTCAGGGCTCTGAAGAGCATCTTAGCTGCGGACAGTCTAAGGAACCAGATGAGAACTCGGTTGCTACTGACCTGCAGCCATTCTGCCCTCTGTGCATGCCTTCACTGTTGATCCTGAGCACACTCATCAGTAAACTTCCTGCCCACAGATCTCTCTCAGAGACTGCTACCCCAGCAAACCCAACCGAAGGCACCTGCTACTTGGGGAGGCCACTCGTGTCTTCTTTAGGTCTTCAATGTACCACATTGCTCCCCCCTGCTGGGCCTTTGAACATGCTATTCCATCCGATGGTGCTGCACCTGCACCATCACTGCCCCTCGTCATCCTCCCCAAGCCAGTTCGTGTCTCTCCTCCCGGGAGAGAAGTTACTTTCCATCAGAAATCACTACCATTGCCTCAGAACACAGACTTTAGTTTGCATGAAAGCTACTGTCTTCCTTGTTCACCATTCTATCCCTGATCCAAGTCCCCAGTCCTCGGTAAAGCTTTGCTGGATAACTGGACCTAACGCCCCCTGCAACCACTGTATTCAATACAACATGTGAGGAAATGCTTAACTTCAATCCTCAGTTTCTAGTATAGTATTGTTTTCTTGTGCTTGTTCTGAGAACACTGTCATCAGGTCCTGTCAAAAGTCTGACAGGATCATCAGTAGGTCAGCCAACATCTTGCTCAGGGTGCTTTGACCTTAACACTTGGTACAGCCCACTTTGCCCACTGCTTTGTACTTGGCCTCACGTGTGCCCTGCCCTTCTGTGAGAGGTTCTCAGAGATCACTGAGGCTCAATGTTAGTTGCTTTACTGCTTTATAAGCCAACAGCAGATAGAAATTTACAAAGGCAGAGGTCCAAAGTAAGGTGGGGGGTGTAAAAAGGTAAGGCAAACTGGAAAACTCTAGGAGACTTTTCACACTACCTCAATCACCTTCAGTGTTTCTTACCTCACTTCACCCAGCTTTTAAAATGTTCTGAGAGCAACTTTACAGCAACCACCTTGGTTGAGAAGCACAGTCACAGGGTTGAGATGAAACAGACCCCAAGAGAAGGGAGAAAATCTTGGGGATTTTTTGAGAAGATATGGAATACATCACCATTAGGCTGTTCCTTTAAAATGCATCTTCTACTCAGGCAATAGCATTCCAGTGAGCTTGCATGGAAAGGTAAAGGCAAAAACTCAGTTTCTTTTCTTTCTTTTAGAGAGAAGGGGAGAGAGCATGCAAGTGGGGGAGAGGGGCAGAAGGAGTGAGAGAGAGAATCCCAATCAGGCCCAATGCCCAGCTTGGAGCCCAATGCAAGTCTCCATTCCATGATCCTTGATTGTGACCTGAGCCAATAGCAAGAATCGGATGCTCAACTGACTGAGCCACCCAGCCACCCCCAAACCAGTTTCTATCTTAGCCTGTCACATATCTCCATAGGAAGAAATCTGGGCTCAGGGCGGATTAGCCATAGAATCAAGACAATGCTTCCTAGATTCATCAATGATCCCTTACATGTACAGTATGAGAAAACATTGAGTTCTCCTGTTTGTTTTAACTTCCATCTAATTAAAAGGTGGCACAGACATCATCAGACACATGTCACAATAACCTCTCTAGCCCCACATGGATGAAACAGAATCAACTGAATCATAGCCCTACCCTGGGTGGTTCTTACCACCTCAACCTACTCCTGCCCCCCCCCTTTTTTTTTAAAATTTTAACATTTATTATTGAGAGACAGAGACAGTATGAGCTGGGGAGGGTCAGAGAGAAGAGGAGACACAGAATCCGAAGCAGGCTCCAGGCTCTGAGCTGTCAGCACAGAGCCGGACTCGGAGCTTGAACTCACAAACTGCGAGATCATGACCCGAGCTGAAGTCAGATGATTTCAAGATCATGACCTGAGCTGACGTTGGATGCTTAACCAGCTGAGCCACCCGGGTGCCCCACACAGACCCCCTTAAAAGTCCCACACAGCCTGCCTATGCTTCCTTGTCACCTGTCTCAGCTCCTCCTTAGGGCTGTTGCCTAGGTCTGTGCCTTCTTGCAATTACAGGTTCTCAATTACACACACTTCGTACTAGCTTGAGGGGACAAAAAGTGTGCTTCCTCTCTTGGCAGCTGCTCAAGCCAGATGTTGCTCTTGTGGGCTCTGATTGGCCGGCTGATGAAAGAGAATGGTGCTTCATGGATAGACAAGAGGGGAGATGTAAACAAACCATTTCAGCTCTGAATCAGCAGGTCCTCGTTAACCTGATTGGAAATGTCCTTCAAACTTCACTGGAAAACAGGGAGGACGTCGTCACAAGATCATTCCGCTGAATGCCAGCGGCTCCCTCTCTGGCTAAAATAGCAGAAAGCTTCATTTGGAGACATCATCGCTGCATTCAAGATGAGCTGGGATTCATTTGAGCTGCATCTGCATTGGCAGGCGATAATTGTAGGGATGCAGAAGTTTGTTTATTCTAACCGCTAAATGTTTGTATCTCAAAAACCAATGAAACTTTTCTGTAATCACTTTTAAGATGCACTTGAACCATTCCATCTGCCCAAATCTTCCCCTTGTGTTTCTCAGACAATGACAAGAGAACGTGATTGGGGAAGAGTTAAGCAGCCACCACCTTTGCCCCTTGCCTCCTCAGGACAAGCGTGGAACCCAGGAAACATATTTTGGCTTAGCTTCTGAAGCTTCTGTTGGGGTAGTTAAGACCATTTAAAATACGATAACTGATAACAATCCTGGTAGATGTTGACCATAGATAGACCTGGGAGAGATGTGCTGGGTGGCAAGAACCAGCCAGTATGGTACAGAGTAAGCAAAATACACCACAGATCAAGCAAAACTACTCCCCATTCTCTGCCTCTTCCTCTTCTGATTTTATAGAAATGGTACAAATCTGTGAAGTTTCTTTGCAGGGCCATCCAATGTAAAACACAAAGGGTCCAGGCAGAATTTTAGTCCAGTTTGTTTTCATTACAGGTACCAAGAGTCACTATATGAAACAGGAGGGGGACTGAGCAGTTTATTCAGAATAGATTATGGGAAATCATTATTTTATTTTTTAAGCCAATGTAGAGTTAATCCTTCTAAGGGATTAGACATTTCTTGCACACTGGACTGGCACCTGCAGCTCCCCTCCTGGGGATAAAAAAAATGGTGAAGGCCATCAATCTCCATGACTCTGGGCAGGAGTTGATAATAATAATAATTAATAACCATGTGGGTTCTCTAGCTCCCTTCAACTGGGATCTCAGAATATTTTACTAACACAAACTCATTAAACCTCAAACCACACCTGGGTGTTCAGAAAATGCTTGAAGGTTAGCTCTGTTATTATTTTATATTCCTATTGCATCTTTCCTCCAAGGAGCTCAAAAGGATTATAAATATAGTACCAAAGTAGGTTAACTCATCACAGTTATGGGTCAGGAATACATTTCTTCTTTCTCCTTAGCATGAGAATTCCTAAGCTGTGAAAGATGGATAAGGCTGAAAACAACACAACCGACTCTTGGGCTTCTAACACTATCCATACATCACTTTTTCTACTCAGCAGTTAGCCTCTCTAGAAGCAAACACAGCTTTCCCTCTTTCACTCCACTTCTCCACTATATTAAGTGGGTCTTTCAAGTGTAATTCAGTCAAGTTTTGAAACAGAAAGTAACTATCTTAAATGTGAATGAGGACTTCAGTACAGCAGACAGTGAACTAGATGAACACTGAAGTTCCTTCTGGTTCTAAAATGTAGGTCTGGCAGAATCTGCAGAAGGTTATGTGCAGAAGGTGACTCTGCAGGACATTCACTTTGTGTGTCAACCTAAGCCCACTATGCCCTTGGTCTCAGAGACATGAGTTAATAAGAGAACCAAAACATGCTGCTATTGAAGCACCTGATATAAGTTTTTTTCCAGGCCCTATAATTTACAAATTGTATGATCTTGGACAAACTACATGACCTGACTAGTCTCTGGCTTCCTTATCCATAAAATGGCATTTAATATACCTACTTGAATTGTTATGGGACATTCAATAAAAGGTTAAAAAAGCACCTAGCATATAATAGTTAATAAATGGTGGCCATCATTACTGTCACAAACCACCATGAAGTTCTGTATGGCAAAAGACCAAGACAGAAGAATGACTTTTTCTTTGTCCTTTCTCTGTCCTTCATCTGTTACATTCAATTTCCATTTCATGGAAAATATTTCACTTTTTTTTCTTCCTCTTCTTTGATAAAACTGAGCCCCATTGGACTGACAAAGCCTACCCATTGAAAATAGTCACCATCATTCAGTGGCAGAAACAAAACAAAACAAAACAAACACACAAACGAAAATGAAGACAAAAATATCCAAGTGTACTTTTGCCATTAGAGTAAGTCTCAAAGTTCTGAGCATGTTATTCAAAGCCCTTCATGCTATTTCTAGGCTTTAACCCAACTAGACTGCACACCATTATATAAATATTCCTCACCTTAATACTCTTCCTCATGGCTTTCAGATTTTTTTTTTTTTTTTTTTTTTACAAATAGTTTATTGTCAAATTGGTTTCCATATAACACCCAGTGCTCAGAACAGACATTCTGAACATGGGTACACCCACACACTCCAGGTAAAGGTGCAAGTCAGGACACTTGTCCAAGGGCAATTTGGTACAACTTATTAAAAGCAAAAAAAAAAAAAAAAAATGTTAAGAAACCCAACCCAGAAATTCCACAATGGGAATCAATTCTGGGGTAATAATCTACAGTGTGGGCAAGGACTGACAATAATGGCATTCACAGAAGTAACTAAAACTCTAACAACAGTATAGTGGCAAATAAATTATTTTCTATCCTTCCTGTGACAAAATACTTAGGATATAGTCATTAAAGGAGGCATCTCAGAAGAATAGTTTTGATATGAGGAAAGAAAACAGATTAACACAAAGTGGGTTATATGACCTTTTTTTAAAATAAAAAAGGGAAATGTCGGGAAAACTATACATAATATGTACACATGCAAAATGATAAAAGTTTATACATCAAAATATTAACCATGTTTGCCTCACAGAAGTAAAACTTATGCAATTTTGGGTTTTGTGCTTTTTTTTACTTTAATATTCATTTATTGAAAACAAAAGCAGATGAGAGGGAGGGAGGGAGAGAATCCTCCTAAGCACCAACCAAATAAGTTTTTTTTTTTTTCTGGATTACCACACTGGATACTTGGAAAGCTTTGTGAGGTGGACTTCACTATTGCCATCACATTAATTTTTCCTTGATGCCTCCCAAACTGAGTCAGGCACCCCTTCTTCAAGCTGCAAATGCAAACTGTATATTTGTATACATAAGAAATTTTGTATACATAAGAGCACAAATGTTTATTTGTATACATAAGAAATTTGGGTAAAATCTAAATGCTACTCTCACAAGGAACAGTATTCTCTAGAAAGGAATCTGTAAAGCCATCACAATGATATTTAAAAGTAATATTTCACTGGGTGCCTGGGTGTCTTAGTTAGTTAAACATCTGACTTCCCCTCAGGTCATGATCTCAAAGTTCATGAGTTCCAGCCCCGCCTTGGGCTTGGTGCTGACAGCTCAGAGCCTGGAGCCTGCTTCAGATTCTGTGTCTCCCTCTCTCTCTGCCCCTCCCCCACTCATGCCTGCCTCTCTCTCTCTCTCTCACTCTCTCTCTCACTCTCTCTCTCTCAAAAATAAACAAACATTAAAAACAGTAATATTCACATTATGAGAAGACCCTCAATATGATGTTAAAGTAGGGTAGACTATTCAAATGTGTATAAAAGCACAACTGTATATAAATTGGGTGGAAAGAAATCTATTCAAATGTTTACTATGTTTACTGTGATTAATCCCTCAGTGTTAGAATAATAGGCTATTTTTATTTTATTTTTGCCTATCTATATTTTCTAAACGTTCCCCAATTAGCATTTTCTCAATTAGAATATTTATAATCAGATACAAGAAAATTTAACAAACACTATAATAGCTGGTCTCTTTTCACTAGATGTAAAATTACTTAATGTTAAGAAATTCATCTCCTTCCTACAATGCCTACCACAGTGGCTAGAGCACAGAACGAAGTCAGTATATATTTACTGAATAGATTACTGAGTACATGATGAATTAATGAATGAACCTATCAATGGACCAACCAATCAGATATCACGGAGAATATTTTTGCCTAAGGCTATGTAAGCTAATAAGCAGTAGGGAAACTTACACCTCAACCAAGTTTTTATTCACCAAAACCCATGAACTTTACAACTGCCTCACTGATATATATTCCAGTTACTTGTACTCATTTCCTGTGGCTACCTGAACAAATCTTCACAACCCTGGTGACTTAAAACAATGAAAATTTATTCTCTCATGGTTCTGGAAGTCACAAGTCTGAAATCAGAGTGGTGTGCCTTCCAGAGGCTCTTGGGGAGACTCCTTACCCCTTTCTTCTTGTTTCTGGTGACTCCAGAAACTGGCTTGTGGCTACTCCCTACACCATCTTCCCATGACCTTCATTTCTGTGTCTCTTCTCTTCTGTCTCTTATAAAGACACTTGCCATTGGATATAGAGTCCACTCAGATAATAAAGGGTGATATCTCATCCTGAGATCATTAACTTAGTTATATCTGCAAAGACTGTCTTTCCAAACAAGGTCACAATCACAGGCTATTAGGATTAAGATATACATACACCTTTTGGGGAGGTCACTCTGACACATTCTGTCACCCTTGACATTGACCCCAATTTCCTCCATATTCTACTCTGAGATGCATCACCCTCTGAAAATGGAAGCCACGGGAGGGCCTGAAGAGGAAATAGTTTACACAGAGAAGCCACCACTACTGTAACCTCTGTCCTCACCAACTACTGAAAATATGCTTTTAAAAAATATTCACAATCCCCTCTGCCTTTCCCACTGATTTAGCTGAATTAGATTCAAGAAGAGGAGATGAAAAAAAGTCAGTTCCCATTCAGTTTCAAGACCAATCATTTGTCTCTCCTAAATCCTCCATGTTCCTCTTATACCTATTTTGCACAACGCTCTCTTTTTTTCCTAATGTTTTATTTATTTTTGAGAGAGAGAGACAGAGACATTGTGAGCAGAGGAGGGTCAGAGAAAGAGGGAGTCACAGAATCTGAAGACAGGCTCCAGGCTCTGAGCTAGCTGTTATCACAGAGCCCAACGCGGGGCTCGAACCCACGAACCATGAGATCATGACCTGAGCTGAAGTCAGATGCTTAACCGACTGAGCTACCTAGGCGCCCCTGTACAACACTCTCTTAATGCGATGATCATTGGCTTATTAGCTAATGAATTCACAAACCTTTCTCATTATTCCTTGGTGATGAAGGTTATGCTACAAACATGAGCACTGCAGTTTGGAAACAATAAGCAGAGGAACCTTATTAGTGACAGTTTCAGCCCAATTCAGATCCCATCAGAATGGAAGCTCTGTGGGGCGCCTGGGTGGCTCAGTCAGTTGAGCATCTGACTCTTGATTTTGGCTCAGGTCATGATCTCATGGTTTGTGAGATCGAGCCCCGTGCCAGGCTCTGCACTGACAGCATGGAACCTGTTTGGGATTCTCTTTGTCCCTCTCTCAATGCCCCTCCTGGTCTCATGTGCTCGTTCTCTCGCTTGCACGTGCTCTCTCTCATTCATCTCTCTCTCTCTCTCTCTCTCTCAAAATAAATAAACCTTAAAAGAAAGAAAGAAAGAATGGAAGGCCTGTTCCTAAAGGGCCAGTGAGGGCTGATGACAAGATCACTTAAGACTCTTTTTTTTTTTTTTTTTTTACAAATAGTTTATTGTCAAATTAGTTTCCACATAACACTCAGTGCTCATCCCCAAAGTGCCCTCCTCCATGCCCATCCCCCCTCCCCCCCNTTTTTCTAGTACCATAATTGAATCTAGTTATAGTCGTGTTTTTTTTTAATAGTTTATTTATTTATTTATTTATTTATTTTTACAAATAGTTTATTGTCAAGTTGGTTTCCATATAACACCCAGTGCTCATCCCCACAAGTGCCCTCCTCCACGCCCATCTTCCCCCCTCTCCCCCACACCCATGAGTCCTCAGTTTGTTCTCAGCATTCAAGAGTCTCTCATGGTTTGCCTCTCTCCCTTTCCCCACCATTTTTCCCCTTCTTCTCCCCCATGGTCCTCCGTTAAGTTCTTCCCAATCTTACTATATGTGCAAACATATGATATTTGTCCTTTTCTGCCTGACTTATTTCCCTCAGCATAACACCCTCAAGATCCATCCATGTTGCTACACATGGTCAGATTTCATTCTTTCTCATTGCCATGTAGTATTCCATCATATAGATAAACCACATCTTCTTGATCCATTCATCTGTTGATGGACACTTAGGCTCTTTCCATGTTTTAGCTATTGTGGAGAGTGCTGCTATGAACATTGGACTCTTTACCAACCACTTAAAGTGATTTTATCCCCAGAAGAGTAAGGACAAGCAAACCTGTAACGGTCCTCATTACAGATGATTTCAAGCCCCTCTGTAGGGAACACAACCTGCCCCAGGAATTCACCTGAACCAAAATGAAGGAGCCAAGTGCCTGGAATACAGATTATGGCAGTGGAGTCTAAGAAACTATACCACACACTCAGCTGCTTATTCCCTGAAGAACTTGGTAATTTGAGCTTCAGCATGCCGACATTTTGCAATACACAGAATTTCTACATTTCCATTCTGAAAACCAGACCTTGCAAACTTTATGTAAAGTTCCACTTTAAGTCCAGTTAGAAAAAGGCCTGATGTCCATGAAGGCCTTCTTATCTAGTGCTTTCTTCCTAGATTGCAAGGGAAGAAACTCACATGCATTTTCTCGTCAAAGGCTCAGTGCAAACCATCCAAGCACATCCTACCTACCTACATCCTACCATCCTACCTACATTTAAATGCAGGCAGCAAATTCTCTGCCTGGCCCGATGCTTTCAAAATATGCTTCTGTATCTGGCAGTAGGATACAATGATTTAAACTGCATCCCTTGCTTCAAGAGTTTACAATCTAGGGAACAGAGAAAAGCTAACAAAAAGAAATAAAGGAGTGTCTATACAAAGGGGGTGGAAATGAGGCAGGAGGGAAACAAGGTATGAAGTCTCTCTGCCAGAGTCAAGAAAGATCTTAAAAAAGAGTGAAAGCTGGGCCTGAAACTTGAAGGTGTGGTGGCATCAATAAGAATATCACTTGATTGATCACTTATGCACCAGATGCACTCCACTCCACTCAATGCATGACTACCTCAGTTAATCCTTACAACAACCCAAAAGAAGGGGCACAGAATGGTCATATCCTCTAACAAGGTAGAATCTGGATCTGGATCCGCCCAACCCCCGAGTGTATGTTCCCAATTCCTACATGACTTGGCCTTTTGAAATAGATGCTGGCAATTATGATTACCATATCTTATTGTTTAACTGATGGAGCAACTCAGTTTGTAGGCAACTGACTAAAGAGAACCAATACCAGACAGCAAAGATTGGCATGGACTTGGTAGGGCTGGAGGGACTCTATGGGAAGATTTCAAGTAATGGACACGCCAATGGTCTGCCTGTGGAGACAGCTCCCAACATAAGCGTAGGAGAGCTCAGCAAACACAGCGAGTGAACTAACTAAAAGTGTCACCATGGGAATTCCAGCCATAAAGAGAGATGAACATTTTTGCAAAGGGAAAGAGAAAGAAAAATGGAGCACTAAAGAGTAAAAGAAAGCTTGGAAAAGAACTACTGACAAATCCAAGCACAAGTGGGGTGTTTGTGTTTTATATATGTTATGTATTTTATGTGTTTTGTATATACATATACACATACACACATATACATGAACAGTTATGGGTTGTAAATATTAAGTTAGAAAATCATGGCACGTACATATATTTTGAAAACAGTGTTTTCAACATCTATCTATTGGTGCGATACTCCTGTGAAATCTTCAATAAAAAAAAAATCTGTGAGGATTAATGAGATCTTAAGAAAAATCTACATATACGGTATGTTTGTTCCAGGGAGACAAGTGCTAGGTAAATACCAGATATTTTAACGTGTTCTTCTTAGATGGGGGTTGGGGGGAAATAGTGGCTAGGCATAAAAGGGGTCCGTTGAATGCCTTCCCTCCAAGAAAAGAGAGTTTAGATAGCAATGTGCTCCCTTGGTTGACTCCCCCTCAGAGATGGCACTGAGGTTTCTATAATTGAAACAAAGTTTATTATAAATCCAGTTTCACTCCCCACTGGACAAGGTCAGGCATAACAGGACATCTTAGAGCAGTGGGTCTCATGCAGCGGGGACATTAGAGACATCTGCAACCTGTAGTGACTGTGATGCCCAGGCCATGCCCCACATCAGAATCATGGCAAGAAGGAGGGTATGATTTGTATGGCTCTTCTGGAGAGCCCATTCAAGGTTGATGTCCACTGACTTAGAATATGCCTGCTTAGCATACTTATCCAAAAAAAAAAAAAACCAAATTAAAAACAAAGATTATATCATTCTTTAACCTCTTGGGCTGGAAATGGTTTGGATATTAAACTGTCAAATCTCTCACGTGGGCCATACAATAGTCTCTTGTTAACTCAGGGGGTCCCATGATTATTGTATATCCAAAGACTAAGAAGGCAAAAGGTGCCTGGCAAAATGAATGAACAAAGTATCTTTTGCCCTTAACTACAGGGAATATATTCTAAGACCCCCCACTGAATACCTGAAACTGTAGATAGTACTGAACCCTATTTATATTGTGCTTTTCCCTAGACATACATACCTATGATATGTCACTAATGGTGGGTAGTGTACATAGTGCTGGACAAAAAGATGATTTACCCCCTTCACAGGACAGAGTGGGACAGCCTAAGATTGAATCATGTGTCAGAATAGTGCCTAATGTAAAATTTATGAATTCTTTATTTCTAGAATCTCCTATTTAATATTTTTGGAATGTAGTTGACCATGGGTAACTGAAGCCATGGACCGTGAAACTGCAGAAAAGGGGGTGGGGGCAGACTAGCCAGAGAGAAGTAGAAAACTCCTATTTTCTAAGGTCAAATGATAATTTGTGAACAAGCATACTGAGGAGCAATAGTTCCCTTGAAGATATGTATGAAATTTTACTAAACTTTTAAGGCAAAAAAGGTGAGAATAGTTACAAGTTCATGATTAACTAATTCTGTAAGATATAATTAATTCATAAAGGCTTTGTCTGAGCAGTGCTCAATGGGACCTTGATATGTCAGTTTGGCTCTACTGCAAATCAGCTGCAATTTCCCATCTATTTTCTTACCAAGCTCATCTTCCTTATAAGACTGAACTACAAAGGATAGCGTATGATAAACTTAAAAATTCCCCAATCTGCAACCTGAGATAATCAATCTGCAAAGGGCACTTAGTGGTGGTGTGCCCTTAAACGTGCATACCTCTCTCCACCTCAGTGTTCTCATCTCACAATTAGGACAATAGAATTGCTGCTCACATAGAATTGTTGGGAGAAATATGAATTAGAAAACTGGTACAAATGGAGAGCTCAGTGTCCAGCACAAACATGCAAATCATTATAACACAGCATAATAAAAATTATGTCATATGTTAATTACAATATTACATTTCAACTAATAGAGTTAATTAGTGTTTTTATTTTGTATTCCACTTCTCAAAGTCATCACTTTTTTAGAGAAATCCATCCTCCAGTTTAGAAAAACTGGCTTGATTTTACATTTCTTCAGATTACGAACTAATCATGCTCATTGGCTTCATCTCATCCAGTCTTCTGAGTCTTCTTATTGCATTTAACTCATATTTAAATTTTTGTTAATGTTTATTTTTGAGAGAGACAGAGACAAGAGAGCGAGCAAAGGAAAGGTAGAGAGAGGGAGACACAGAATCCGAAGCAGGTTCCACACTCTAAGCTGACAGCACAGAACCCGATGGGGGCTCGAACTCATGGACTGTGAGATCATGACCTTAGCTGAAGTTCGACGTTCAACTGACTGAACCACCTAGGTGCCCAGGTGTAACTCATATTCAAAAGCGGTAATACAAAAGGGCCTTCCAACAAGGAAAGCAGGGCAATCTTTTATCCCATTCACATCTCCTTCTTGCCACTTTTCTTCACCAGCAATCCATTTATACTGGACCACAGCAGTGCCTCTTAGCCACGGGGATACATTCTAAGACCCCCAGAGGATGCCTGAAACCACAGATAGTACAAACCCTATACATAGATGCCTAAGATAAAGTTTAATTCATAAACTAGGCACAGTGAGAGATTAACAACAATAACTGATAAAGAAATAGAACAATTTTAACAACACACTGAAATAAAAGCCATGGGAATGTAGTCTCTCTCAAAGTATCTTATTGTTCTATACTCACCCTTCCTCTTGTGAGGATGTGAGATGATAAAATACCTATGTGAGAATATGAGGTGAGGTGAATAACATGGCTGAGGGATGTAAGCATCGGGCCACTTCTGACCTTCTGATGATAGATCAGGAGGATCATTTGTTTCTGGGCCACAGTTGACTGCGGGTCACTGACACTGGAAGGTGGCACTACTGTGCTCAGATGACTGAAGGCACCGATAGAGCAAAGAGGCAGAGGACCCCATATGGAAGAATCTAGGGCCCTCCGTTATACCAGGCCCAGGGAGATGTTAGAGGACTTATGAGAACTGATGGCTGTAATATGTGTTCCTAACATTATCCTTTCTTCTACTGGCAGAAAATAAACCTTTATTTTGAATTTTTCAAAAGCGGGTAATTTATATAATCCCTTGACACCCTTTAAGCCAACAAGCCTGCATAATCCTGCATAATGTAACTATTAGGCAGACACATCCTGCAAGCGCTCCCCAGAATGCAGCTAATCGTGTTTGGCTTCACGATGCATCTTAAATCTTTCAACAAGATATGAAGTTAAAGCATTTTAGGGACACCTGCCCCCAAATGCAAAATACTCTAATCACACTTTCCTAATTCCAGAATCCCCCTGATGAGTGAAGACAAAATTATAATGATGCCTGTTGTGTTGAGTATTCCTTGGGTCTCTTGCCCTCTTCAGAAAGCAGATTTCAGGTGTTGGAATTGTTCCCAGTGGGATCTTAAGGAGGCTGCCACAACCCGTTGAGTAACCCCTCCCTTTGCCTGGTAGGGTCAAAATATTTAATGTGGTCACCGATAGCCCATTACAAATAAAAAGGCCTCTGCGCGTGCCCACAAAGATCAAAGGTTGTTGCATATCTAGCAGCCACGTGATTATTCTGGTGCTCAGTCTTTAAGGAATAAGTTACTTTTGTAATGAAAAAAATTGTTACTTATTTAGGTAACAATAAGTTTAAAAATCATAATAAAGATGGAGAAATAGAGACATTTTATTCTGCAGTTTTCTAGGTGGGAGTAAGGGGGAATGTAACTTTGACTAGGCTCCATAATGAAAGGGATTTTTTTTCCCATTTAGTTTACTAACCAGATAAAACATAGTGTGTGCTCTCCCCTCTCTGTATATATTTATCTATTAAAATGAATAGCTGATAAATATATCCTTCTGCAGAGCTCAGGCACTCCCTTTCTGAGATGTTCAAACATTGGCCATTCCTACTCAGTTAACACAATAGCACAGGTTATGAAGATTGAAAGTGAAGGCATTCATAGATAAGCTGTCTTATAAAACCAATCAGGTAAAGCTGAGTTGCACAAAAATGTAACTATTCCTTCCTTAGCCTGAAGCATCAAAACTTTCATGAAATATATTAAATTTTATGTGCCCTAGAGGCATGTTTAATCACAGCTTCCTCACTGAGACATCCTAGTCAATCTAGGGCTTTGACGAGACCTCCTCTGAACTTATTCTTATCTGGGATTCTTATCCCAAATGTGAGATCCAGCCTTCAGACATGGGTACCTGTCTGAAGAATAAACTACTTGGGCCCTTTGAGGCCTCTTCTGAGGTTGGGGGTTCTTCTCAGCTTCCTTGGAAGCCACTGTCACCTCCTGTGCCCAGGACAGTAGGGTCCTCAGGAATAAATGTTAATAAACTGCTGTGCACAAGCCATTTAGCTGAAGAGTCAAATGTGGAACTCCCATGATTGATTTGGCCAATAGACAGATTTTCAATAGAAAGAGAAAAAAAATCATCACAGATAGAATAGTAAGGATGGCTTTCTGCAGGAGTTAGCTCTTCGTGTTTTTTCTTTTCCATTTAAGATGGCATTATCCAGGTAAATGTGACATGAATTACAATGTTAAATTTACCCAACCCAGGTTGGCAATAATAAAAGTCAAGCCAGATTTCAACTGACACACAGAAATCTATATAACTTGCAGCCTGTTAATCTGTACAGTCAACTGACATGAGTGACAATAATGTGACAGCATCACTGAATGAATGTTGTTTGTCAGATATGTAGCAAGGAGAAAAGCAGAGAACTGTTTGGGAGAAGGATGGATGGACAGATGGATCAATGGATGGCATAAATGGATGGATGAGTGGACAGACAGATTGATGAACGGATGGAAGGGTGGATGGACAGACAGCCGGATGACCAGATGCATGGATGGATGGCAGAGCATACAGTAATGATCATGAGATATCTTATACAGATTATTTGCATTCAAATTCTGACTCTGCCACTCACTGCTTTTCTGGCTGGGAAAACCTACATGAACCTCAGTTTTCTCATCTATAAATAGTAAAGATGATGATGATGACATTCGCCTCAGAGAAACTGAATGGATATATATGCCCTACAGTACTTGAAACAGCGTGTGCTATCTTGTAAGCACTCAACGAATATTAGTTCTTATGATAGATAAAAAGAAAACCAAATTCTACACTTAACCATATTGCTTATTTCTTGTAGTTTAACAAAGCTTTAGAGTTTACAAAGATTGCTCACATATTTTAAGCTGCTCGTCAACACAGGAATATGATTTTGATATAATAACAATTTTACATAAGAGCAACCAGTTTGGAAGTCACATATTTTGTATTAAATCAAATTTATTTTAATGGAAAACCAAACGCTAGAGGCCTAGACTTGACACTCAGATTTGCCAACTATTAGCTCAGAGATTCTAGAAAAGTCACTTAACCTCCCTGACCTCGGTTTCCTTATCTACAAAATGATGATAAAATGATGAGACATTTATAACACTGGGACTGGATTTTTTCCTATTATTCACTAAATACTGATAGTGGGTTTGTTCTATGCGAAGTACTTGATTCAATGAAATAAAACACTACAAATACCAGGCATTTCAAGCAATCGATAAATACCCATTGTTTTCATTGCCTTTATCATTAGTTATTATTCCTAGATCCCACAGGAAGAGACCAGCAGAACCAGATCTTGAATTCAGAGCTTGCTTCTTTGTAATAATTTAATGAAGTATTCTTGTCTGCCTCCTGATGGGTAAATGGTCCCTAGAGTTTGAAGAGACAGGAGTATGTTTTTAGACAAAGGACTTGGCAGATGAAGAACTTCGATGGGTCCTTAAACCTTAAAGGTAAGTTCATTTGGTTTTGGTTTTGTGTGTTTTTATTTTAAATCAATGCTGGGGCACCTGGGTGGCTCAGTCTGTTAAGCATCTGACTTTGGTTCAGGTCATGAATTCATGGTTCATGGGTTTGAGCCCTGCATCTGGCTCTGTGCTGACAGCCAGCTCAGAGCCTGGAGCCTGTTTTAGATTCTGTACCTCCCTCTCTCTCTCTCTGACTTTCCCCTGCTCATGCTGTCTCTCTCTCTCAGAAATAAATAAAACATTAAAAAATAATTTATTTTAAATCAGTGCTATTGAGGTTTGATTTATGTATACTAAAATGGACCTATTTGAAGGATACAGTTTGGTGTGTTTTCCCAAGAGTATACGTTCATGCAATCATCGCCATGATCAAGATATAGAATGCTTTCAACCAACCAAAGTTTCCTTTTGCAGTCAACAGGCCCCCACCCCTGCCCCTAGGCAACCATACTTTCACTTTCAATTAGCTTTGCCTGTTCAATAATTTCATAAAACAGAATCCCACAGTATATAGTCCTTTGTGCCTGGCTTCCTTCACTGTGTCTTTCAGGTTCATCCAGGTTATGGCATGTATCAGCATTTATTCCTGTAGAGTATTCCATTGTATGGTTATGCCTCATACAATGAACCTACTGGTTCATGGTTAATCCATGAACTTGCTGATAAACATTTGAGTTGTTCCCAATTTGGGATGATTATGAGTAGAGCTGCTTTAGGGAATCATGTGGACATATGGTTTCATTTCTCTTGGATAAATACCTAAAAGTGAGGACTACTGAACTGTCTGGTAGGTATACTTTCTTTAACTTAATGAAACATCAAAAATGCTTTCCAAGCTAGCTTATTACACTCCCACCAGCAGTTCAAGAGGGTTCCAATTGCTCTGCATTCTTGCCAACACTTGGGTTGAGTTTGAATGGATAGAATTGTCAGCGACAAGGCTGAAGCATTTCCCATGTGGACAGACACGGAACTCTCAGAAGCCTTCACAATCCTTTCTCTGTGTGTACCTGCAAGGGAACTTTCTAAGGTTTCCCCCAGGGACTCCAAAATCACAAAAAGCCTTTAGCACTGAGAAAAGAGAGCCAGCCAAACACACATAGATGGGAGAGAGAATCTGAGGGAAATAACAGAGTAAAAAATAGACTATCCTAAAAAAAGACAAGTTGCATCCATCAACTACCAACATGGAACAGAAAGTGGAAAGAGAAATCCCATCAAATGTATGGAATTATTTTGATGAATTGTTTCACCATTAATTTAACAATTTAGTTTTGTGCCACAAAACCAATAAAATGTTTAAAAATATACTAGACAAAAATTCTTTTTCCAGCGGGTGGGGCTGAAAAGTTTTGGTTGCTTTCACTAGGTTTAGCTCAGACATTCAGACCTTCCCGGTAGCTCATGAGGCCCCTTCATTAGCTTGCCACTAAGAAATATAAACACTGAAATCAGTTATTTTAGGGTCAGGCACTGGGAAAGATCCTAATAAAATAAATTGACCGGCTTCCTACGGATGAGAAAACTTGCAAACCTGACAGCTTTTTGCTGGTAACTGCAGCAGTAAATTCAGGCAATCCTGGATAAATGTCAGGACGCTTTCTGGGATAAAATGCCTCTATCAAGCTACCAAAATATTATTAGGAAGAGTATGGGATTGCTGTAGGGAGAAATACTCAGGCCTCCTCCTCTCCTCTCCCAATCTCCTTCACAAAGTGATGCCAGACATATTGTATTTTGTATTATTAATGTCAATGTTCCTGTATTGGATTTGAAGATTCAGGAACATGCATCTATATTTAATTTAGGTGTTTGTCTGTTTATGTGGAAAGGGAAATATGGATGGCTGGTGGGAACAGCTCCCTATGTTCAGTCATACTGAACAAGTCACTTTATATGCTTTGTGCTCTCTCACATATTTCCATGCCTTTAGCACAAATTCATTCACTTAACAAATAGTAATGGAATACCTAGTCACTGTGCTGGGCAACATTCTAGAAGCTGAAGATACAGAAATGGACAAGACAAGGTCCTTACCCTAAATTGAACTACCTACCATAGAGAGAGGAAAGACATAATAAATACATTAAGGGTGAGGGGTGCCTGGATGGCTTAGTTGGTTAAGCATCCAACTCTTGATTTCGACTCAGGTCATCATTTCACCGTTTGTAAGATCAAGCGTCACATTAGGGTCTACACTGACAGTGCAGACCTTGCTTGGGATTCTTTCTCTCCCTTTTTTGTTGTCCCTCCCTCCCTCTCTCTTTCTCTCTCAAAATAAGTAAATGAACTTAAAAAAATACACCAAGATGGGGCGCCTGGGTGGCTTAGTCGGTTAAGCGTCCAACTTTCGCTTAGGTCATGATCTCGCGGTTCGTGGGTTCGAGCCCTGCGTCGGGCTCTGTGCTGACTGCCAGCTCAGAGCCTGGAGCCTGTTTCAGTCTGTGACTCCCTCTCTCTCTGATCCTCCCCTGCTCACGCTCTCTCTCTCTCTCCTAAAAATAAATAAAAAACATTAAAAAAATTATAAAAAAGAATACACCAAGGAACACACACCATGTCAGATGGTGCTGAGTGCTGTAGGGACAATGAAGCAGAGTAAGGCAGACAGAGTATTGTGTGGGGTAATGGTTTGTGATACCAGCTGGTCTAGGAAGGCCTCACTAATAAGAGGAAGTCTGAGCCGAGCAAGCCATGTATCAGAGGGGAGAGCATTCTGGACAAAGGAAACAGCCAGTGCAAAGGGGGACGAGTCTGGGACATACTTGATGTGTCCCCCAAACAGCCAGGAGGCCAGCATAGCAGAAGCAGGATGGAAGGGTCAGGGCAAGTATGAAGACATGAGGCCAGAAAAGTATCAGGGACCACATCTTACAGAATAATTTTCTTTGGTCACAGTAATTATCCAAGAATAGTCCAAGAGAGTAGACAGAAACATGCTTTAGTAAACAATGATGGCTGAGTGATTCTTGGGAACCAGTCAAGAGAAACAGGTTAAAAAGCAGTTTTGATCTCACTGCCTCCTAGATCTTCCTCCTGACATCCTTCTATTTTAGTCATTGTACATCTCTTTCAACACCTTTGTGTTTATCATTAGCTGTTTTTTAAGGTATATGTCCATTTCCTAACCTCAGTCACCTCCTTGAAGATAAGAACTGGGCTTCACAACTCTTGATATTCCACATGGGTCCTTAAATAGTGCTTGGTCCCGGCAGGCACTCAAGGGGTATTATTAGAGTCCAGTATGTGGCTGATGCCAATTTTGGGTCCTCTACCTTTTAAAAGGAGAATTAGAGCAGAATTTCCTAAATTTGGCATTTTGTTTCAGGTTTTGAGTTTTGATTTTCAGTGATTTAAAACCCAACTCTTATTGGCTTCACCATTTTGGCTGATGTTGTGGAAACATCTAGACATAAATTTCAAGTCAGACAAGCCTGATCAAGAAACTCAATTGCGTCATCAAGTGTGTGTGTGTGTGTGTGTGTGTGTGTGTGTGTCTGTCTGTCTGTCTTTCTGCCTATCTGTCTGTCTCTCTCTCCACTCTGCCTTCCACAGTATCAGCTTCATCCTCGGGCTGTACACAGTCACCCCCAGTAGCACAAAGCTTTCACTGGCTATAATAAATAAAATGTCCACTGCAATTCCAGGGCTCACATCTTCACCTTCCAGGGCACCTTTATCGACTGCCTTCAGAGGAGAAGAGTATTTTGTAGCAGCTCCAGAATGTACAATTCATTCTTTCACATTGGCCTGAGTAGGGTAAGGCTGGGTCTGGCTCACAGAATGCATGGTGGAGATGTGGCGGGGCTAAATATACAGAGGGAAATTTGTGTACTAGTGGCAGGACAAGGGAAAAATTGATGTTCAGGATACAATCAATATTTTCATTATACTGATCATCAGAATCCACTAGATAAACTTCTAAAAACTCATATTTATGTGCCTTATCTCAAAACCTCCAAATCACAATCTTGTTCTGGAGTCTGGGATCTGCATTTTATAGAAAGTCCCCCAGGTGATCCTAGGTGAGGGCATCAAAGCATCCTACTACTGCCTGTGCCTTTCTTGGAGTTTATAACACAAGTAATTCAAATATATATTAAAAAGATATAAAGTAATACTTAGAAAGAAATATGAGCATCTAGGAAAGTGACTCTGTAAATATGAAATTGTAATTATTTTCAATAAGCATTTCTGCCTCCAATCTCATCTAAAATAAAAGCATTGGAGCTCCAGGGATGTCTGCTGGATTCACTAATAAAGATTTATGCTCTCAAATAATATGATGAGCAGTTGCATCTTTGAAGGAGGGAATCCATTTATCTCAGGTGCCCCAGCCCCATCCCAGAAAAGTCACATACATAATTTCACAAAGGAAAATCCAAAGCAAATGGATGTTTCCACTGATATGACAATATTATCAGAAACCCTGCATCCACAAAAACAGACACTCAGATCAATGGAACAGAATAGAGAATCCAGAAATGGACCCATAAACATATGGCCAACTAATCTTTGACAAAGCAGGAAAGAATATCCAATGGAATGAAGACAGTCTCTTCAGCAAATGGTGCTGGGAAAACTGGACAGCAAAATGCAAAAAATGAGCATGGACCACTTTCTTACACTATACATAAAAATAAATTCAAAATGAATGGAAGACCTAAATGTAAGAGAGGAAGCCATCAAAATCCTCAAGTAGAAAGCAGCAAAAACATATTTAACCTTGGCCACAGCAACTTCTTACTCAACACATCTCCAGAGGCAAGGGAAACAAAAGCAAAAATGAACTATTGGGACCTCATCAAAATAAAAAGCTTCTGCAGAGCAAAGGAAACAATCAGCAAAACTAAAATGTAACGGATGGAATGGGAGAAGATATTTGCAAATGACATTATCAGATAAAGGGTTAGTATCCAATAATCTATAAGGAATTTAATAAACTCAACACCCAAAAATCAACTAATCCAGTGAAGCAATGGGCAAAATACATGAATAGACACTTCTCCAAAGATGACATCCAGGTGACCAACAAACACATGAAAAAATGCTCAACATCACTCATCATCAGAGAAATATAAATTAAAACCACAGTAAGATACAACCTCACACCAGTCAGAATGGCGAAAATTAACAACTCAGGCAACAACAGATATTGGCAAAGATGCCGAGAAAGAGGATCTCTTTTTCACTGCTAGTGGGAATGCAAACTGGTGTAGCCCCTCTGGAAAACAGTATGGAGCTTCATCAAGATATTAAAACTAGAACTACCCCAGACCCATCAATTACACTACTAGGTATTTATCCAAGGGATACAGGTGTGCTGTTTCAAAGGGGCATATGCACCCCAATGTTTATAACAGTGCTATCAACAACAGCCTAAGTATGGACAGAGCCCAAATGTCCATCAATGGATGAATGGATAAAGATGTGGTGTACACACACACACACACACACACACACACACACACACTATGGAGTATTACTCAGCAATCAAAAAGAATGAAATCTTGCCATTTGCAGTTATGTGGATGAAACTAGAGGGTATTACATTAAGTGAAATTAGTCAGAGAAAGATAAATATCATATGACTTCACTCGTATGAGGAATGTAAGATACAAAACAGATGAACATAAGGGAAGGGAAACAGAAGTAATATAAAAACAGGGAAAGGGACAAAACATAAGAGACTCTTAAATATAGAGAACAAACAGAGTTGCTGGAGGGGTAGTATGAGGGGGGATGGGCTAAATGGGTGAGAGGCACTAAGGAAGACACTTGTTGGGGTGAGCACTGGGTGTTATACATGGAGAATGAATCAGTGGAATCTACTCCTGAAATCATTGTTGCACTATACGCTAATGAACTTGGATGCAAATTAAATGAATAAAAATGCTGATGTTCTGCAAAAACAAACAAACAAACAAACAAACAAACAACAAACCCTGCATCCAGATAGGGAAGATGGGCCATTTACATTACCATGATAGCAAAGTTAGAAGGATGAAATGCTGAGAAATCCAAAATGTTAAGTTCTCTCATGGCACAAAACCTGCTCTCAAACGCAGGCTTCAGAGCATTCTCTCAGACATTTGTCACCTAGCCTGACATGCCAAGGAGGTTGCAGGATGCTTGTTTGGGTCTGTCTGACCCAGAAGAGATCCAACGAAGCTCCAGAGAAGTGTGTCCAAGGAAGGAAAGGACAAGCACAGCTGGGCAGCCAGGCCCAATCTCTTGCCTGATGGTGGGATGGTTTCATTCACTCAACCCTCAACTAACTAAATTTTTTAAAAATATTTTTTTAAAAAAGGGAGAAAGAGGAAAGAGACAGGGAGAGTGGTCATTTGCTGGAGGGACTCGCTCTGGCTAACCCATCTTCCTGAATCACTTTTGCTCTCTGAGGGTCGGCAGGTTCTTTCCCCGTTTTCTTCCAACTGTCTAGTCTTGCTTTCTCTTAATTTGCACCTCCCTCAGCCCCTTCCCAACACTCCTGCCTGTCTCTGTCTCTCTCTCTCTCTCCCCCTTCGTTCCAAGTGTTCTGAGGAAGGAGGCATGATGGATAACAGATGTTCCTTGACATATTGTGTCATTTATCACACGACAGCCCCAATGCTGCTAACAGGGCCTTTCCCATATGTCTTTGTCGGTTTTTCCGCAGCCCCAAATGCATCAAGAAGAAATGGTTTAATACAATGTGCTGTAATTCCCGAGTCACAGCTCAATGGAGAGGTTTGGGATGCTGACTTGTCTTTCCTTTCCACTTTATTTATTCATTTCAACTGGCTCCTCTTCCCGAGAAATGGATGAGCGAACTCATCGGAGCCCAGGCGGAGGGGAAAATTGACCACAGAGCTGCGCTCTGGGTTGGAAGAAAAAGGGAAGGTAGATCTAGAGAGGGCATGGCAATTGCAGGCTGCAGTATATTACCACACTGCCTGGCAGGCTCCTGCTTGCGTTCCATGGAGTACAGTGTCTGCCATGCCTGACAATGAGAAGAGTTCAGTGGTGAAGATCTATAAATCCAAACTGACCCTGGAGTGCCCTGCTGTGTCCCCAAAGGAAGGATTTTACTGCATCAGGCAGAAAGGAAGTTTCCCTGACCTTCCTGAGCCTTCACTCACTTTCCTTCACTTTCCTATTACAATCCATTTGTCCCAGAAGTATCGCCATAGCAACAAGTCCCATCTTTGTGAGCACCAAAGGCTCTCACAAGCTCACACACTTTGTGCATTTCTTTCTCTCCAGATCCCCATGGGGAACTTGCTACTCTTGTCAGCTTGCCAGGAGGTCACGTCTCCCCAGAGGGATGGGCTTCAGATCAGGTGGATTACCAGTATGGTCGTACTTGACCTCCTAGGCTTTTGACTCATGCATACTATCTGCAGGGAGCAGATAGGATGATGCCCACAGAAATTATAACACCAGGGGACACGGCCACAAATGTGCTTCCACCCCAGCTCAGACATGCAAAGACAATGTGGCCTCTTTCTTGTCTCCCAAGAAGACCCCATCCCACCAAATAAGGAAAATAATAAATTTCAAATCAAGGTACCTCAGTTTCTTCAGATTTAAATTGTCTTTATAGAGGCATCTGGGTGGCTCAGTCCGTTGAGTATCTGACTCTTGATTTTGGTTCAGGTCATGATCTCAAGGTTCATGGGATCAAGCCCTGCGTGGGCCTCTGCACTGACGGCACGGAACCTGCTTGGGATTCTCTCTTCCTCTCTCTCTGCCCCTCCTCCCTCTCCTTCCCCTCTTCTCCCTCTTTCCCTCCCTAAAATAAATATTTACAAATATTTTTAAAAAATAGTCTTTTTAGGTTTAAAGCAACTTCATTGCGGGGGGGGGGGGAGGGGACCTCAGCCAGTTGAGAATTAAACTCTCTATTAGAGCTCTCTCCACCACCTTTAGTTTTCCCAAGAAGGCATCTGGTTATAGAGGAACCATTGAGACACAAGGAGGAGGGGCCCTCTGGCCTTGATCTAGTCCATGTGCTACAGAGGACTGGGTTGACCCATAGGTGTGGGCAAATGTTACCTATAAAGCATGGTGGCACTTCTGCTGGTCTAGACACTCTTCTCTTTCCTACTATTGGACATCACAGATGGCTCTCTTGCAATTTCTTTTTGCTGCGTAGACAATGGTCCCAAAGATCCTAATTGCCACCTTGGTTCTCAGTGTTTGCAGCTCCCATTCAAGCATTGGGCCATATAACCTGTCCCCAGGTAGCCTCTGGCCCCAGGCTCACTTTACCCCCATTATAATGAACCTTCTGGCAAGCTTGCCAGCTTTCCATTCCCCAAGATTTATGTGGAAGTTTCCAGAACTTTTCCCACCCTACCACACAGAACCTTATGAAGATCAGGGAAGACTAACCCCAGTTCTCTTTCTCACTAGCCGCTGCTGGTTTTTGCTAAGGTTTTCCTAAAGCAGAACCTGAGGCAAGGATTCTTATCCAAATGGTTTATTTGGGTGGGGAAGTCTTTGGAGAACAGGGGAGTAAGGGAAGTGAGAACAAAATAAAGAGCTAGTTAAAATTGGTCTCATCAGGAGACTCAGATCTATGGGACCACCCAGGGGAGGTGGAGTCCACAGGCTGTAGCAGTGATGGTCAGGAATCCCAGATGGAGGCCTGCGCACATGTATCATTAGCCAAGGGCTACAAGGGAGAGGAATAGCCTCCCTGACTTAGTGACCTGTCTGCCTGAGGAAAACTTTTAGGAGAAAGAAACAAGAGTTTCTGTGATAGTCAACACAGTGTCCAGGGAGAAGTGCACAGGCTGGTCCAGAGGGTATCTGAAGAGGGTAGCAATGTGCCCATTACATTGGCCCATCACTTTTACTTTTCTGCAGCCACCTCGCCTTGCTGGGTGACCCTCTTACATGGCCATCTCTCTGCCTTGTCTTCCAGGTTTCTAAGTAGAGGAATCAATCTCTCCTGAATCGTCTTCACCTACATTTGCCCCCAAAACCCTTTAGCCCTGAGAGAGGAAGCCAGGATGCATGTGACTAAACTTGCCTTCTTGTCCACCTCTCTTCTCCTTCTGAGAACCTACCAGAGCTACAAGAGGTGGACCTCTTCCTTCCTCCCTCCCTCCCTCTGCTATCCTTGGTTTTCTCACTGTTACATCTTCTTTCCCAAAGCAACATTCAGCCTGGCCCATTTTCTATAGCTATAATAGTGGACTGAATGAAAGTCCACTTATGTGGTTTACCAGTAAGGAAAGATCTAAAATGATCCTCTCTCATTATAATGATTACTAACAATAATATTGAAAATATACTTTGGGTCAGGGTCTGTGCTTTAAATTCTCATTTATTTTTTAGAAACCACTATGAGGTAGATATGATTATATTTTTTACTAATGAGGAAGTGGGGTCTAATCAGGATACATAAGTTGACACAGGTGGCAAGGAATGAAACCAGCATTTGATAGCAGCTCTGCTGATTCTGAAACTCATGCTCATTCCATTACACTAGACCTTGATAGTTTTTTTTTATTTTTAATGTTTTATTTATTTCTGACAGAGAGAGAGCAAGCGAGAGCGAGCAGGGGAGGGTCAGAGAGAGAGAGGGAGTTACAGAATCTGAAAGAGGCTCCAGGCTCTGAGCTGTCAGCACAGAGTCTGACACGGGGCTCAAACCCATGAACCATGAGATCATGACCTGAGCCGAAGTCGAACGCTTAACCAACTAAGCCACCCAGACGCCCCAATAGTTCTTTATATGACAATGTGGCCCCAGGTAAATTTAGGGGTGGAGAAAAATATCATCTCTTCCACTATTAATCTGCTCCTACAGATTCTGAGAAGAGTGTTTTATGACCTGATCATGTGATTTTAAGTTCAGATGAGCCCTACACACCCCATGGCTGGTACCCAGTGAAAACCAGGCACAGCCTCCTGGATCCGTGAAAACAGTTATTTTAATTCAAGTTTTGCTCCTACCTGTGCTCTTTGTTCCCTCTCAGTTCCTGAGGCTACTGGGCTCCTAATGTCCCACATTTTATCTGTTGTGTTACCATCTGCCCCTATTCCTATGGGGACTGTTTTCCTTTTAACTTTGAAGATCAGAGTTCTTCAGAACATGATCTGAACCTATCCTAATCTCTTCTGATCCTGCCTCCTCCAAGGACTGACCCACCTCACTCCCAGATCACTCAACTGGACATGGTGTCCTACTGGGCTTGTCTCTCCAGTGGCTCACTGCTGTCACCACAAGTAGAAGAGGCTGGCTTCACATCCCCTGCCAATTCCACCATGATTGCATTAACCCAGCAAACTGACCATTTGGTTGGATAATTGCCATGGTTAGATTCTGGGGAAGGGAAGCCAACTAACTTCTTCCATTGACATGAACACAGTGTCCCTGTAATACAAAAGTGTGAACACTGTCATTTTGTCCCTTTATGGACTATGGTGGCATCTTGACATGGGCCTGTTGGCACAGGTACCTGGCCAGTGTCCTAGAAACATAGCTATGATACTGGCACACCAACTACCATATCATCTTCTATGCTTCTCAAAGTCATTAATTAAACAGAATTGGCCATGAAAGGAGTTGACTCTATGTGTTCTTCTTTCCTCAAAAGGCCATAAACCTTGTTTGAGCAGAAACTGAAGAGAGCTGCTGGAATTTCTTTTTTCCTTTCCATAACATAGCATTGAACCTTATCCTCCAAAGAGAAATACTAGGTCAAATGAAAGTGAAAAAGTCAGACTTGGACCTCACTAGTTTAAAGGATTCTTCAGTGATCAATGGCAATCCTATCCAGCAATCCCTATTTACTATGTGAACAGCCATCACTATTAGAATTACTTAATACAAAGGCGCCTGGGTGGCTCATTCGGTTGGGCTTCCGACTTCGGCTCAGGTCATGATCTCACAGTTCGTGGGTTCGATCCCTGTGATGGGCTCTGTGCTGACAGCTAGCCCAGGGCCTGGAGACTGTTTCGGATTCTGTATCTCCCTTTCTTTCTGACCTTCCCCTGCTCATGCTATCTCTCTCAGAAATAAAACATTAAAAAATTTTAGAATTACTTAATACAATCACATGGGCCCAATGACCACACAGATAGCCCTTGTTTTATAAAACCAGTCTGTACCTGTAAGCCTTCAAATCTGCTCAACTTGAGCAGGTCATCTTTCTTGAGTCCTTGTGGTCAGATGGCTTCTGGCCTTGCTCATTAACTGTGTCTCTAATTGTATAGGTTAGGGTTTTAGTTCATCTATTTCTGACTCCTGTGCTAATGTAAGACTCTGACTCTACTGTCCAGTCTCATCACTGTGCTTGATCACAATGTTTCTCAATGTTGTTTCCCATACCTGACTCTGATTTTGATGTGTGTTCCACTTAATTCTTGTCCTCAGGAAAGATACTTTATTTTGACTGTGCCCCTTGGTTCCATACACTTATGAGAGTGTTTTGGAGTGTGACTACTGCTCCCTGGCTCCATTCCCATTGTGTCCACACTGTGACGTTACAGCAGGTGGTCACGTTAAATGCCTGGTGAGTAAGCACCTCATCTTGGTGTAGTGTATCGATGATGCCATTCACAAGCTATGTGTGCTGGTGCAAAATACTGGAACTGCTTCCTCATCTAATAAGAAAACTGAATGTACAGGTTAGTTGTCAGGAATAAATGAGACAGTATCTATAAAATACTACACACAGTGACTGAAGGAAAGTGGTTAATCTTTGTTCACTATTATGGGTCCTGTTGTCATTATGATTATTATTTTCTCCATCCCATGGCAGAGGAAAAACAATCACACTTGTCACCCTGCCCTCGGTGACAGATTCTTGATCATTCTCTCAACTTCCCCTTTCTTAATGAACTAGAAGACTTTGACAAAGATGTCTACATTTGTGTATAACCAAATAATATATGAACCAATCACAACTGTATTATGTGCTTTTTAGCATTTCCCTGGTTGGGCAGATTCCCTTATTATTTTTTTGGTAAATTATTCTATGCATCCCCCATGAAAATGGTATTAAATTTTCTCACCCAAAATGCCTTAGATCTCAGTGAATGATTTTCAAAGTATCTTTTGCTCTTTTACTGCCATTATTATGCAGCCTATGAACACAGTGTTTCCATTTCATGAAAATATAATATGGCTGCACAGGAATCACAGACAAATTATGGTGGAAAATTAGTCAATAAACTTTTATTATACCAGTCCTTAATGCTTCTATTAATATTGAGGGACTTAAAATTAATTTCTTTCCAGAACAAGATTTACTGCTGAAACTCCAGAGATAAAGATAGCTAGGACACCTGCTAGAGGCCCCTTCAGTGCCTCAGTGGCTATCCTCACCCAGACGGTGTGCCCAGACATAAAGACCCTCCCTAAGCAAACTGGACATGCCTCTGCTTACACAACCTCTCTGCCATTGGCTGTTGGAGTGAATGAGACCTATGGAGTGTAGCTGTTGTAGAGAGGAGGCACTCACTCATTTCACAATGCTGGAGAGAATGTAGATGCCACAGAGCCACATCATAATGGAATCAAGTTGTCCCTGCCTGGTTATAATTTCAAAATCTGTAGATTTCTGTGCTTTGCTCGGTGTTGCCCTTTTCTTACTTTTATTCTTGGCCCTGTTGATAACCTTAGTTGAATCCAGCTAACTTAGAATTTATTCATTTATGTATTCCCTCATTCAGTCATCCTTTCAACCAGTAATGCATTAAAACATGGAACCCACGAGAATCAAAGATGATTGTCCTTACTCTCTTGGAGTTTACAGTCTTCTTGAAAAGAATGGAGATCTATCATACAGGGCCATAAATACTGAGCCATCAGAATGAAGGCACCCCTGGAGGTCAGCTGAAAGAGACACCATCTCTAGTGTGAGCTATTGCAGAAAGTCTACAGGGCAGAACAGAAATCCACCTAGCCAGAGTTTATGCATCAATGACCCATGAATAACTTTTTAAATATTTAACCAGTTCTAATACTTACATAGTGGCAGATAGAACATACCTTATTTTTTTAATTTCCAAATGCACTTGAACGTTAGCAACCTGAGTCCCATGTTCATTTACACATAGAAACAACAACCTGGAGGTGAGATGCTGCTGCCCTGCATGCTCTTCTGGGTTACATGCTCCTCCAGGTTATATGCACTTCCTGGTTGCATGCACTTTTGAGTTACAACAGGCTCACCAGCCTCCTGTCACCCCGTGAGCACCCAACTCTAGCCCCTACAGACTTTTGAATTTGTCACTCCCAATCAAGGCTTTCAATAACACATAGTGTTTGGTAGGCAACAGAGAGGGAGGGAGGGAGTTGCCAGATAAAATACTGACTCTTTGTTAAATCTGAAATTTTATTTTTATTTTTTAATTTTTTAATGTTTATTTATTTTGAGGGAGAGTGCTGGGAGGGGCAGAGAGAGAGAGGAAGAGAGAGAATATCAAGCAGGCTCTGTACTGTCAGTGCAGAGAGTGAGGTGGGACTTGAACTCACAAACTGTGAGATTATGACCTGAGCCGAAATTAAGAGTCAGACATTTAACCAACTGAGTCATCCAGGTGTCCCATAAATCTGAATTTTAAATTTGATAACTAGATTAAAAAAATACTACCTGGTGCTCATTTAATTTAAAATTCAAATTTAACTGGGTGCCCTGCATTTTTACTTGCTAAATTTGTTCATGCCTGATGATTTGGGGATGAGGGAAGTAACGAGGAGGTCAGTCCAAATGAACTGAGTGCTATTTAAATAATAGACAGAGAAGGGACACCTGAGTGGCTTAGTTAAGTGTCAACTCTTGGCTTCAGCTCAGGTCATGATCTCTCATGGTTTCACCATCTGGCTCTGTGGTGACAAGCATGGCACCTGTTGGGGATTCTCTCTCTCTTTCTCTCTCTCTCTGCCACTAACCTGCTCACAGTATCTCTGTCTCTCTCAAAATTAAATAAATATAACTTAAAAAAAAAAAAAGAATAGAGGAGCAAAGAAGCCTCCCAATTAGGGGGTATTGGGTGATAAGAGATAAGAAATAAGAAATATAAGAAAAAAGAACTTAGCTGTACTGAGCATTTTGTTGAGAACTGGCTGGATCATGTCCAAAGATACCTGGTTGGCAACTGGGAGGCCAGATTTGACCTCAGATGGCTCAAGATCATGCTCTTATTCTCCACTCTGCCCAGGACCCATAACAAAAATGGAAAGGTAGGAAGAAAAGAGATAAAGAAGTTGGGAGTCCTTAAGAGTAAAATTTGCCTGGGGCGCCTGGGTGGCTCAGTTGGTTAAGTGTCCGACTTCAGCTCAGGTCATGATCTCATGGTTCGTGGGTTTGACTCCTGCGTCGGGCTCTGTGCTGACAGCTAGCTCAGAGCTTGGAGCCTGTTTCAGATTCTGTGTCTCCCTCTCTCTCTGACCCTCTCTCCCCTGCTCATTCCCTCTGTCTCTCTCTCAGAAATTTAAAAAAAAAAAGAAAAAGAAAATTTGCCTTTTTTTTTTATCACCTGACTCCTCACCTCCACCCAAAAGTGTTCACTCAGTATTACATGGTGTAGTCAATGTTCTTGTAAACCGGGCTGTCACATTAGTCCCCTGCCATGGTTAGGGTCATGTGATATTGTGCCAGATAGACAGCAGGACCCAAAAAGGTGGGGCAATTTCGTGAACAGTAGGAGAAAAAGAATTTCAAGAGACAAAATAAGGCGGTTCTATGAAGTCACTGGACTGTAGAGAAGGGACTGCATCTCACTCTGTTTCTTGAAATTATGGTACTCAATAAATGTCTCATAATGATAACACAATGAAGCCCTGGAGCGGGAGCTGTGCTGGCTCTATCTGATTTACAGCCCTGTCTCCTGTCTTTTCCTGGGAAAAGCGGTAGCAGATCGCTGGCCTACTGCTCCGCACAAAGCCAATATTATTTCTATAAATACCAGGCCTTGAGGAGGAGAGTAGAGGTCAAGATCCTTAGAATTCTTCACTCAGTGTTTTCTCACGTAACCTTTCTGAATATACCTTAATGCACACACTGAATGTCCTCAAATGGAGCTAATTTATAAAATCATTAAAACAATAATGTTTTCAGAGTTCACCCTCTCTGGTGATAGTAACTAGAGGGAAAACTGTCTGAATGATGGTTTCCAAGGAAAATCTCTAACAAGTTCAGAGGCATGGAATGGACACAAACTCACACAAACACCTTGTTGAGACCACTCTGCAAGATGATGTTATTTCCAGATTTGTTAAGGCAGGCTTGTTTTCCTTTGGTGGAGCTGTAGAGTGTTGAAAAGATTAGACATGCTAAGCTAGGTGCTTATTTATTCTTTATTCCCCTGCAGGTATGTTCCAGAAGCATAAGCAGGTCCTCAGGCACTCTCTTTGAAAACTGTTCATACATTCCTTCCTCAGTCTTTCCTTAACTGAGTCATTAAAAGTAATTAACTTTGGGTAACTACTCCTTATTCACAGCTGCTGCTCTGTTATGTTTGTAAAATAATAATTCTGAGATCGTGATTGTCAACCAATATTATTACTACCATAATTCTTCCCTTAGTGTATCTGCCATTTCAGCAAAAGCCGTGCTTCTGGTACCTGTTCCTCTTCTATAATGCTTAAGCACAGTGCTGGTCAGTTGGTGGGAACACATGGACTCTCCACTGAATAGATGGACACTAGCTTGGATTTTCTAGCCTCCAAACTCTCCTTGCACATGAAGCCAATCCTAGACAAGGCCATTTTCTCAACAAACACCCAAAGGACACATTCAATGTCTATTTTGTTTCTTAACTTAATTGTACTATTCTCTGTGTTTACCACTTTTAGATACTTATTTTGTATCTCTTCTTTATTACCTATTGAAGCCTTCCCTTTCTCCTCCATAACATCTACTTCTATAAATGCATAGCTCATAGAAGAGTTGGAACTTCCACTATCTTAGTCTTGATAGGATGCTAATAGATGTGTGTATGCATGCATGTGTGCACACATACACACATACACACACTCTCTACCACCACAGAGGGGGGGTAAGTCAGCAATTATGTATATGCATGCAAGGCTCAGAATTAGGGAGTTCAGTAAGAGATGGACTCGCAAGAGGGAGAGAAGGAAGGCTTATAAGAAAAAGCTAAGAAGTCTATATTATGGTCACTTCCAGGAGACACTCAAATTACCATATGAGAGGAAGAGACTGAATTGAAATGTATCCTTAGACTCTGATGACTCCTGGTGAGAATAATTTTAGCTAAAATAAGAAGCCAATACAGTTGTTAATTATCATTGTATTCTTAGGATATTGATATTTACTATAATAATAATGTACAATTTATTGAGCATTTCATATATGCCAGGCAGAGGCTTACGCACTTTATTTGATTATATCATTAATTAGTAGGTTCTACTACCTACTCCACTGATGAGGAATCTGACCCTCGGAGAGGCTAACTACCATGTAGAAGGTTACCAGCTCATCTGAGAATTAGAGAATTCTGGTTCCAGAGCCCATGTGTTTCACCTCTAGCGTACTCTAGGTTAGTGACTAACTTGAAAATTAGCCTCAGGTGTTCCAAATTCTAAATAAGTCCACTACATCTAAATAAATGACACAGGGCCATAAATCTGTCATTTGGTCTAAGCTGATTCACATGGAAATGATTCTTGAAAATTTTACCTAAATGGAGCACTTTTTATGGCTTAAAACTTAGGATTCTTTAGAAATGTGAATTTATCAGGGCACCTGCGTGGCTTGGTCAGTTAAGCATCTGACTCGATTTGGGCTCAGGTCATGATCTCCCAGTTCATGGGTTCAAGGCCCGCATTGGGCTCTGCACTGCCCAATCACTGCCTGCTTGTGATTCTCTCTCTTTCTCAGTCTCTCTCGGCTCCTCCCCAGCTCATGCTCTCTGTCTCTCTGCCCTTCCCCCATGCGTGTGCGTGCTCTCTCTCAAAATAAATAAACTTAAAAAAGTTTTTTTAAATAAGTAAAAACAGAAATATGAATTTATCCAGCATCTGATTAAAGTGAAAATACTGAGTCAGGTTTCAGTTAGTTTGACCCTCAATCTTCAGAGCATCCTCATCAAACATCTGCAGGCTCACGTGAGCCCAACAGTTTCCTGCAACTGCCATCCTGAGCCACATCTGCAGGATGTTCATACGCAAGTTCACTAAGAAAGAAAATTCACTGGAGTGCAGTGGGATGAGCTCTCAGAATCAGTTGAGCCCAATCTCCTTTTGTACAGCTGGGGAAACTGAGGTCCAAATCCAGCCTGGGCCTCACCTGGCAGGAATGAGCCTCCCCACCATACTTAGTGGACAATATATTCAGCATAACCTCAACTCAGAGCTGAAAGAGAAGAGAAAGAAATCAAGATCATAAATGGAGGAAGGGATAAAAAATTGAATATGGACATAGTTTTAATGTGGGACTCCTACATGTTTATGTCAAGATTTACTTGGGTAAGTAAATGACTGCAAAATGAATTTTCTGCCCTCTTCCCCTCCTCCTAGAAATGATGGACAGAACCATCGGAGATGGCCAATCGGTTTTTCTCCGCCTTGTCTATGTTTCAACTGAATGGATTTACAGTAGTTCAAGGATCTTTCAGCATATATATTCAATAAAAAAACTTACTATTGGATGCACATCCTAATTTATAAGCTTCAGTAATTGCTGTGGCTGTGTGAGCGAAACGAATCCAAAACAATAGGACATATAAACCCTGAATGTTATGTGTTCCTTTCTTTGGTATCAATTACACCTGGACGATAAACCACTCCAGGGAGGCGGCCATACCCGCTCAATCAAGCTGTCCCCACTACCTTGTATGAGCCCAAAAACACATCAGATATCAAATGTCACAACAGTAACAACCCAGCTTCCCTGATAAATTCCTACGCTCTCTGGTCCCAGATCTTTTGGCAGCAGATAGAAAAGTAGAGGGGGGTGGGGTGAGCACCAACTAATGGATTCTATTTAAGGACATTTGATGAAAATGTTGACTGGCCCATGACTGATTTTATTCTTAGCACTTAAATGTTAGTTAGTTAGTCAATTTGAATGTTAATTAGCCATAATGACAAGGAGTGTCTCTTTTTATGATCCTTTTAAAATGTACCCAGGGGCTAATAAGCAATGGGTACATCCCATAAATATAATAAGTAAATAAATCAGCATCAGTTAATTTAAATGTAAGCAAAATGTACTGCAAGGGCTTTCCTCTCTGCTCCTGTTCATTCTGGTTATTTCCCTCTCAGCATCCCCTCTCCTTCGCCTCATCAATTTCATGATCTAAACAATATAAGCTATAGCTGAGGAGCAAGGTCAGATATTATCGAGTTCAGTATAAACCAAGTGGACCTTTTTTCACTTTGTAGACTCATGTTGTCAGTTAACTGGGCAGTTAGAATAACGGTCAAAGGGAGTTAAGACTCATAAAACCCTGGCTTATGTGAACAATGGGTTACATGGTGGTGAGTAACCCAGATGGTTGGTACAGTCATCAGAAAGGTGAATTTGGTCAGGTAACTACCTAGAATCCATTTTGGGCAAAAGCTGAAATGGCGAAGGACAGGGAGTGATCAAATATTTCAGCTAGATTGGTTGGGTTTATAGACAGATCTCAAGATGCCTGTAGATTCCTCCATGATCGGGGTCAACCAGAAGTTTTTGTATTCGTCCCACTTTATATGGTGGGATATAGTTGGGAAAACCTTAGGAACTAGGTCCCATAGTTAATGTTTTGGTAAATCATCACTCCTACGGAAAAAGGGCTAGAGGGATAAATTCTAGATGGCAAAAGAAGAAGGAGGAAGAGAGTGGCCCAAGAAAGATACCGTGTATTTCCCCACTCCTTCCTCCCTCCTCTACTCAGTATCAGTTTCTGGGTTGTCCTGATCAGTATCATCATACCTACCAGAAAAAAGCTAAAACTTGGAGACTGGGTGTGTATTGTCACTGGCAGCTAAGGCTGCGGGCTGCCCCTCCCAGAGGTGCCAAAGACCGTAGCCTATGTCAGAGTTCTCCAGGACATACCCTTACCCAGCCATAGATGTAGATACTCCAGCAGTGAAACTTCTCTCCCCAAGAATGTGAATGACACTGAAAGTCGTTGATCCGTGCATCAAGGGGAAATCTTTGGAGTGACTGGTTTCCTCAGCTGACTACATTCCACCTAATGTTTCCCTGAGTCTCCCTCTCACTACACACACTGACTTCATTTCTATGGCATAGCCCTATACAGGAGCTGCCACCTTCCCCTTCTACAAGAGGCTGAACAGGCCTGCTTAGGATGATGCCATCCATCCTGCCTCTGCTTAAGGTCCTCTACCCACCCATTAAATATGTGGCCATTGGCCAAAAGGAAGATGAAAGGAGATTCATTCATCTCCTTTCAAGAATTCACTCAGAACCCTCATCTCTGCAAGGCGAGCTGGGTCACTCCTCCTCATTTGTACCAGGTCGCTGACCGCTGGTTTTAATTGGTGCCTATCAGACATTCCCTGGCTTAAGCCACAGCAGGCCACCCCTGGCCACTTTGCCCCTAGTGCCTAGTCAGCGTGGAAGCTGATCCCGATGTGATTCAGCAGGACTGTCCTCAGCATGGGTGGTCCTCCGGTATGCAGCCTGGCCTCCCCCAGAGTGCAGGGACAGGGGTCACTCCAGTCAGCGTGGCCCATCCTGCTAATATACCAGCTTGCAATCACCTGCCTGGGGCCTGCTCCTCATTATTTTCAAGGAAAAATTCTGTCCACTGGACCCAGAAAAAAAATTAACACAAAACAGAATAGCCTCAGGCTTTTGATCTCCCAACCTCCTTCAGGCTTTTATCTAAAGCTCTTCTTTATCTATGCTATCCTTCTGTGGTGACCTGATAGTATTTAAGTGGAAAAGCCTGGTCAAAAAGAATACAGTCTAGAAACAGTAGGGATAGGAAGGAGGGGGGCGGGGTGGGTCAGTAACTCTAAAGTGGAGAAACCTGACAAAACCAGCTCAGCCAGGTCAAGGTCACTAGTGATGGGTCATATTGACAGCAGGTACCTGTAATATGATGTGATTCAAGTGCCTCTGTACCCCTATGGACTTCTTCCCTAAAACCCACAATCCTAGTCTAATCATGAGAAAAATATGAGGCAAATCCCAACAAAAGACATTCTATGAAATACCTGACGAGTACTCCTTGAAATTATCAAGGTCATCAAAAACAAAAATCCAAGAAACTGACAGCCAAATGGAGCCTAGGGAGTTATGACAACTAAACGCAATGTGAGATCAGGGATGGGGTCCTAGGGGGGGAAAAAAAAAGCCTTAGGTAAAAGCTAAGGACATCTGAACAAAGTGTGGACTTAAGTTAATAATGTGTTACTATTGGGATGACTGGGTGGCTCAGTTGGTTAAGTGTCTGACTTCAACTCAGGTCATGATCCCATAGTTCATGGGCTCTGTGCTGCAGGTTTAGAGCCTGCTTGGGATTCCTCTCCCTTTCTCTCTGCCCCTTCCATGCTCTCTTTCAAGATACATAAATAAACTTTTTAAAAAGTATTAATATTGATTTATATTAATTCCAATTTGGCATGAACATAGTCATTTGTTGGGCGATTAAATGCTTGGGCAGGTCCAAGTTGGGTCCTAGACAAACAATCCTGAGCCACAAAGCTGAAGCCCAGTTCTAGAAGCTAGGGACCAAGAAGCACAGAGGACCCCAATTCAAGGGAAGGAGGGGAGGATAAGAGGAGAGACCCTGAGTCCCACGCTGGTTGGTAGGAGAGGAGATTCAGAACTCTCACGGATTCCAGTGCCCAGCCCTGCAGCCGTAGCATGTTCAGATCTGCTGGAGGGACAGGAAGCATTTGAGGTTATTTAAAACTGCCTGCCCCAAATCAGACCAACCAAGAGTCTCCACTGAGGGTGTCATTGAAGGTAGGTTCCGGAAGTCAAAGGGGGAGATCACACTCGCCAGCACCCTAGAGTCCAGTATAATTACTACAATTCAGCCCCCAAGCTGATACGGGCTATTAGGTAAGCATTAACATTTTAAAATGCATGTGGAATCTTAAAGCTTGTCAGACACTGCATAAACACCCAGAATTAGTAATAAAGTAAAAGAGAATCGTATTAACTAAGACTAATTGGGATGAAGGTCAGTCTGAGTTACAGAAAGGTTTTACATGCAGTTCTTTTACTTTCTAGTCCTGAGACCAAAGCAGATGTTGAGGTTGGCTTTCCTGCAAAGGTTGGGATCATTCGAACATGTAGATTGCAAATTACTTAGAAATTAATATAGTGACTAATACCTTCATGAATCCCTCATTATGTGCCAGGCACTGTGCTAAGCCATCTATGTGCGTCCTTTTCTTTAACCTTACCAAATTCTTTGTCCTTAAAGGTTCACTTTACAGATAAGGAGGTGGGGCAATCTGTCTGACTAGATGGAACTTTTCCAAGATCACTTGAGTAGTGAAACTGACATGCAAATGGATAGTCCCAGATTCCAAGGCAGACACTATGCTCCCCAGATATCGTGTCAGGCTTAGCTCTGGAAAGCGGGTTCCTACAGGGATCTCAAATATGGTGAGCAAATTAATAAGACCACCATTTATAAGCAAAAAGCTCCCATTAAACTACTGATAATGCAAGCATGCTAAGTGAAATACTGTCTTCACAGCAGAGTGTCATTATGCATTAGGACCCTGAAGTCAGACAGACCAGGTTCAATTCCCAGCTCTACCACTTGATAGCTGTGTGACCTTGAGCAAGTTACTTAACCTGTCTGAGTGTCAGTTTCCTCACCAGCACAAGGGGTTTTGATAGTACCTCTCCCATAGAGTTGACATGAGAATTAAATAGGCTTTTGTAATTTTAAGTGTCTGACACTGTTCCTATCACATAGTAAACATCCGCTTTAAGAATCCTTTTTTTTTTTTTAGGAATGCAAACTGGTGCAGCTACTTGGAAAAACAGTATGGAGATTCCTCAAAAAATTAAAAATTGGACTACCCTACAATCCAGCAATTGCACTACTAAGTATTTATCCAAAGCATATAAAAATGCTGATTCAAAGGGGCACATGTGCCCCGATGTTTATAGCAGCACCATCCACAATAGCCAAAGTATGGAAAGAGTACAAGTGTCCATCAAATAACAAATGGATAAAGAAGATGTTGTGTGTGTGTATATATATATATATATATACACACACACACAATAGAAATATTATTCGGCACTCAAAAAGAATTAAATCTTGTCATTTGCAACTATGTGGAACTAGAAGATATTGTGCTAAGCAAAATTAGTCAGAGAAAGGTAAATATCGTTATGCTTTCATTCCTGTGTGGAATTTAAGAAACAAAACATATAAACACAGGGGAAGGGAAGGAAAAATAAGATAAAAATAGGCAAACCATAAAAGACTCTTAAATACAGAGAACAAACTGAGGGTTGCTGGAGAGGTGTTGGGTGGGGGAGTGGGCTAAATGGGCAATGGGCATTAAGGAGGGCACTTGTTGAGACAGGCACTAATATACATAAGTGATGAATCACTAAATTCTATTCCTGAAATCATTACCACACTATATGTTAACTACCTTGTATTTAAATAGAATTTAAAAATGTTTTTAGATGAATCCATTTTTACAAAATATATATAACACGCAGTTAAACTATGATCCAACATTACTCACAAATCCTATCAAGCCCTTACTCTTTGCAAGTCCAGCCTAAAATTACTGGACTATAATTACTGCCTATAAACAGTGATACTTCTGGTGCTCCCCTGCAGCAAGATTAATTCTCTGTCTGCCTCATCTTTGTTTCCACAACTTATTGACACACTCGTTAAAACATGTATTATGACATGTAGTGATCAGCCCTTCTCAGTCTGTCTCTCCAGCTTGACTGTGCGCATTTTTGGACAAGTTATGGCAAAGAAAAAAATATCATATATATATATACACACACACATACACACACACACACACACACCTTCATCACTGAATTCTGCCTTGGTGCGCTGAGCAAATATCCTGTGTTAAGAAAACCCTACCTATATGGGTGCCTGGTGGCTCAGCTGGTTAAGTGGCTGACTTTAGCTCAGGTCATGATCTCACGGCTAGAGAGTTCAAGCCCCACATCAGTTCAGAGCCTGGGGCCTGCTTCAGATTCTGTGTCTCTGTCTCTCTCTGCCCCTCCCCCACTCACTCTCTGTCTCTCTTTCTCAAAACTAAATAAACATTTCTTAAAATTTTTTTAAAAAGAAAACTCTATTACAGCTAAAACCTATGCACTGAAATAATGACTTGTATTTTGTAAGTACTCTCCTGATATACAATAACATTAATATTATGCTTTACTTTGCAATGTCTTGGAAACTCAAAGATAAGTCAAAGCAGACACTCTGTTTCCAAACACAAAACGCTAGAAACAAAATGGGCTAGATCTCCTTGTACAGCTCTCCCAGAAGAGCTGCCCCAACCCCAGTTATTGAAGGCTAAAGCGGTAACTGAACTCCAGGCCAGTGTGAGAAAGAGTAAAGAATATTCATCAAAGTCAATATATTATTGCTGTTTGTTGCAACACGGGTTTTTCTTTCATTCCTTTTTATTTATGTCTCTGGCTATCTCGGCATTATAAGCGGCAAAGCTCAAAGGCAATGATAAGAAGGATGCCTGATTGCACAAACAACATATCCTGGGAGGAATTCATTTGCCTGAAATAAAATGAAAAATGTTGACATGCTTCAAGGTTGTAGTCACCCACATGGTGAGAACAGAGCCTGAAATTATAGGGCCATGAGTATCCGGGAGAGGAGACCCTTCATGTTGATTCCTCAGAGATGAATTGAAGTTATGATTCCAGGCAGTATTTGCACAACACTGGGCTGTTGCCCTATCTGTCAAATTTACATTGTGAGTATGCTGCGCCCCGCAATAATTTTAAGTTTGATAGTGTGCTTGACAGTCTATTATGCTCAACGCATTTTTTTTAAACTTTAACTTTCAAAGAAAAATCTTTCCTATTCTTTTCTATTCATCATACGTACATTGCAAAGGTGGAGTTTTAGAGTTGTTGGGTTTGGGGTTTGTTTTTTTTTTCTTCAATTTCAACGAGGTAGAAGAGACCCACTTTCTATAGCTTTGCCCGCCACAAGGCTGGCCCCGGGGGAAGGTGCAGGCAAAGCTCCTATATTTGATGTGTTTTAAGCCGCTACTTAGAGGTGAAAGGGCCCATCTGGTGTCCCACGGTCCCAGAGAAAGATAGAAACCTCCCAACAGAGAGACCACCCTGCTTTCTATTCCAGACCTAAGGCTCCCATGACCTAGTGACTCAGGGAATGGGTACCCTTTGCAATGCCTTTGTCAAGTAGAAGAACACTGTTTCCGTAACCCTCTCTGAAGTCAGCAGCCGTACCTCCTTTCCGGTTTCTCGGCTCATCGCATTGCCCTCAAAGAGGCTACCTCCTCTGGAACACGCTGGACAATCAGGAACTCCTAGAAGATGAATCTTTCAATGTTTTTTTTTTTCTTTCCGTGATAGCTGAGAACATGAACCCCCAAAAGGGCAGAGTTATTTAATCAAAAGGAAAGAAAGGGCTTCATGTAGCTGCCTGCCTCTATTTTTTATTACTCCTCTGTATAAGATCAAGAAAAAGACAAGAAAATGGAGAAGGTCTTTGTCTTTATGCTTTGCCAACTATTTCTATTATTATGTTCACCATATTTGGATCCCAAGCAAAGTTTGGGATCAGGAGTTTCAGTTCTTGAAGACACAGCTGGGAAGAATAAGTCCGACCAAGCAAAGAAACTGCTAATATTGCAGTTAATCTTGAATACGCTGTGTCTCTGTTAACTCCTTTTAATATGGCCACATCATACATCATCCACTCTTTTGAGAATAACAGGATATGTACTGAATAATTGTACTGGGACACCAGATATAAACTGGGGTTGCCCTGTGAAATTATCAAAACCATATGAATGGTCACTCTTGCTAAACGCCAAGGGGTGTTTTCCTTAAACCATGTACAAAATTGCACTGCTTTGTGATAAGTTATAGGTCTAAATGCTTACAATAGACTGAAAAAATAATAAAACAACATAAAAGGCACTGAATGGCAGCATAAAGTTGGAAATGTCATTCAGGACTCTGGAGATGTCCTAGTTTCAAACTCATAGAAATATTGCCTAATTAATGGCATCCAGTATGTACTAAAGCATCTTATGAAAGACACTAATATTCATCCCCATGCAATTTCTGTTTCTTGGTTATGGATGTTACAAAAAGGTCTAGCACATTTGTCATCGCCCTTACAAAATGAAGCTTTTATAATATCGTTCCATGAAATGTTCCTCTTATTCCTTCTTCCCATGAAAAATATTTCTCTACAGTGTCTATCCCCATAATAACTTATCCATTCAGTCAAAAACAGAGTAATGCAGTGACAAAGAAAACCTGAATTAATTTCTTTCATTAAATGATCACCATTGGACCCAAACTAAGTAAAATAAATACACAGTATACAGCTAAAAAGATAAAATAACTAAGAAGCCCTACTTAGGAAGCTGTCAGTACAGGCTCCACAGAGGATTTCAACTGATGTGGGCATTTATACTGTATTACGTTCTCAAGAGCTGAACAGCCAGCCTTCCTTCGGCTGCATTTGGTGGAGGCATAGCTCATCTCCACCGATTACCCTGGCCACCATATTGGAGGCTTCAGTTGCCAGCTCATTCTAGCTGGCTAAGGTGAATATTGCCTGGAGAACCCCTTTTAATAAGGACCAAAGGATTGTAGACAATATTGTTCATATGTGAATGGACGAAAGTATGGAACCACATGTAATTTACTTTAGGGTTCACATAAGCAAATGGCTGATATATACGATATATTTTACATGCCAACCATTTGTTGAAGTGTACCCTGAAGACAATAATATAATCTTCCAGTAAGGATGACCTTCCATACTGCTTTACAAGGGAACAGGTGAAATCTGGCCAAGGAGATTTTCTTTGTTCTGGATCTGTCAGCATCCCCTCCTTTGAAAGTTGAAGTTGGTTTTAGGCTGTCCACTAACCTTTGTTGTACTCCATGCTGATGTGCCCTGTGGCAAACTGTTATTCCCTTATATAAGTGCTCTGACATCAATCTCTGAGAATTCTCGGTCTCTCTGTTTACAAAACTCCCATGTTCAGGCTCTAAGAACAGAGTCTGAGCCAGCTTTATTTCTATATTGGTTCCTCTTTTCTATTACATGTGTTTTGCTATATATGTTCTACTGCAGAACAGAGAGGTAGCGAAACTCATCTCCAGGGGATGCTTAAAAAATCTGTTTACTGCCTTTCACATGGAGATGGCTTCTTACTGTTTCTCTTAGGGAGTCCTTTTTCTCTTTCTTCTTCTCTCTCTGTCTCACATGCACACACACGCGCATGCCCATGCTCACAACCTTTCTCCATATTCTTCTGACATTGTGACAGAAAGATCCCACAGACAAGCAACACACAATTGGAGTATTATCATAATTACTTAGTATATTAAAAATATAGGGGTGCCTGGGTGGCTCAGTCAGTTGAGCATCTGGCTTGTAGTTTATGGGTCCATGCCCTGCATCAGGCTCTGCACTGACAACTCAGAGCCTGGAACCTGCTTCCAATTGTGTGTTTCCTCTCTTTGCCCCTCCCCTGCTCACACTCTGTCTCTCTCTCAAAAATAAAATAACATAAAAAACAAAAAACAAAAAAAACAGTCTCTGAGGTCTCATCTCTCCCTCCTATATCAGAAATCAGAAACTCTAGGGAAGTGACTCTGGACTCTATGCTTTTAGAAAGTTCTTCAGGGCATTCTGACAATCAGCTGTATTTGACAATCAGATACAGGAATGCCCGGGTGGCTCAGTCAGTTAAGCATCCAAATTTGGCTCAGGTCATGATCTCACGGTTCATGGGTTCAAGCCCTGTGTTGAGCTCTATTCTGACAGCTCAGAGCCTGGAGCCTGCTTCATGTTCTGTGTGTGTGTCTCTCTCTCTTTGCCACTCCCAGGCTCACACTCTGTCTCTCTCAAAATTAAACAAATAAATAAATAAAACTTTAAAAAATTAAAAAGAAAATCAGATATAAATTATCAGCATTTTACTTGAAGGAAACACTTTTTCAAAATTTATTTTTAAAAATGTTTTATTATTTATATTTGAGAGTGAGAGAGACAGAGTACAAGCAGGGAAGGGATGGGAGAGAGTTGGGGACACAGAATCCAAAGCATGCTCCAGGCTCTGAGCTGTCAGCACAGAGCCCGATGTGGGGCTGAAACTCACAAACTGGGACATCGTGACCTGAGCTTAAGACAGCCGCTTAACCAGTGGAGCCACCCAGGTGCCCCAAAGAAGGAAACACTTTTGTAGAAAGGTCTCTCACACTATGCCAGAATCACTGACTTTAAGTCGCTTCCCAAGTTATATTAATAGGAATTTTTCTATTTACTCCTTCAAGCTTAGCACATTTAATATGGAAAACATTTTCACATTAAAAAGTGCCTAAAATACACAGGACATATTTTTTATAATGTGTCATAGTATCAAAAAATACTCAGACAACCTTTGTAATCTATGATCTAATCATATCCAGGAGGGAACTCTTTTGGTACAAAAGAGCATTAAGTCAATAGAAGTAAAATAAAGAATTTTCTAGATGAAACTACCTGAAGCCACAATGATTCTGAGCCGTGTGTATCACATCAGTTCAGTGAGCTAAGGTCAAGAGAATTGCAGTGCTCATGCCTCCAGACTAAATCATCCTGACAAGCATGGTGAACGGTCTGTTCGGGGACAGGGAAGACGAAGAACTGTAAGCTTCCAAGCATGAGAGGTGCCCCCAGGAAGTCTGACTCACCCAAAATCAGGAGCTCAGTTCTTCTCTTCACTTTTCAAAGACTCTGGCTGAGCCTACCTTTCTTAACCAGGTCAGTGATCTGCGGATATTTCTGAATTAACAAAACTGGAGATGGGCAAATGCCGCTCCACTTACGAAAAAGAGGAAAGAATGACAATGAAACCGTGAGGTTGACACTGACCCTTCACAAAATTCTGGAACATATTTGGGGGGAAGTTTGGGGCCCCCTGAAAAAAGCAGCAGAAATCATAGAAACCAGCACTTATCACCAAGAAGAACGTAGTGAATCCCTCCAGCTATGTCCGCCCAACTCATTTCACACTTTGACAGGTTATTAGATAAGGAGACAGAGCTTCACAAGCCTTCAGTGAAGAATTTGCAAGAATCTTTCCAGATATCCTTGCATGTTATATAAAGAAATACAGGTTCAATGGCAACACTAAAATAAATTAGAGAGGGGCTGAATGATCATAACTAAATAGATTCATGTCTTTTGTGTTATGTATTCTAGTATATTGTCCTTGGTCCACTCAAGCTCAAGAAATGTTACAATGACATGGTAAAAAGAGGGTAGAAGTTTTTGTCAGCACTGAAGGCTGCATGTAAATTAGGAGGTAGCCCAATAAAATGGATAACAGAGTCAAGACTCAAAGTGGTCTCATAAGAATGGAATCTAATCAGATGAAATTGAGATAAGTGTACTTTAAGTACTTGGTCCTAGTGGATCATCTATACAGCAAAGCAGCAGGAAACATTTGTTCTAATGGCAATTAGTATAAAAAAGGACTTGGGGACTTCTCTGGACACCAAATTGAAAATGAGTTAGCAATATGATTAGGCCATCAAAAGAGCTTCATGCTTCATGCTTCATGAATAGCCATTGGATTTCCAGAATGATAATGGTGTTCGTCTGGGAATCCCACCTTCACAGAGCCCTGGGTGCTAGTTTCTTCTGTAGAAAGTTCTCGCACCCCCTTACCTCTACTGTCTCACACATACTTTGCTCTTAACTCTTCCTCTGGATCTCAACGCAGATGACACAGGAAGTTGTTCCTGACCCCAGGATTAAGTTAGGCACCCTTTCTTTGGGTATCTGTATAGCTGGCAGCCATCAGATCATGTCTAACACTGTATGGTACTGTTTTTAAAGTGTCTATTTCCACCTCTATGTGCTGTGAACAGCTTGCTGTGCTCATCATTACATCCACAGGTTTACAAATGTCTCTTACCAGATGTTTAATAAACTTGTATTGAATTAATGAGTAAGATAGTTCAGAGAGTAATCAGGGCTGTGGAAGAATCCAAAAACACATCACAAAAGGGGTGGAAGAAACTGGAGAGGCTTATCTGGGAGAAAGGAAGACTCACGTGAGTAAAGTGAAGATAGTCCTCCGTTATGCAAAGGTCCAAAGAGGGGTGAATTCAGCTTATTCTACATGGTATCAAGGGTAGGTTCCAAGGAGGCTATTTTAGCATAGTTCAAGAGATGACTTCCCAATAAGACTATCAACAATGGAATAAGTTCTCATGAGAGAAATTAAGTTCACACACTATGGACACATTACAGCACAGACTGGGTACATGGCAGAAACATCATAAAGGGACTCAAGTACAGGATGGGAAGTTGGACTAAATGCTATGATTCCCTAAGATCCTGTAGTTTTATGATCAAGTCACAGAAATACACGCATCAATTACTCACACTATATTCCTCTGTGGAAGAATCCATTAGGGATAAAAAGTTCCTCCAAAAGAAATTACATTCATGGAAATATCAGTAGATTGGAAATTCAATTTTCTTTTGCTTTGATGTCATCTGTGCTAGGAAACTGGGTAAACTTACATAAGTAGCATCAATCTCCAAGCCTATTTCTTTATCTGTGCAATGAAATATTGAGTTGACTCAAATGATTCTGAATACTCTTCTAAATATATAGTATATTTGATAGAATGCAATGCCTTTAATAACCTACCCTAGGAGAATAAGTTGTTTTTCAGAGGGTATTCATTGGGTGACATGTGCAATATGCTAAGTCTCTCAGTGGCCAAATCCACTGAGTTAGAACATCCAGTAACTCAGTGTCAAAATGACTAGATTAATAGCTAGATGCTGAATTAGATTTTTAAAAAATTCTCCTTTACATTAGATCAGAAGAATTTCAATGGCCTTGATTACTGTTGAAGGGAGTCTTGCTGTCTGAATTTCCAGAATTGCGACTACAAACGACGGACCTTAATGTGCTGCAGTCTCCTTCTAAAGAGAGGCCCAACCCAATCAGGACTCACAAACACTGGAATTCTTTGCCTGACATTGAAAAGTACAGCCCAAGCTTTGGACATTTCCACTTAGCACTGCACTTTGGAAAAGACCTCAGCTCATGTACCATCAAATCTCCTGACATCGTTTTAGGATAGGCCACGTCTTCCATGGATAGAGTTCCTTTTAGACTGGGGCAACATCACAATCAGCTTCGTAGGCACTAATCAGTATCTAGCAATCTCGATTCAATTCACATCTTGGCCTTTTTTTTACCAAATATATGGACTGTCTGAGGGAGTGCCTTCTGGAGTGGTGTGCTCTCATCAGATAATTACATTAGAGAAAGTACACACCAGAAAATGCAGCAAAAGCCTCTTTGTCCCAGCCTAAGGAAGCTGAGTCTATAGTTACATACAGGAACTAAAATGGTTTTTAATTCACTAAATGTAAGAATTTTATTCTCTCTGTTGTTTCGGTTTTCAGTTTAACTATAATTGTGAATTCCGTGATAAACAACTAGTATTTATGTTAAGTATTATTTTTTAATCTTTTTGTAAAACTGATATGGCATTAGTAAATATCAGGCACATTGTATAATAACTCATTTAATTCACAATGACCATATGAAGATACTGCTATTCTCATTTTACAGATGAGCAAAGTAAAGCACAATGGATCCTGTGGCATTGTGCCTCAGAGTAGTACTCCTTTAGGACTGACTAACTCATTCCTCAGCTGCTATCAGTTGCTGAGTCTCACAGCTGAGTGCCTCCCTTAAGAACAATTCTCAGACAGGGGCTCATAGGTGGCGCAGTCAGCTTCAGCTCGGGTTATGATCTCACAGTACATGGGTTCAAGACCCACAATGGGCTCTGTGCTGACAGCTCAGAGCCTGGAGCCTGCTTCAGATTCTGGGTCTCCCTCTCTCTCTCTGCCTCTCCCCTGCTCACACTCTGTCTCTCTCAAAAATAAACAAACATGAAAAAAGAAGAACAATTCTCTGACAAAGCGATCTTTCTTGCCCAAGTTTGCACCCCCACCCTGAAGGTGCTACATATTCAATGACTGGTCATTGGTGGGATATGCCAAGGACAGGCTCTATTTGCCTTAATCCAGGACACTGAAAGCCCATCCCAGGTACACAGTTCCTCACTGGTTATCTGAATTCCAAAGTAACTGTCATAATTCAGCTCTACCCTATGCCTGATCCAGCTTCCCTCGTTCCCAAGAAGACACTGCAGTAAACCCCCTACAGCAAATCTCCATTTCAAAGTCTCTTTCCCAAATAACCCAACCCATGCCAGGTTCCTGTCCAAGGTCACACAGCTAATCAGTGGGAAAACCAAGCAATCCAGCTCCAGAATTCATCTTCTTAGCCACTAATGTGCTTCTTTAGAAATAGTCTTCATTTTATGTCTGCATCTCAGGTAATAGCCTGGAACAATATTTCCCAAGTTGAAGGATCACTAATAATCCTCTAGATAGCCTAGGTATGCATCAACAAATGGGACCCTGTTCAAATAAGTTCAGTAAATGCCACACATTCCACCTCTTATTAGACAGTCTCCATGCACACTAATATTTCAACACAGCTAGTAAGTTATACAATAAATCTATTTGTATGAAATATGAAATATGGTTTCCAAGCAGACCACCCTTTTTAAATGAAATCTCTATTAGTACCAATCTACTAGTATGCTTCAGAACCAGTTTGGGAATTGCTAGCCTGGAGAAACCTTCACTCTCCTTCCAAGGGCCTTCTGATTCCTCTCTTTAAACTCTGATGTCTGACCACTTCTGAGAAGCCATCTCAGACAGACTGAAGTTATTCTAACATTTTATGCTTTTCTGTGCAGAACCCTATGTTCTCTGTCTTAAAAAAGTACTGTTCTTTATATGCATAAGATTACGTATAACATCTGCATAGTTTGTAAATATGTTATCCTTCCATTCAATGGCCATTGATGGGTAGGAGGGGATTTTTAGGACTGGCTTCTCAGTGTAGGTCTAACACCATGAGAAATAAAAACCTACTGAACCTTAGAGGGCATCTTTTTTTCTCTCTTCCATATAGAGGGGACACATCTGGATTTGTTGAAATGCAAAAGCCCTTCCAAGGTTCATATTATAACATTCTACCAACTTCTGATTTCATGTATAACAGAGTGGTTGAGTTGGTAGGTTCTAAAATCACATGCATGCGCGTACACACACACACACACACACACAGTAATTCAATAACCTCTTCACCCAATTACTGTCTGTGTTTTGTATGCCCTTAGACATTTATTTTGCCCTTAAAATAGCTTTCTCATGAGCAAAATCACATTAGTATGTATTACAAAGAGCTGTTGTGAGGATTAGGAGGTGACGTGTATAAAATGTTTAGCTTTTTCAGGCACATATTAAATGCTCAAGCAATATTGGCTGTTTTTTATTTTATTGATGTTGGTTGTGATTGTGGATACAGTGAAGGCTGGGAGAAGAGGCTGAGGAAAATCTGGTGAAACATGTATTTGTCCCAGATTTCAAGTATAAAGATGACTAAGACCAATCAGCCAGAATAAGTTTGTGAAGCACATGCCCACATGATGAATTGGAAAGTGTGTTTGGGGTAGCACCTCGGTGGCTCTGTTGGTTAAGTGTCTGACTCTTGACTTAAGCTCAGGTCATGATATCACAGTTTGTGGCTTCAAGCTCTGTGTCAGTCTCTGTGCTGATGGTGCAGAGCCTGCTTAGGACTCTCTCTTTCTGTCTGCTTTCTTTCTCTTCCTCTCTCAAAATAAATAAACTTAAAGAAAAGCATGTTGTAGGGGGGCGTCTGCATCACTTATTTAGTTAAGCATCCAACTCTTGGTTTTAGCTCAGGTCATGATCTCACAGTTCATGAGATCGAGCCCTGCGTCAGGCTCTGTCTGATGGCATGGATCTTGCTTAGGATTCTTTCTCTCCCTCTCTCTCTGCCTCCCCCCCCCCCAAAAATAAATAAACTTAAAAACCTAAGTGTGTCTGGGGCTGCAACTGTGTTGACATGGTGCTGAGAAGCATGGTTAAGGTGTCATACCCATGCCCAATGTGTCCTCCACACGAAAGAGTAACTCAGAAACAACACAATGACAATTATATCACAATTAGAAAACGCCATGTGTTGAAACTAAATGCACACCATATAGGATTTAGATTTGAGAGGAGAAATGAACTCAAATCAGGAGTTTCTCAAAAGGACTTGGGAAGATGGCTCTCATAAGCAGGGTGATAGTCATTCTTAATGAAGAAAAATGATGGTCCCCATTTCTACCACAGACCATGCAAGAATAAACGGCATGTTGCTTTCAGGTAAAACTCGATTGGCCTCCAAGAGACACAGTTTACCTCTAAGAAGGGGTCACTACCAGCAGGTTTCACTGAAGGGTGCACCGCCACCTCTACTGAGAGTCACAAATGTTGGGAGGAATACCCATCTGTTTGGATGGTTAAGGGGAAGATTATCTACAGTCAGAGGGAAGCATGCCAAGTGATTCTTTGCAATTCCCAAGCTTTGATGATAATACAACTGAACATACTAAATGCTGCTGTTCCTAACATAGGGCTGCTGACAAAGTTCCCAAGGGATTCCTCGGGCCAGAATCCCCCTTTAAAGACCCATGGTCTAAGTCAGCTGGGGGTGGGTATATTCAAAGAGCAGTAACAACCCGCTCTAATTAGACACAGCCTCCTAAGGGAAGCATCAACAGAGCAATGAGACTGGCACTAGTAAATTAAGTTTTTAAAATCCTGTTACAATCACTCCCCTGACATATCCCCTTTCCTTAGGCTCCACTCAGTTATTCTGTATTTATTGTAATTACTTTAGTAATAAGATTTGTTTTCTTGTTATTATATATATTACTGTGCAGAGTATAAAAAAAAATAATAGCCAAAAAGAGTTATGTTTCTTATTTATCTCCTTGGCCGTTATTGGGCCAGGGGGAGGGGGAGGGAGCAGCGAGAGGCTGTAAATAGAAAAGAAAGTGTTTCCTGAGGAGTGAAGATGTATAGGAGCATATTTGCAAGAAGGAAGCAGGGCAATGAAGGAATAAGGCAAATAATTCAAAAGGGCTAGGTGGCTCAGAGAGATAAATAACTGAGGAAAAGACAACCTGGAAGTCGGACCAGGGAGGGTGGCTCCCCATTAGCAAGGCTTATATGCTGCCTTTGACTTTCCTGTTTGTAAACTCTGGCCTCTAGCAGAAGGGCCCCAAACATGGAGAGCACAGGCCCCAGGCAAATACTCAGGGCCAGCCTGACAGGTGCAATTCCTTCTGGTTCCTGACGGGGCACACTTTCCTAGGAGAAGGAGCTCCCAAGGATGGGTGGGCCATAGGGCTGTGATTGGCTGGGTATTCAGACAGGCAGTCCCCAGGCTGAGAAGAAGACAGGTCCTCTCCCAACCACAGACACTGCTCATGGAATGCTATGGGAGATGGTCTGAAGGTGTTTGTAGGCTGACTCTAAAACACAAGAAGCCAGGCTTTTGTCCATTCCAATGGGAAAACTAAATCTATTTTAAGAGTAAGCATGAGGAGGGAAAAAGGCATTAGCTGAATTTTTCCAGTTCTCAGCTTTCTCTACTGTTATATATTTTATACAATTTATTCAATCCTACATCCTCTCCGTAATTTTAAAAATTACAAGGAGAAGCAAAATTTTAGTTTTTTTTGTGTGTGCATATATACACACACCCACACACACCCACACACACACATATATATGTGTATACACACATAATATATTACATAGTAAAATATATTTAAAATATATGTGTATATTATATATGGAAATATTCTATATACTATATATTATGAAATATAAACTTACATATATTGCATTATATAAAAAATGAAGGTGTCTCTATCACTTTTTTCAACTTGGACACTGTCCCTCCCTCTACAGAGTTTCTATCCCACTGCAGTACCTTATCTTGGATCCCTTTGAAGAACTGAGAGATGAAAGCAGGAAGATCATTAAGGCTGTTTGGCTCAGCTATTGAGAAGAGCTTTGCATGGCCTACCAGTGAAATTCAGGCATTAGAACACAATCAGAGGAACCTTTACTTTTATACTTTCAGACAGTGCTTAACAGTTTCAAAGTACTACAGTATTTGATCATGATACTAATCAAGTGAGGTGCCATGGTTAGGGCTTAGTAGCCTCTTAATAAGTTCAAGAAGCAGGAGTGGAGAGGTTAAATGATTTGTCCAAAGCCACATGGCTGAAAAGAAACCAATTTTGACCAGAGCCTGCGCGTTCTGATTGCCCAGTGGGGATTCCTTGTACTGAATCACAGTCACAATCATTCCAGATGGGGAAAAAAAAGAGAGTCATCAAAACAAGGAAAAGCACAAATTGTTTCCTTTGCAAAAGGCACTGAGATCTTATTATGACTCTGATAACAAGGAGACAGGCTCTCCCTCTTCCCTTGTGAAAGCGCCCAGAGAGTAAATGGCAAAGAAAAAGCACCCTCAGTTTTGGCATGGATTGTTAGGGCTGTGCTTCCTATTGTTCAGATATAGCCTCTCATATATTTCAGGGAGCCATGCAACATACGTCTCTAAGTACATGGTAGATATGATGGGAATTGAGAAATAACACATCCATATCGCACCCAAGGGTTTGCTTTATAAAGACTTCTAAGTGTACATTGAAAGAAAGTATTAGGCAAAGAGATCCCGAGAAAAGAGATGTCTGAAAGGGAGGTTGAGAAAGAAGAGCCGTTCATCTACCTCCCTCCTTGCCTACATCCCTTCCCCCATTTCTTCCTCCTCCAGGGAAGGAATGGAGAAGCACCAGAATGCAGAGATCAGAAGCTGCCCAGCCAATGAGGGAGCAAAGCATTTAACAAACAAGCACATTTCCCCAAGAGCCTCAGCCCGAACTTGATCAATGATTCTGCAACATTGAATCATTTTTAATTTAATGCTTCTGGGAAGTGAGGGGGGGTAGAAACCCATCAACTACAGGCACAGTTGGCAAGAGCTGGGTATTAGCATTTGGCAGCATTTATTATTGCTGTTTATGATGGCATAAATTAGGTTTATGCTGATATAATTAATAACCCTAAATTTAGGAATAATAAATAGTAATATTTGTTCAGAACTGCAATGTCTGAGGAAGGCAAATGGAGTACTCAAGCTCCTGACTCCTTCTCTGTGCTTAGGAAGGGGTGTGAGCAAGGAAGCCCCTGGGAAAGCTCTCCCACAACTCTCTGCCCCTAGGACTATGCATCATTTAAAACTATGCAAATGACTTACAGCAGGACCTTAAGAGTTCCCAGAGCAAATAATTTTTATTTTGATCTCTATGAATAAGTTCATCTGCAAGACTAACGTGCCACATTTCCCTCTCGAACCAGGACCCTCAATGTTGTCTTAGCCCACATGATTGCTACAGGGTACGGACAGAGGTTTGGACAGCTGCACTAAACACCATGTTCTTCATGCATCCCTCTACTTCCTTCCACATTGTAGGAGAATCTTGGATGTTCCACAAAATCCCCGTAGACCATGATTTCAGAATTACTGACAGACATTTGCAAGGGAAGAATTCAAGGAAAAAAAATAAATAACAGTCACTTCTGCATCTTTTTAAAAAATTTAAATGTGTATCTGCCTTTCGTTTTATAAAATTGTAAAAAAAAATCTGTGAGATTAAAACATTCCTATAAATGTTCCCTTTAGGAGAATATCTCAGCATCTGATAATGGACAGAGACCTCCTCCTTTTTTTTTCTTCCTTCAGTGAAGGCAAGAGGTAAATGAAGAAAATTAGTTCCTTGGACCAAATAATCCCTTCTGGAGCAGAATAACATTTCCCCCCATTTTCAAATATAAGGAAGGCAAGTAAAGCAAAGAGAAAGACATTAAATACCCTTTGCTCATGTCTCCCCAGAGATCCTTAACATAGAGACACACAAACAGGGTAGAATCAGACCCAGATTGGCATTGCTGTCCAAATAGCCAACCTCTGCTCCATGTCCAAAATGTTTTATTTTTCCTAAAACAAATAGAGCAAAAATATCCATCCTCTGTTAACTGTGATCTGTTCCAAACAGTACAAACTGGCAAAAAATAGCCTAAATTTTTAAAGTACATGACTTCACGTTTATGTTCCTTGTCAGCTCCCCAGAAGGGCCAGTGAGTTCCAAGGTGAGAGAATGGCTGATTGCTCTAGGTTAAGTTTTCCTTGCTGAGAAATATGATCTCTGGCTTGCAAACATTCCACAGGGAGATTCCACAGCAGGAACTTTGGATTCCCCTGGCCTTGCTTGAGAAAGAACTTGGGGCTGAAACTCTGGAACAAGTTTTAAAGGGGAGTATTACTCTCACATCATATCATGGCATTTCATCATGACCATCAGCATCATTGGTGCAGATCACGTGGACTCCATCACTCAGCTTCCCAGAGGCCACGAGGCATGGAGAACTTTCTCCTGATAGGCTCTCCAGCTGAGGTCATCTAAGCCTTCAGAGGGGGGAACACAATGTCTTGCTGAGGAAAATGGAGACCTACAGGGAGAGTGCCCATGTGACAGCTAGTCTCCCTCTGCCTTTACTGGTCCCTCTTGCTTTTCCCTGTCCCTCCTTCTCCCCTCTACAGAGGATCCCTGATCTACTGCCTTTGCTTTGCAGGAAATACCACAAAGCTCACACCCATAGGCACACTGAAAATTAGTGCTTCAGAACCCAAATATGGACAACAGGTCCATAGAAGACCCACAGGACCTAACAGGAGCTCTGAGGGCATAAATCCTGCCAGCCTGGAAGGATCCAGAGGCCCCATACTTATTAAACCCTACCCTGCTGGAAATTGCCCAGACAATAAACCAAGCTCCCCGATGTGTTTGTCCAGCTGTTTGTCCAAGACAGTGGATGATGACTAAGACAAAGAGAAGAAAAGGAGAAGACCAAGTAATTGCAATGCCCACAGGCTCAATAAGAACCACCCCTCACATGGGTAGGATACAAATTCTCCCTTGCTGTCTAACATACAATAAAAGATTATTGGTGGTACACCAATACTTAAGTGCTAATATGTAACTAAATATGGTTCCAACAGTTTTTTTTTTTTTTACAAATAGTTTATTGTCAAATTAGTTTCCACATAACACCCAGTGCTCATCCCCCACAAGTGTCCTCCAACAGTTAATTTCTAATAGAAGTGGCTTAAAGCCTTTTAGAATCCTTGCTCTGGTCTAGAATGATCTACGTGGATATCCACACCTTTAAACGCTTTAGAAAGGTAAGGTGCACCCGGGGTTAGATTTAATACACATCTGTTAGGCTCCAACCACTTCCCAGACTCCGTGCTAAAAACTTTCAAGAGGAGAGTCACCAAAATGACTCCCTAGAAGGTTTGATGTAAGTGGAGCTCACAGCCAAGTGGAACGAACATGAACTTTGCAACCAGGCCAGTCTGGTTGCAGACTCCGAAACATCAGCTATGTGGTTGACCTCATGTGTCCCATCCAATCTTTGGCGTGTGTGTGTGTGTGTGTGTGTGTGTGTGTGTGTGTGTGTGTTTCATCTGCAGAATGGGAGTAAGATTTTTTTTATAAGTATAAAAAAATCAAAATTAAAATCCTATTTTTCTCTTATCAGATTGGCAAAAAAATTTAAAAGACTGTTAAAATGTGGTGTTGACAACAGTGTGGGGGCCAGGTACTTTCACCCATTAGAGGTGGGAATATATACTTGCACACTTTCCAAATAATCTGGTCATATATGTATTAAATGTAAAATATGCATAACATTCAACTCAACAGACTGCTTTGAGAATTTATCATAAGGAAATACCCAGAGAAATTCACCAAGAGAAAACAAGAATATTCTATTATTCATAATGGAGAATTGTTTAAATTCATTACAGGCCCATCAATACTATAACAGTGCTAGTTTGAAAACTAATAACACCTGGGGTGCCTGGGTGGCTCAATCAGCTAAGTGTCTGGCTTTGGCTCAGGTCATGATCTCATAGTTCACGGGTTCAAGCCCTGTATCAGGCTCTGTGCTAATAGCTCAAAGTCTGGAGCCTGCTTCAGATTCGGTGTCTCCCTCTCTCTCTGCCCCTCCCCTGCTCACAGTCTGTCTCTCTTTGCCTCTCAAAAAATAAACAAGTGTTAAAAAAAATAAGAAAAAACACAAATAATGCTGCTTGTATTTTTTACCATAGGAAGATGTTGTTAGTTTAGAAACTACTATAAAATATATGATCTTACTTAAGTTAATATATATGCATATTAGGCAAATATATTTACATAATATATAATACAAATATATACGTAATATAAACATATATGTATTCATATATCATATAATGTATAATTATATATAATTAAAAAGAGATTGCTGATATACCTGAAGCTGTTAAGTTACAAACAAATGGCAAAAGAATCTTCTCCAACTTGACAATAGCGTTTATGTCTGGGCAGCCTAATTTGGGAAGGGCCCCCTTGTTGGGAAATTCCAGAAATGCTGTATAATTACCAGAGAGTATAATGATGTGAACAATGTCCTTTGAAGTAATGCAACTCAATAGCCCTGAATTTGGGTGCTTTTTAGTTTCTTCTTTCAGCTACTTCTCTACACTGGAATTTTCTACAATAATGATGCATCATTTCTTTTCTTTGCATTGGAAACCATAAAAGAAACCATTCTACTTTTTGAAAACAAAGAAGTCACATACATACAGTAATAACCCTGATGCTAGTGCATGTCTAGAACTCAGCTAATGGATGCTTTGTGCTTGTTTTTTTTTCTTTTTTTTTTTTTTTTTTTTAAGGTGAGGTGTCACTCTCCACTTATTTTTTAATGTTTATATTAGAGAGAGAGAACTCTGGTGAGGGGCAGCAAGTGAAACAGAGGATCAAAAGTGGTCTCTGCACTGACAGCAGAGAGCCCAAACCACGAACTGTGAGATCACAACCTGAGCCGAAGTCAGAAGCTCAACTGACTGAGCCACCCAGGCGCCCCTGTTCTTGCTTTTCACCAACCATCTCTGAGCTCTCTGCCTTGTCACACTGCAGCTAAAGTGCAAATTACCACGTTCAGACTCTCTTGCCAGTTGGCTTCCTGGTAGGTTCTGCCAACAGGAGGTATTGGAGGGAGAGGAAGAAAAGGACACCTCTTCCCCCCACCTCCCTGCTTTCCAGTTCCAGTTACTAAGACTACAGTGGCAGCAGGCAACTAGCTCAAGCTCTGATCCATCACTGCCCCCTTACAGGTGACAGCCGCAGGCAGACAGGTCCCCTTGGCATTCAGACACAGGTCACTCTACACTCTTCTACTCTCTCAGCTGTCCTCTCTGAGCCACTGAAGCCCTTGCCAGGTCAGACCCTCTTCTCAGAGTTCCAAACACCAGCCAGTTAGAGCCCTCCAGGCCCCATTTCCATTCACTCCGCCTTTTCCCCTGTTCTCTGCTCCCTTTGCAGGTGGTCCCTTACTCTGCAGTTATTAGTCTCTTGGCTTCTTTTGTGTCCCTTTCTGAACTTTTAGACGTCTGCCATCTATGGGAACCAAATCTCATCTTTTGAAACATCTAATATCTTGGCTGTACCATGGACCATTTTTATAATTAGAAAACAATAAATCTATTTTATTTTTTGATACCCCAATTCTTCTGTGCATAACTCTGAAACATATCTATTGTATTTGTTATTCACTGGTCCCTTAGTAAGTTCTCTAAGTAGGACTGCCTCTTATCCCCTTCACCAGTCTTGGGCATAGATGCTTTCTATCAATCTCAATAGCATGGCTGAAAAGAGATGGAAAGGCTTATCAACACTTTACTAAAGAATAAATTATATAACAGAAGATAACTACCTGCTGGGGCACTTGGGTGGCTCAGTTGGTTAAGTGCCCAACTTCAGCTCAGGTGATGATCTCATGGTTCATGAATTTGAGCCCTGCATCAGACTCTGTTGAGAGCTCAGAGCCTGAAGCCTGCTTCAGATTCTCTGTCTGTCTGTCTGTCTCTCTCTCTCTCTGCCCCTCCACTGTGTGTGTGTGTTCCTCTCCCTCCTCCCCTTTCTCTCTCTCACTCTCTCTCAAAAATAAACATTAAAAAAATTTTTCAAAAGAAGATAACTACTCATAGAACATTTAAAACTGATTATTGGTAGAAGTGTTCTCATTATCAAGTAGCCACTTAAGGGATTCCTTCTTCTGGCTTCCTCCAAATGATAGATGCCACCTTTCCTCTGCCACCTCTGGTTAGAACAGAGTTTCTCCAATTTCAAGCTCAGAGGAATTAGCTCTTCTCCTTCAAGGCCCATTTTCCAGACATCTTTTATTGTTCCATGTCCAGGATGCTTGACAATGGGAATAACCAATGCTATTTTCTGACACTTACAGGGAAACTTCATGGGCAGTAGCACCATGGGTCATAGTACAAACACCACATATGCGTTGATCTGACATGAGCTAAAGACCAAGCAGACAAACCCTAGGCTACTTATATGATTGTGTGCAGGTGGGGATAGTGCAGCCCAAGCACTATCTGCTGTGGAACTTCTCACCGATCTGTTGTCAGGGAGCTCAGTGAGTATCCTCCATTCTTACTTGTGTAAATTGAAAGAAAATAATAAAATTACATACTTACTATGGCCCATTTTTTTCTAAATGTAACTGATCTGTGAGATCCCAAAGTCTAAGAAGCAACCACCACTAAATGTGATTCTATTGAAGTGATCTGAAATACATTAAAAGGTTAGAGTTGAAGTCATATTAGAGGGAAGCCCTGAGCATATCCAAACAGGAGGGAAGAGACATGGATCTGCTGACGCTGAAAGGATCCCAATGGAGATAATTATCAGCCCGTTGTGATCAGAAATAGTCAGCTGAATTAAAATATACTACAGAATGGGCATGGAGGCTCCAGGACAAAAAATATCCAAAATTAGCTGTGTGTCACCTACTGCCAAAAGCTGGCAGCAACAGGAAAGCTGGATATGTTCTCCAATGGAGAAGGCTGGCAGGGCAAGGCCATGTCAAGGCTAAAGACAGGCTGGAAATTCAGATCCCATGGAAGATGACTGATGATGATGAGGATGAGCCAGTTCATTCATTCTGGGTCCAAGACCAAGGCTGTGTGTAGGTTCATCCCCAGCACATGGGATATGAAGGTCCACATCAACAAGACTAACTTCAGAGACCACATGGTGATTAGTCAGTAGCGCTGAGGCCCTACTTGCTTCTGCATCCAAAGTTGGGAAGAGCTGGTTGACCAAAATGAACATGAGCTATGGAACCAGACAGAGTGGGTTCATAGATCAGCTGTGCCACAAGCTAGCCATCTAACCTTGGGCACAGGTGTGTGTGTGTGTGCGTGCGCACGTACACGTGCCCACCTGTGTACATCCATGTACACAAACACCTCAGTGTTTCAGGTATCTAGATAATTTCTCATTCCATTCCTGTCTTGGACAAGCTTTCTGATCTGGGATAACTCATTTTTTACCTCTTTAGTTTCAGTTTCCTTAACATTTGAAGGACTGGGACCAAATAACATATATGAACCCTCCTAGCTAGAACATTTTAAGTTTTTGTTTTTGTTTCATTTTAATGCCCTTATATCCCTTAAATCCCAAAAGTAGTATGGGGCAGAGAGAAGTTCTGGTCCTGTTTCTGTAATACCAGCCCCTTAAACTCCACCCAAGACTTCACTCCTGTGTACTCAAGTTTCCCCATCTAGAAATTAGATAGAAGACTTGTCTTTGGGGGCATAGTTACAATTACCTAAGAAATCTATGTAAAAGAACAGGTCCTTTCTCAGCCCATAAAAGATCTGAATGATTTTTTTTTTCTATAGGTAAAGTCTGTGAGTTCTCTTATTGTAGTAAAATAAAGCCTTTACAACCCACGGTGGAGTAAAAGAATATTGGCACTAACTTTAAATGGCCCCAAATAGTTTAAATTGTCAAGATTTTTTATCTGATTTTTATAGTTTCATTTGTTTCCCCCAGAGCATTCATCTATTGCTTCTTAATACCTTGGTGTGTTTACTCATAGTATGCCCTCTGCTCTTTATTACTGTTTGTTTCTGTTCCACAATGGCCTTGAAGGAGAAAATCAAGTTGGTAGAGTTGTATATATACTAAGAATCAATATACTCCAATTCTCCTGTGAATAAAATGCTGGGCTGTGTGTTGACTTTATAAAAATTATTTTGTCACTACATTATACCCAACAACAAAAGTCCAAAAATTGGAAACCATGCTAGATTTCTTCAACCTCTCACTTATATGTCATGCCAACCTATTAAAGAATCACCTCCCTTTTCCCCACTTCACACTCTGACCAAGCCGCCATTATCACTTCTGCCCTCACCCAATTTGTTGAACCCCTGGCCTTTTATTCCATGTAGAAAAGAGTTTTAAGAGTCAATGATCCTCCTGGATTACTTAGAACTCAGCCCAATTCTATATAATCAACCAGGCCAGCAAGATGGTAGATCGCTTCTTTTGGAAACCATTTTTGTATTTTGTTTTCCTGTTACAGACGTGTGTTGCTAAGAGATTTTGCCTTGGCAAGACCCACTGTATTATTGCTGGAAAACATGGGCTTTGTCTCTCTGACCACTGTTATCAAAACCTCTCAGCCATCCGCAGAGGCTCCATTACCATCACCACAAAGACAACTACTCTACTTTTACACATTCTTACATTCTCCATGGGGGCCCATGATTATTTGTGAAAAAAGAGTACAATGTAGTAAGCTAAGTACCAAACTTTGATCTAGGCTCTCTAATCTTCATGCAAAGATGGTTTCTTTGCTGTTCAGATGACACACAGGACAGTTCAGTTACCTTTAAGAAATCTATTAGTTAAAATGTGCCCAGAGAAAACTGCTGAAGATCAGTACATCAGAAAAAATATCACATAAACAACCTTTAGGTGAACTGCATTAAACTCAGATAGGACTTCACATGGGAATACTAAGGCATGTAAAAGGGAGATTCAATTTTATCCATGGGCTATCCCAAGGTAAGACTGTATAAAATGTTTGAAGTTCACAGGGCAAAGATCAAAGCACAGGAAAATATAGTCACCTCGTTGTGCAAAACGGAATGGACATGCCCTGAAATGGAATGTCAATCACAGAAGTTCAAGGAGACATTAGATGAACCATGTCTGGTAGGTTCTCAAAAGGGCTCATGAGCTGAGACCTTTCCATGCTTTTACAGTGAGATGTTATGCATCCATTGCAGTCTCAAGTCTTTGCTAGTGATGTGCTATAGCCTGCGGATTTCCTATCAGTAGAATAACACTATGATTTCCATGTCCCTTCCAGCCAAAATTGCTGGAGTGATCCAAGTGATCTATGATGTGCCTTGAGCTCCATGATGAAAGATGCTACATTAAAAAATAAAGGGTAATTTTAATCATAATAAATAATGGTAATGATGATGAATGGTGGTGTCACTGAGAAGAAGCTGGTCTGCCATTAGGGAGTCCAAAACAGCCAGCTGTGAGACGAAAAGGTGTCCAGGCCAGGAGGACACTCTGTGACTAAGACCACATTAACCTTTCAGACAAAGACCTGGATCAAGCCCCTCATTTGGAGGTGTGAGCAGTTGAAATGGAAGAAACTATAATACTTAGCCCTGAGCTTGAATACTGCATTAGGCTTATGAGACATTTTCCCAGGCAGGTCAATAGGGAGCATGTTACCTTATTCTTCCAACAGAAGAGAAAAGTCAGTAGGTCAGGGGAAGAGCCAGATTCCAAAATAGGGTTATAACCCTAAGGCCAGCACTCTTTCCATTCTCTACCAGTCCCCAGAAAATTCAATGGAAAGAGAAACTTTAGAAAAGAGCCAACTTGGATGCGAGCATGCTGAAATGGGATCACGCCCCTCAAGATGGCTTGCATAGCTGTTTTCCATCCATTTAGACTGAGAGAGCTTGCTAGTGAAATCCTGGGCCCCTCACACAGGGAGGAGTCACTCATTAATTAATTAAAGACCTATTCTCTGGGGCCATCATAGCATGTGGGAGGAACCCACTGACTTCTGTTGGACCAGAAGAGAACACTGCTCTAGAGTTTTGTCCAGCTTGAGATCTACGAAGGCTAACTTCTTCCAGAGGCCTAATTAATGCTCCTGACTGGGAAGACTTGGCCTCTTGCTTCTCACATGTGCTTGAAGGCCAATCAGTCACCATAGACAAAGTCAAAGGACCCTGCTCTTTGCCCATCAAAAACCTCCACCAAAAGCTAGGGATTCTGGGAGCTACAAAAGCAGGAAACTTGCTACGAACAAATGAATCACTTAACTTCTTTGCCTTTCTTTCTTTCTTTCTTTCTTCCTTTTCTTTTGGTATCTATTAAAATTTTATTTTTAAAGTCTATAGTTTTGACTTGCTTGCATTTTGGCATAATTTAACATATTTTATCATTTGGAATGTATTCTGATCCTCTTTTTATATTTTATCATCTTTATATTTCTATTTTTTTAAACTTACCAGTATTCTTTTTTGTGCTTTTCCTTTGAAGCGAGTCTATTCTCAGCTGTTTAACATGTATTTTGCTTTTTCTCTTAAAGAAATTAATTACTATTTTATCTTTCTTAAAACAGTCTCTTTACTTAGTTGAAACCATTTTAACTTTATCTCTTTGAAATTTTTGTTTTCTTTTTCATACAATTTTTAATAATTCTCATTTTACCTCTTGTTTCACCTTTTGATATTGTTCTGTTTTCTCAGTTTTCTAAACTTGTGCTTTGCTTCTTCAATACTGACATTTTTTTAAGTAGGCTTCACTTCCAATGCAGAGCCCAACACGGGGTTCAAACTGACAACACAGAGATCAAGACCTGAGCTGAGATCCAGAGTCAGATGCCCAGCCAACTGAGCCACCCAGCCACCCCCAATACCGACAATTAAGTTATAAGTTGTTTTCATTTATAGCTTCTGCAATTATTTTTCTTTTAATTGTTCTATTTATCTTATGTTCTGTTTTTCTCACAGGATACCAATGTCCATTCCTATAGTAAAAAGACTTCTGTGACCACGGGAAGAGGCTGTAGTCTCTTTCCCCAAGGGTTGAGAATTTGTGAACATTAATCCTGCCTCCCCTATCCACTGGCCATGGGACCCTGGGGACCTGCTCTGGTATCTGGCCTTCAGATCACAAACTCTGAAAATGCTGCTCCTTCCAAAAGACCTCATCAGACACTGGACTTCATCTTTCCTGTTAATGTATTCTGAAGGCATGGAGGAGTACTATGAGGAGCACCACCCCTTCCATCTGCTTTCACAGTCACTTTCAACCCCGCCAGTCATCCATTCAGATAAGGTGACACCCTTACTGGAGCTATATACAGAACCCAGTACAATACAACTCAATAAAGATTTCTCTGTAGTAAATATCAGTAAGTAAATTAAGTACTAGTCTTAACTGCGATGAAATCAGAATCTGAGTTTTGTCTTTGCCACTGACCTAGCATGTGACCTGGGCAAATCACTTGATCACCATGCCCACTCATTTTCTCCTTTTTCTAAAAGAAAAAAAAAAAAAGACTATTAGACCAGATTACTTCTAGGGACTCCTCTAGAATTAAGTGCCTATGGGTCTATGCCCTTCTATTCAAAGAAAACTGATACAACATCATTGTGTGTGGAGAGTACATTGTCATTTGTACCAGCTAACAGAAGCCCAAGAGGATTTATTTCTGCCAGAGTATGGCCTCTCCAATCACACCCACTGAGAGACACAATGTGTCACAATGGTGACATAAATGAGGACCCAGCTGAGCTGGGTGCCTGACATACTTGCCATTGATGACACCATCGGGATTGAGCATGGGGATGATCTTGAAAATGAAGTTTTCCCTCAGGAGTCTAGCCACAGGGTCACTGCTGACCAGGAACTCCAAGGCCCCTTTCATCACCCAGCTGGCATTGCTTTCCCCTGGGTGCACTCGGGCAGTGATCACCTGGTATGGGCGCTGCCCTGCAGAAAAAGGAACACAAGAAAATTAAACCTAAGTACACTTTCCATTTCCAACAAGACAATTTTCCATGGGTCAGAATTATACCTGACTGGCATCAAGTCCAAAATAGGTTGATTGTTTCCCATACATATCTGATCTACACTTATCCATTTTCCATCTGTCTCTATAGTCTGCAAGACTCAAGAAAATATAAACTTAAAGCTCACGGCTGTTATCAAAAGCGTAAGTACTTAGTGGCATGAAAAGAACATAAGAAGCAGATTTCATCAAGATAACCAAAGGAACAATTAACTCTCTAGGATCCAATAGCACAGTGCTGGATGTCACAGATCTGAAATTAAATCTTATCAGTTTTAAGACCTTGAGTGAATAATTTAATCCCTCATCTGTAAAATGGGGACAATGATATTGATCTTGTGTGGTTATTATAAAAAGAGAAAGATGTAAATATGGTACTTGGAACATTGCTCACCATTCACTACAGGTTAGTTTCTTCCACCTCAATTATGAGGTCTGTGGGTAAGAGGGTCCCTCTTGTTCCCCAGTGGAAATGGGATTCAAGGATAGAACTTGTGCTGGGAACTTTATGTCTGTAAGACACTCCACTTAAACTCTGAGAAAGATTTCATAAGATTTGACAACTCCAACTCAATCATGGTGTTACAATACTTTCCTTTCAGAAGGAATCAGAAAAACACTGTCTTCTCAATAACAGGGAGCATATTGATCTGAAGACACTATGGAGAATGCATTGATGAGCAAAAGATGGGGTTTTTCCTTTGTTGCTAGAAAACATCTGGACCGTTGTAATGTTGAGGTATATTCTGGGACCATATCTTGGCTCAGGTAAAAGACATTTTGATTGATTAGTGGTGTCTATCACTGGGGAAGAGGGCAGAAGATGTGGCATGACACCAGAAGTTCACCACATCTGCTCTAACCCCTTGTCCGACTGTGTGTGTGTGTGTGTGTGTGTGTGTGTGTGTGTTTCTGACTCTCCTTTCCTTCTGTAGCCTCACCCAATTCCTTATTGCTCCTAAACCCACTTGGATGACAAGATCTAAGCATTTGCCAAGAATAAATACCCCGGCACTAAGCAGCCTAAAAGTTAAACTAATCATTTCTTTCCATATCATTCAAATCACTAAGTTAAATATGGCTTTCTTTCTTTTTTGAGGGAACACACTGTGTCTCCAGTTCGGTACATTGAAAGTGAAAACTGAATAACACTCAGTAACAGATCTAAAGGACAGGTAATCATGAATTATATTATCATCATCATCAATTAGGACAAAAACTACTATCTGTTGACAAGATTGAGACCTAGGTTTGAGGAGCAGAGGTCAGTACATTTTTATTGCCTATGGTGAGAGCAGATCAGGTCAGCCCCTTAAGGTTCATTTACATACTGAGGATAATATTGGGTTGTTTTTCCCTAAGCAGGTGTCTTGAGCATATTCCAGGAACTATAGGAGCCACAGGATATAAAATTTGAATAAATTAGAGTCCTTGTTATGTAAGGGGCCATAGCCTTTGCCGGTAGTGACAAACACGAGCAAATAATGAATGGCAAGTGCACTAATGGAAGTGTACATCAAGTACCAAAAACAGATCTGACTTAGAGAGGGAAGGGTGTTTCCAGAGGTCTGATGCTATCTGAGCTGAGTCTTGTAGAATGAGTATCATCCTACAGGAGAGAAGGTAAGGAAATATTTTCCAAGTAAAGAAAAAGGTACATGCAAAAAACACAGAAAAGTAAAAATTGGGACAGTTAAGAATAAAGGAAACGAGTGGCTGAAACAAAGGATTGAGGATAGTAACACATGAATTTAGGATAGGAGGCTGGTATCAAACTAGTAAGGTCTTCCTAATGTATTTTATGTAGGGATTTAGACTTTATTCTATAGATTAGAAGTTCTCAACCATGGAGTCAGAGTCTCGTTGGTATGGCATGGCCAGTGCAGGGGTCTACTGAAGAACCACTATACACATGGCATAAACTGCTGTTGTCTGTCCCGTAGCCTTCTCCCCTTCTTTTTGACTACCAGACTCAATTCTGGGGGTGAAAGGATGTGCCTAGATTTAAACACCAAACTTCATGGATCCTCTTGTAGGGAAGAGTGGCCAAGTGACAGAATTGTGGCCTATGAGATGTAAATGTTAGCAGCAGATAAGTCTTTCTGGAAAACCGACTGAAGAGGACAGTTTCACTTGGCAAATCTGTCTTGGTCTTTGTCTCTTTTCCTTGCTCCTCTTCTTCCTCTTTCGTTAAACATAGACGTGATACTTTCAGGTGAGAAAGTTCACTTGAGAACCAAAATCACATGCTTTGTGACTGTAAACAGGGAAAGAGCCTGGGTTCTTGAAAAATTCCTAAGTAGCTACCCTACACTGCCAGTGAGCTTCTTCCCTGTTTCTGGATTTTTGAGGAACAAGACAACACTATTTGGCTAGGCAATAATAATCACATTTCCAATACATGTGGCTACATTCTAGCCTAACTTATATAAATAGAGGATTGGTTTTAAAGTCATCCTTATATACTAACATTACTTTGAATGGCATGGAGTCATGTGTGCTTTCTGGACTGGGGAGGAAAGAATGCAAGAGAGTCATCATGAGACTATTTGATATGCACATCCCATAAAGGAACAAGAGAGAACCACTACTTTAAGAAGCAGAGAGTCCACAGTGGTTTTTCAGCAGGAGAAAGACATACAGAAACCTGTGCTTCATAAAATCATTCTGATGTTATGGAAGCTCATGCATTTGTTGAGTCAATGACAGAATGGTCTGTTGAAGTAAAGAACAACTTTTAGAGCCATAATTTCCAGAGTTCAAATTCCAGCCCCACCATTTTCTACAAAATGAGTTATGAAGTTTCTGATGAAATTGAGTATTGGATTGCGCATCCAGCAAGTAAGGCTAATGATTTGCTAACTGGAGCTCACTAAATAAGCATATTGAGGGAGGGAAAGAGATATACAGTTAGCTGGCCGAGCAGAGCTGAACCTAACTGAAGGCCAGCCTGTCCCCTATATCATTTGCTCACAATCACATCTCACTCTTTCCAAATCAACTCGCATTGGCACTCCAATAAAAAGCTTATTGAGAAAGAGCCTTGATGAATTTGTACACAATCAGCAGCCTATTTTCAGTTCTATAATTCCATATCACTCTTTGTGGTTTTTGAACTAAGTTCATTTACAGCATATTGAACAACAATAGTAAGTGCTCCCAGCCCTCAAAGAAGAAATAAAAAAGAACTTAAGCTCTTGTAAATTTCCAATACCAACTGAACACCCTCATTGTCTGGGCCAGTTGGCTCCCATTGCCTGATACCCAGTACAATTCAGTGCATTAGTCAATAAACCAAATGCGGCCCTTGCAAAGTGATGTTCACAATGTCCCTTTCCTTTGGAGAGTGGGGTTGATAACCTGCTATACTGTAATACACCATAAGACCCAACAGGCTCTTCTGAGCATCTTGATGAAGCAAATGGGGAAAACAGTGGGTTCCCATGAAGACACAAGCACATTTTAGCCATTCCTAGTTGATTTTTCTCTTTTCCTCTCTGTGATTGAAGACAATTTTACAGCTGTATTGGTGAGCTAAACTTATGAGACCATTGAGTTGCAGCAGCAAATGGTGCTCCAGAGAACCTGTAACAGACAACAGCTGTAAATAGTATGTGACACGCATACCAAGAGTTTTTTCTTGTTATTGACAATTTCGGTGTCAAAAATTCATTTCTGCTTAAGGTAGGGCAAAGAGTATCAGGTATCTGCATTCTTTCTTCTCTGCAATTTGTAAAATCTATTCCAGAGGTCATCAAAGTCTATGGGGGAGTCATGGTTTGACAATATGTTCATTCTTAAAGCTTGGTATTGAATTTATGTCAGTGGTAATACCGTCTGTAAAAAAGAGGTTAGAAACAAGTAGGGGATTATATAATGTCTAGGAGATATCAGGCTCATGGCCAGTGAAAACCTGAGTAAGAACCGAAGACACATGACACACATGTGCACCCAACTCTATAAACATCCTTCCAGTTATTCCTATTTTTACTTTCAACAATATATAAACTCCTACTGGAACTCTGCAAGGTTCTGAAGGCTCCAAGAGAAATAGTGGTTTTTGCCCTCAGGGAACTAATAATAGTCTGGTGGGAAAGACAAGCACACAAATAATCATGATCCAGTGTGATCAGGGACATCGGTCAAGACATTTTCAAAGCACAGCAGAATGCTCGTTACAACATTATTTATAATAGTATGATCAACTGGAAATGACTTAAATGTGCACCCACATAAAACGAGTTAAGGATACATAAAATAGAGTCCTATGCAGCTGTTAAAATGGCACACAGATCTCTTTCTGTGGACATTAGAAGGCATCCATGACATAATGATGAGTGACAAATACAAAATACAGGCCAGAAAGCTTCATCATAGTGGATCCAATTTTGTGTGTAGTTATCCCACTTACTTAAAGTTATCTATCTATACACAAGACACCTCTGTGGGTAGAAGTCATTTTGGTAATTTTTATGTCCACTATATCCCTATCCAGAATGCTCTCCTCTTCAGAGAATCATAATCATATCTCAGTTTTCACAAGCAAAGTATTTGCAAATAGTAAACCACAGAGGAGAAAGAAATGGATTTTCACAGAAGAGGTAACATCGGATCTGGTTTGCCCAGGTTGAGTAAGAGCTTGCCAGATGAAGAAAAGAAAGGAAGGAGGTTATACAAAAAGGCTAAGTAGATGCATTTGCAAAATAACAAGGTCACAGAGCACATAACCCCTGAAGAAAAGCAAAGTGATGTGATGTGGCTGAAGCACAAGCTGTACGCAAGGTAAAATGGGAGTGGAGCCACAAAGCTGTTTGCACCTGTGTCTGCAGACCATGGAACCCATGCTAAGGAGATGGGAAACAATCTTGCAAGTTGGGGAAGCCCTGTCGAAAATTCGTAGGCTAGGGTGTGATAGGACAGGAGTTCTCACTGGAGCTGAAGACGCAGATACTGGGGTAAAGGGGTGGGAGAAAGGGCCGCAAGAGTAGACTGTGATTTCCAAAGTCAAGCCAACTACCTTGGCCTTCACACAGGAAGCGGGTGAGGAAGGTGCAAGGAAACAGACATGGAAAAAAAAATGTCAATGAAAGAAGGTTCCAAAAACAGAAAATCTGAAATCAGGTATGGTGGAAAATTGTTATCCATTATAGAAAAGACTAATGTTTCCCACCAAAGGAGGCATACCATGTACATTTTCTGCACTGTGTGCTTCATCTCTTTTTTAATTAGCTTTATCTATAGTATGATTTCAATTCAATACATTTCACCAATTTCAATTTTACAATTCAGTGAATTTTGACAAATGTATTCAATGCTGTGAAACCACAATCATCACAATATAGAACATTATTAACCTCACAAAAATCCCCCTCAGTCTCCTTTGCAGGCAGTTCCCTCACCTATCCCTAGCCTCTGGCAGCCAATGATGTGCTTTTTGTCTCATTAGCGTTGTCTGCTCTGGAATTTCATAAGAATTGATTCAAATGAGATATAGCCTTTCTGGCTGGCTTCTTTCACATAAAACATGAATACTTTTCTGAGAGTCATCCATGTTGTTGCACGCACTTACATCAATACTCTGTTCCTTGGAGCCAGGGATTTATGTTCCAGTATGCCACAAAGCAAAGGATATGCCAGCATTGGTTTATCAACTCACCCACTGGTAAGTTTTTGCATTAATTCCACTTTAAGACTATTATGAATAAAGCTGTTATAATCACACATTTTTCTTTGGAGTGAATATAGAATTTGTGCATATTATGGTAAGGTCACCATTATAGTAAGTTATTACAAGGTGCTGCCTAACTGTTTCCCAAAGAGTCTATACCTTTCTGCATGCCCACCAGTAATGCCTGAGAGTTCCAATTGATCCACGTATTGACCAACCCTTAATATTATCATGCTTTTTCATTTTTGGTATTCTAATAGGGAGGTACTAGTGTCTAACTGTTGTTTCCATTTGCATTTCCCTGACAACTAGTGATGAAACTTTCTGGTGTTTTTTAGCTACTTCCATACCTTCTTAAGTAAAGTACCTGTTTAAATCTTTTGCCCATTTTAAAATCAGGTTGTTTGTCTTATTAGAGTTTGAAGGGTTCTTCTTATATTCTAAATGCAGTCCTTTGGCAGACATGTTCAGTAAATCCTCCTCCAAGGCTTTGCTTAACCTTTCATTTTCTGGACTATGTATCTTGAAGCACAAAAGTTACTTATTTGATAAAGTCAAACAAATGTACTTTTTTCTTTTGTAATTTAGATGTTTTGTGTTTCATCTAAGAAATCTTTGCCTAATTCAGTGTGATAATAGTTTCCTTCTGTAAGATTGGGTCTAAGTTTTACATTTATATCTATTTACATTAGATGTTTGAAGTTAATTTTGGGTTATGATATGATGTGAAAGTTTAGAATCACATTTTCCCTCCCATAATATCCTTTAGCATTTTCTACACATTAAATTTTATCTTCTGCAAATCACAAGTTTTATTTTTCCTCTCCAAACCTTGAGGCATTTTTTTTGTCAACTGGGTGTGTCTTGGTAATTATACTTTCCTGAAATTTTGCATTGAAAATGGTTATTTTCAAATTTGTTAGCATAAAGTTTTTTCTTTTTTAATTGAAGCATAATTAACAGTGTTATTAGTTTCAGGTGTGCAGTATAATAAATCACCAAGTGTACATTGCTCAGTACTCATCAAGATCAGTATACTCTTTTTTTTTTTTTAACTTTTTTAATGTTGTTTTTTTTTTTTTTTTTTTTACAAATAGTTTATTGTCAAATTAGTTTCCACAAACACTCAGTGCTCATCCCCATAAGTGTCCTCCTCTATGCCCATCCCCCCCTCATCAGGGAAATACAAATCAAAACCACACTGAGCATAAAGTTGTTTTAAATCCCTCTTACTATATCTTTGAATCCCTAGTGATGGTCTTTTTTTTTTTTAATTTATGATACAGGTTTTATTTCCTTAATCATTTTCTAAAAGGACATATTTTTTTCCAAAAGACTACTTTATAATCCTTTTTGCTTTCATTCTTTTCTTCTCATAATTTGTATTTATCCTTCCTTCTACATTCTTTGGCTTTAATATTTTTCTTTTATAAATTACTGGAAATGATATTTAGAGCATTAGCTTAGCATATGATAAAATTTTATAATTATCCATGTGCTTAAAAGAATGCTGTTGAGTGTAATGTTCCACATGCACCAATTATATCAGGTTAGTCATATTTTCCTTTCTCTTTGTGAGATATAGATGAGGGAGGAGAAAGAGGGAGAGAGAGAGAGAGAGAGAGAGAGAGAGAGAATGCGTGCAAGTAGGGGAGAGGGAGAAAGGGAGAGAGAATCCCAAGCCGACTCCATGCTTAGCGTGGAACCCAGCACAGAGCTGGATCCCATGACTGTGAGATCATGACCTAAACTGAAATCAAGAGTCAGATGCTCAACCAACTGAGCCACCTGGTGCCCCATATGTTTTTCATATATTATATATTCTTCTCTGATACGATGTCTCCTTATTCTATGATTCCATAATTAGAGCCGTTATGTTATCTTAACTGGATTTTTTTTTTTTTTTTTTTGTCATTAGGTATCTATTTCTGTTAAAGCATTTTGCCTTAGCTTCTCATTTGTCCACAAACAGACTGGATTTCTTCTGGTTAGTATTTATAACGTGTATCTTGTCTCATCCCTTTACCTTCAAACTTTCTACAATTTTTCATCAGTCATTTATTTCTTGGAAGTACCAACTAATTGGATGTTGTATTTTATTCACTCTAATATTATGTTATTTATTTTTCACTGGAGTATTTAGTCTGTTTACATTTGATGCAATTAATGATATATGTGTGTTAATGCTATCATTATTTGTTCTCCACTCACCTTAACTACTATATAATCTATTTTCTGTCTTACTTTGTCTTCCTTTGGACTGATCGCATATTTTTTTTCTCATTGTTCCTTTTTTCTTCATTAATAACATGGTAGTTATATGTCTTGTATTCTTCAGTTATTTTAGAGATTATAACACACATCTTTGATTTATCATAATATGATATAGTCTACTATATTTTATAATTTTTTAAACAAATTTTTAACATTTATTTATTTTGAGAGACAGAGTGCAAGCAGGGGAGGGGGAGAAAGAAAGAGAGATGCAGAATCCAGAGTAGCCTCCAGGCTCTGAGCTGTCAGCACACAGCCCAACATGGGACTTGAACCTACAAACCATGAGATCATGACCTGAGCCAAAGTTGGTTGCTTACCTGACTGAGCCACCCAGGCACCCCTAATCTACTATATTTTATTTCCCACTATAAATCTTAAAATTCACAAAACATTTACATGGTGTTAATTTATATTGAATTATATAATTAAAAATTACTCTTCACCCTTTACAGCATCTAGTTCGTTTTCTTTCTGCCTGAAAAATCATCCATTAGTATTGGTTCTAGAACGGATCTGCTAAAATGGAATATTCCCCCCTTTTGTGGTTCCTTCATTTATCTGAAAATGAATTCATCTCATCTTCAGATCTGTAAAGTATTTTTTCTGAGTATAGGAACATAGTGCTCTTGAAGCAGAACTCTGTTTTCCATTTCTTTCCATATTCCTTCCACCAAGATCCTACAGGAACTTGGCTGATTTTAACAGCCTGCAAGTACTGAGAAGTTTGTCTCCTTGTTTTGCAGAAATAAGACTGTGTGTTGTTGTTTTCTGTTACACGTTTTCTTTTTGCATGGTTTCCAAAAGAAGGGAGAATGTTTTCATTGGAATTTTCAAGTTCTTGAACTTTCTTATACTTCTTCTGTTAACTTTGCAGTTGACCAGGTTGAAATATCCAGGTAGACAATCCCAACATCTGCAAATAATGAAGCATCTCGTTCTTTCCAAAGATTATATCACTTATTCCTCATACATTTCTAATTTCTTAGAATTTCCTCCACCATATGAACTAAAAGAACCCTTTAATCTCATTCAATGTTATTATAACTGCTGGATCTCTGATAGATTAACCAATAACTGGGGCTTTTTAAATGTGTGAGATTATATGGAAACACACTGATGACATTGCTATAGAACCTGGCAACTGAGAAGGCATCATTTCTCTGGTTCTCAGAGTAAATCTGTGAAGCAGGAAGACAGGTATTCTCTTGTTTATAAGGCTAGAAGAAGCGAAAGCAAGACAAGAACTGGGGTGCTCTGAATCAAAATCTAATATTCTTTTCATTTGACCATGTATTATTCTGTGTGTGCACTTACAAGGAAGGCTGAAATGATTCCTATGGAGACAATACATGATATAGTGTGGGGAAGTCAAATACCACACAAATTATGAACCAGGCAGCCTGGTTCTGCCTCATACTGATGAATGGATTTAGGAAAATTAAACCCTTTTGAAATCTCAGTTCCTGACCTATAAAGTGAGGCTTTCTTAAGTCTTTGTCGCCCTAAATTCAATGATCAATGATCGTCAAAGGCAACTGAAATACAGGAGAAGAAAATAAAACGCTTCAGCCAATAGTCTCAGTCTCCTTTGGTTCTATTCTATTCTCCTGTATTATTTTAATAGAGCCCCTAACAAGAAGCAAAATGACACAAAGCATCAGCTCTTTTTCTGCTTTTTTCCAATATTCAGATGCAAGTGCTTGTAAGTGGTGAAGTGGTCAGAAGTCAGATGGCCACGCAAGGAAAGAGTGCAGGTAATCACTGCTAATAGAACGGTCCACTGGTCCACTGCTCCAGAACAGTCAAGGGTGGGGCACCTGGGGGGTTCGGTCCCGTCTGACTTTGGCTCAGGTCACGATCTCACGGTCAGTGAGTATGAGCCCCACATCGGGCTCTGTGCTGACAACTCAGAGCCTGGAGCCTGCTTGATATTGTGTCCCCCTCTTTTTCCGCTCCTCCCCCATTCATACTCTCTATGTCTCTTAAAAATAAAAAAAAGTTTAAAAAAATTTAGAATAGCCAAGGGTGGACTGGGTCTCTCTTGCTGCCCATGACCACGATTCTTCCCAGCGGTGCGGGTTCTGTCTGCCTTCATGCCCTCCTTTCCAAACCCTTGAGCTATGATCTTCCTGGCTCAAAGACGATCAGAATAAGAAATTGACCTGAATGAGGGTGCCTGGGTGGCTCAGTCGGTAAAGCGTCTGACTTTGGCTGAGGTGATGATCTCACGATTCATGGGTTTGAGCCCTGCATCAGGCTCTGTATTCAAATTCTGTGTCCCCCTCTCTATCTGCTCCTCCCCAGCTCACACTTGCTCTCTCTTGTGCTAAGATTAAAAAAAAAAGGAAAACATTTAAACAAAGGGAAAAAAAAGCAAAGCCTGAGGAGGGACTCCATACCCTCAAAGGAAGAACACAGTCCATGAAGCTCTGACTTGTTTCTGTGAAGAGATGTCTTACCTTCCACCAAGGAGACGTGAGCACACATGCAATGACAGTGTGGGGAGAGGAGACGCTCATGTCCCTGGATACCTCACTGAGGAATCTCGGAGCTGCAGGGAGGAAGCCATGGTGTGAGGGCTGACCACAGGCCCTTCGCACAGATGAGCTATAGAAACTGATGGGAGGGTCACAATCTCGTCACTGGCAGCCCGTGACTCTTTTCCTGAACTTTCTGAAACTTCTTCAGATGGTTAAGTATGACACACAGCAGGGAGGGCAATTTTAAAGCACAACGTTTTCCCTCTAATGCCTAGGCCTTCAAGGCCCCACCCTCCCTCACTCCTGCTCTCGCTCTCTCCATCATCCACCCCTCCTGCTGCTTCTCCACAGGCATACACCCTCCTCCTCACCATCTGCTCCAGCCACACAGCAGCCCAAGTGATCAAAAAACAAACAGAAAACCCCAAATCTGACAGCATCACCTTCCACATAATAAACTGTGCTGGAGTCCGCATTCCTCACAGAGTTGCCACTGAAAGCCGCACCAGCCGGCCTCGGCCAGACCATCTGGTCCTGTTTCCCATCACTCCTGAACCAAATTCTCTTCCCTCTGCTTCATACTGTTGCCCAAAACCCAGCATGTCCCAGCCATTCCCTCTAGTTCCTGTGCCTTATTTCTCTCTTCCTAACACTGTACACTGGCAGTGTTCAGAAGACGTTTGCTGAGTAGGTGGCTGTAATTAACTGCTATTATTTCCTGTAGTTAACCCCTGCATGCCCAGCTGTGTCATAGCATATTAATTCACTGGTTTTCTTTCTAAAAATCATCCATTCATTCAACAAGTATTCATTGAGCTCTTAAGACACACCAGGAACTATAATGGGGCCTGGAGCTACACCAGAGAAATGTCCAAGTCCTAGTCATCAGCAGCTTGCCTTATCAAGTTGGTACTAGGGAAAAAAATAAAGCAGAGAGAGGCAACAGAGAATCCAGAGGAGGGGTGGGGTCATCATTTTACAAACGATGATCAAGGGGTGGCTGAGTGGCTCAGCTGGTTAAACCTCCGACTCTCAATGTTGACTCAGGTCATGATCCCAGGTGGGTTTGAGCCCTCCTTTGGGCTCCATGCTGGCAGCACAGAGACTGCTTGGGATTCTGTCTCCCTCTCTGTCCCTCCCCTGCTCACTCACTCTCTCAAAATAATTTTGGCTCTCAAGTCATAATCTCACAGTTGTGGGATTGAGTCCCAGGTCAGACTCCACACTGAGCATGGAGCCTGCTTAAGATTCTCTCTCTACCTCCCTCTCTCCCTGATAGTCTCTCTTTCAAAACAAATAAACATTAAATAAAAGAAAATTTTAGAAATAATGATCAAAACAGGGCTCTCTGGGGCATCTGGGTGGCGCATTCAGTTAAGCGTCTGACCCTTGATTTCGGCTCAGGTCATGATCTCATGGTTCGTGTGTTTGAACCCCACACTGGACTCCAGGCTGACAATGCAGAACCTGCTTGAGATTCTGTCTCCCTCTCTCTGCCCCTCTCCTGATCACTCTTGTTCTCTGTCTCAAAATAAATAAACATTAAAATAAAAAGACAGGGTCCTCTGAGGATTTGACACCTAAGCATAGACCTCCTTGGATGCAGGAAACAAGACATAGAGTTACGCAGGGCTGCACAGAGGGTGTGAAGAGCCAGATTATGTGAATCTTATGGAGAAACACTGAGCTTGTGATGAAAACCCAGGGAGGCTTTGATCAAGGCAGTACCAGGATCTAATTTGTACTTTTACTCCATTAAAGATATTTTTCCAGGGGCACCTGGGTGGCTCAGTCGGTTGAGCATCTGACTTCGGCTCAGGTCATGATCTCACAGTTCAGGGGTTTGAGCCCCACATCGGGCTCTGTGCTGACAGCTCAGAGTCTGGAGCCTACTTCAGATTCTGTGTCCCCCTCTTTCTCTGCCCCATCCCTGTTCATGCCCTGTCTCTGTCTCAAAAATAAAACATTAAAAAAAATTTTTTTAAAGATTTTTCCAAACCGCAGTCAGAATGTTGTTTTCAAAGCCCTGACAGGGAGGCCAGTTGGGTCCTCACATATAAGAACAACACATTGCGCTGTGTTTCAGATATCAAAACGATGTCACAAGGACACAGATCCCTTTACATTATCAGCCTTCAATAGGGGTCACCCATCTGATTCTTTCCTTCTGTGTGACCATTATGAAAGTTTCCATCTGTGAAGTAATAGGCAGGATGAGACATCCATTCCTTTATTCGATACTTAGCAACTTTTGTGTACCAAGCACTACATCAAACACTGAGGACACCGAGGAGTTTTAGGCAGAGTATGTATCCTCAAAGAATCTCCAGCTCTTCCAAGGGAAATAGTTATTTATTGGGAGAGGAAGAACTTTGGCCTTTTGGAAACCCCCTCAACTAGAGCAGCGTTTCTCCAACTGGATTGTGGGTATAAACCTTTAGAGAGCCTGTTACAGAGCAGATTCTATTTCAGTGACTCTGGAGTGAGGCCTGAGATCCTGCATTTCTATCAAGCTCCTGAGGAGTGCCAAGGTGTCTGATCCAAAGATCACACTCTGAGCAGCAAAGCTCTCCCCATCTAGCAAAAATATGATGCAACAATATGGTACAAGATTGTTTTTCCTCCTAGCTACATTTTTCTTAAAATTAATTTCAATAATAAATTGTATTTAACCCAACAGATCAAAACATATTACCACTTCAGTGTATAATCAATAGGGAAATGGTTAGTGGAATATTTTACATTTTTTGGTACTAAGTCATCAGAAGTCTGGTGTGTATTTCAGCACATCTCAACTCAGACAAATCACGTGTAGCTGTTCAACAGCCTCACGTGGCTTAGACTATGAACCTGATCACTCCAGCCCTCGCTCTTCCATCGACTCGCTTAGCTGAAACCCTTCACCACACTTAATGGTGAACGCTTATTATATTCCAATGGAATATAGTCAAGACACTGAGGAAATGAATAAAATAAGGCTTTTCCTCCCCAAACAAAACATTCTGTTTCACTGCCTTCTTTCTCAAGAAACAATTCAATTTTGAAGTTTTACAAGCTCATATTTCTTTGCAAAGGGCAATCTCGCCCTCTTACTTTGTACTCTTCTGTCTCTGAACTATTTATTTAAAAAAAAAAAAGTGGGTTTGGATAATGGGTATAAATGAAGAGAAAATCAGGAAATCTATTCCTGGGCAATTTTCAGATAACCAAAAGGAAGTGGTGTAATCGAGGCCGAGGTAATAATTTTAGACTCCACATAAATATGAAAAAATTCATCTGCATTTCCTCATCTGCATCAAACTGTAGAGTTTTTAGGAGATTTTGTTATATTATAATATGCTGGAAATAAAAAATAATACATCTGTGCTATAATGATACATAATATATACAGTATGATAATAGAGTATTTGGATTGGGTTTGAGGAATTTACTATACACAGAAATGACAGTCACTTGGGAGAAGTGTGTAATAGCATCAGGAAAATTGCAGACAGATGCTGCAGCCCTCACCTCCCCCCCCCCCCCCCATCTATCAGCTGATCTCAGTTAGGGATGTTTGCAATTTTGCCAGGGATCTGCTGGTTTACCCCAGGGCACCGGCTCCTCTGCTCCCTGACCTCCCCAGTAGAATGAGTGCTGCCCAGAGGACAACATTAACTTCTTCAAGCCCCAAGAGGTCCCAGGAGGACACGGTCACCTACAGACCACTCAGGGTGGGGTCCAATCAGTACTGGCTGTTGCCAAATGGCTGTTTTTTAAAGACATAGCGGAGGTTCATGTAATCTCTGGCTAGAGCTCCTGGCCTGACTAATAACTCAACAGACCCGTGGATCACAGTATCCTCGAGAAATAGAAATAGCCAAAATGAGATGGGAAAGAGACCTTTTTATGCTTCATGAAGACTCATCCAACACATCCCACCTTGTTATGCTAGATTATGTTTCACTAGGTGTAGGAATAATATAAGGCGCCAAAAGATACAAATCTTGAAGAAAGGAATCGAAGAGCTATAGGCTTTGCTCAGAAAACTTTGAAATTTTTTGGGGCACCTGGGTGGCTTAGCCGGTTAAGCATCCGACTTTCGCTTAGGTCATGATCTCGTGGTTCGTGGGTTCGAGCCCCGCGTCGGGCTCTGTGCTGACTGCCAGCTCAGAGCCTGGAGCCTGTTTCAGTCTGTGACTCCCTCTCTCTCTGACCCTCCCCTGCTCACACTGTCTCTCTCTCTCTTTCTCTCTCTCTGTCTCTCTCCTAGAAATAAATAAAAGCATTTTTTTTTAAAAAAAAGAAAACTTTGAAATTTTATAATGAATCATTCTGTTCCCAGGTCACATACAATGAACCTCTTGCTTTGTTCTTTCCCACATTATTTGCCTGAACATATTTCAACCAGAGAAGAATCCAAAGTGCCTCTGGGAGCAGGCTCTAGGTTCCAAAGACTGTTTTCTCGGGAAGCAAAATCTGCCCCCATGGTGTTCCAGAGCACGGCTGGAACCAATCTTCCTGAAGGATCCAATCAAACACTGTGAACAGGGGGTGAGGGGGTGAGCGAGCAGCATGGGGGGAACACACGATCTCATGTGTGATGGGCATTTTTAAAGAGCCAAGTGGCACAATTCTCTTTAAACTATAATTTACAAGCTGGGAGCCTGCCCTCATCAGTGTGGGGCCTTTCAGGGATCTTGGCTTGCCCCAAGCTCTTTCCAGATCTGGTATTTAAGAGAGCAGAAAACACCACCAAGCAAACACCGCACACTGAATAAATTACGGGCCCGAGGCATAAAGACCAATAAGGAAGGAGGAGAAAGTCTAAGAGTCTTGAGCCCAAAACATATGTCACCACCTGACACTGGAGCAGAGCAGTTTCAGACTGAAACCGTGCCAAGAAATTTCAATAGCTGCATGACTCGCTGGGCGCCGTGGAAAATTTTACTCTTGCAAGGGCTGCGCGGTGCAGGTTGTTGGGAAGGTAAGCTTGATGCCTAGTTACTCCACAGACCCCAGAGCTGCCGCGGACACGTGGAAAGGAGCGAAGTTATTCTGTTTTGAAACTAATTTTAAAATGAAGGTGGGACAGCTGGTTTACGGCCAGAGACAGAAGGAGGGAGCAGGGAAGAAGGAAGCAAGAGGAAGAGCAATTTTCCTGCTGCTGCTGCTGCTGCGATCCAGATGCCTGTAGTGGTGACCAGCCACTACATAACCCGACAAGGGTATTTCAGATTCCCAGTTGCTTGGCAACCTGCCTTTTATGTGTAAGCCATTTAAATGTATTCACCTTCTGAATTAGGTGTATTCACAGATGACTGGGCAACAAGAAAGAGGCCCTGGCAGGCCAAGAGCTCTTAGGATGTGTGGAATCAACAGAGTGTGTGCAGAGTCACTCTGGGCAGAGAGCCTGACAGAGAATATTAGTGACACATTGGGGCCTGAAAATGAGAAATTGAGATCAGCATACAAAGTCTTTTGCTGCTTCCAAGCTGGGCTCCTATCAGGGTCAAAGGCTTATTTCTGCCCCCTCAAACCCCATTCGGTGTTTCCCTCTGTCTTTCTGAAACCCTCCTGAGGCCAATGGGGGCACTTGTGGCTGCCCTGTGTGGTCCCAGGGGATGCCAGTGAACCATCCACAACCTGCTCAACTCCCCTGGAGAGATGGGAAGTTCTCACCAGACACCCACATCAGAGAGTTACCACGCCTCTCATTTCTGCCTCCAAATACCTTTTCAAATAATTTCCATCTTCTCCATCCCTGTTGATTCCAAATATTCAGTGACCTCCCCCATCCCCCCATCCTCCTCCCCAGCCTCCACTGCCCTTAGGATAAAATTAAGACTTCTTATTGGGGCCCAAGGCCCTTCATGATCTGCATTCCCAGTGTGGGGATGCTCACTCCTCCTCCCTTCTGTGAACACTCCCCCTGTACTCCCAGAGCACAGTCTGTACGCTTCTGCTTCCACAAGTGTGACTGAGCCCCACTGCTTTGCACAGGCTCTTCTGCTGGGAATCCAACCTGCACGTGCCTGCCCACCTGCCCAGTCAGCTCCAGTGGACCTCAAGTTCAGTTCCAATTTCATTCATTGCAGGGGAATCTCCCTCCTCCCTCCTTCAGAGTCTGAATTAAATATGTCTGAGCCTGTGGCCCGTGCCACCTGGCACATATTTCTACCATGAGTCCTTTGAGCCCACCGTGGCTTGTGCTTCTGGCTTTGCTCATCTGTCTCTAGCAGGAACACACTTCAAGGAGGGCCCCCCGCTGGGCAGCTAAGCCACAGGCCTGGGCAGGCATGCTTTGCCAAATTCAGAGAGGTATTTGAGATCCCAAAAATTGTACACATTGGCCTCCAATGCAAAAAGAAACTATCAAATTGAAGTAAATGCTTAATTGTCCAAACAGTGAAATATTATGTCAACTTCATGAATTGTTAAATTTAGTATTCATAAAACATGTATGACCTTTGAAAGTAATTTGTAGGTAGTATTTTTGTACTTTGTAGGAATTCCAGATTACAGATGTTGATGGCTAAGGAATCACAGTCAACTGTAAATTATCACTGACAGCCAAATAATTGCAAAAACAATTATGAAATTATTTTAAATTCAGCAAAAAAAATTTGAGATGTGAGCACATTACTGTTATTCTTAGTAATAGTATTTTAGAGAGAGAGTGCAAGTAGGGAAGAGAGAGAGAATCTTTTTATTAAAATTTTTTAATATTGGGAGAGGAGGCAAGATGGCGGAGAAGTAGGGAGCTCCGTACATTTCACTCGCCCCCATCTCTCAAACAGAGAAGGCCTGAAGCCATAGGAACCCTTACAGAACCCAGGAGTTTGGGAGGAAAAGGAAACGGAGTCCACTGAGAAAACAACCTTATAGCATGAGTGCAAACTGGGGAAGATGAAAACGGGCTGGGACCCGGAGACACGGAGGGAGGGGAGGGAGCCCCCTTTGCAGGGAGCTGCGGGAAGTCGGCGGGAAAAGGAAGAGTGGCTGAAATTGCACAAGGAACTGTCCCTGTCCCCGGAGAAGAGAAAATCCTCATCTCTGGACACAAAGGGATCTGGTTTCCAGCTGTGCAGCTGATCTTGAGCTGGATGCCCAGTCCCAGGTGATGCCAGGGGAAAGTGCTCCTCTGCTCGCCAGCTTGACCTGGAAGGGAAGCTGCGGTGCCTGAAGCCACTCTGCCACTCTTCTGGCTCTGCTCCATCCCCACTGGGGAGGCAACAGGCTTGAAACTGCTCGAGGGACTCTGCCTGCAGGTTTATATTCTGGGTGGTATCAATGGGGCCCGTGGACTAAGATCTGGAAACGAGGCATGGCTTGGGACATAGAGCACTTCCCACCTTGGCTACACCCACGGCACAGGAAGATCAGACCCAAAAGTGTGAGTAGCAATGCTTGGTTTGAGAAGGGACTGGGGCAACGCCACTTTTCTCCCCACAACCACTACCGGGAGACCTCAGGGAGAAGCTGGGGACGCAGTGGAGGCTAAGACCCACCTACACCAAACCACGTCCATCCCTACTAGAGAGCTGGGGGTTTTGTTTGTTTGTTTGTTTGTTTTTTAGGGGCAAGACCAACATGGATGCACTGCCATGATAATTCTAGATCAATTCTTTCTATTCAGATACATTTTCCCTTGTCTCATTCATATCCCTCCCCTTTGCTGGACTGGGCACTCTGGTCACTGGTTTGCTTAAACAGTCACATTTAATCCATTCTCTAGATGTATATTCTACACCTCTACTGCTACCTTTCCCTCTCACTCTGGGGTAATCAGACTATATAGTTTCTCTGAGTAATATTATCTTCATTTCTTTCTCCTCGCCTCTTACCATATTCTCCTCTTTCTTTCTCCGAATTAAGCCTCTTAGTCTCTCTGCTGGGTCATTTCTCTTCCAATTTCGCTTCCTCCCCACCCTGTCATTTCTCTCTTCGTATATTCTCTTCCATCAGCACTGCATACACCCTGCTTTTTATTTGTAGCTGGGAATTCTGGTTTTATGCTTTTAGACTGTCCTTTGTCTTTTGGGTTTCTTCTTTTTTTTCTTTCTTTTTACTTTTATTATATGTTTTTCCTCCTTCCTCTTTTTCTCTTTTTTCTCTTTACTCCCCCCCTCCTTCTCTTTTTACCTTTCAGTTTGTGTGTTTGTTGGATTTGTCTGTGCATTTGCATGCTTTTGCTCACTGGGTGTTTCTGTCTGTTTTCTTTTCCAGGGCTACCTCAAGAAACAAGCCAAAGTACACATGGTGGAGAGCCCCAAATATCACTAAGAGTAGGGAAATAAACAAAGTCTCAACAAGAGAGACCAAGAGACACCATTCAAAGAACACTTCCTGAATGGATAGGCCCTTGATAGTCAAAGAGCCTTCTTTAATACAGCAGTACTCGCAGGTGCAGAGTGCGTAACAAGCTTTTAAAACTAACAAGAGACAGAAAGTTAGCCAAAATGATGAAATAGAAGAACCCTCCTCTAAAGAAATTCCAAGAAAAAATGACAGCTAAAGAACTGCTCAAAACAGATATAAACAACATAACTGAAAAGAATTTAGAACAACAGTCATAAAATTAATTGCTGGGCTTGAAAAAGGCATGGAAGACATCAAAGAAACTATTGCTACTAGGACTATGGAGCTTAAAAATAGTGATGAATTCTAAAATGCTATAAATGAGATGCATGATAAAATGGAGGCATCCAATGCACGGATTGAAGAGGCAGAGAGGAGAATAGGTGACTTAGAAGACACAATTAGAGAAAAAGAGGAAGCCAAGGAAAAGAGACATAAACTGATCCAGGAACATGAAAGGAGAGTTCAAGAAGAGTTTGAGAACTGAGTGATACAATCAAATGGAAAAATATCCATATCATAGGAATTCCAGAAGAGGAAGAGAGAGGCAAAGGCACTGAAGGAGTCCTTGAACAAATTATAGCAGAGAACTTCCCCAATCTGGGGAAGGAAACAGACATTGAAATCTAAGAGGCACAGAGAATTCCCCTCAGACATAACTTGAATCAATCTTCTGCATGACATATCATAGTGAAACTGGCAAAATGAAGGACAAAAAGAGAATTCTGAAAGCAGTTAGGGATAAAAGGGCCCTAATATACAAAGGAAAACCTATCAGAGTGGTAACAGACCTATCTACTGAAACTTGGTGGGCCAGAAAGGAATGCAGGAGATCTTCAATGTGATGAACAGAAAAAAATGTGCAGCCAAGAATCCTCTATCCAGCAAGTCTGTCATTCAGAATAGAAGGAGAGATAAAAGTCTTTCCAAATAAACAAAAATTGAAAGAATTTGTCACCACTAAACCAGCCCTACAAGAAACCCTGAAGGGGACCCTGTGAGGGAAATGTTGCAAGGAACACAAGGGACCAGAGACACCACCACAAACATGAATCCTACAAAGGACACAGTGACCCTAAACCCATATTTTTCAATAATAACACTGACTGTAAATGGACTAAATGCTCCAATCAAAAGACATAGGGTAGCAGAATGGATCAAAACACAAAATCCATCTATTTGCTGTCTACAAGAAAATTTTAAATCTGAGGACACCTACAGATTGAAAGTAAGGGGATGGAGAAATATGTATCATGCTACTGGAAGTCAAAAGAAAGCTGGAGTAGCTATACTTATATCAGGCAAGCTGGACTTTAAAGTAAAGGCAGTAACAAAGGATGAAGAAGGGCATTATATAATAATTATAGGGTCTATCCATCAGGAGGAGATAATTATAAATGTCTACGCACCAAATACAGGAGCACCCAAATACATAAAACAATCACAAACAGAAATAATCTTATGGAGAAGAATATGCTAATAGCAGGGGGCTTTAATACTCCATTTACAGCAATGGATAGATCAACTGGACAGAAAATCACTAAAGAAACAATGGACTTGAATGACACATTGGACCAGATGGATTTGACAGATAGATTTAGAGCTCTACATCCTGAGGCCATGGAATTCACTTCTTCTCAAGTGTGCATGGCACATTCTCCAAGATAGATCACATACGGGACATAAAGCAGCCCTCCATAAACATAAAAGAATTGAGATCATGCCATGCATACTTTCAGATCACAATGCTATGCAACTTGAAATCAATCACAGGAAGAAGTCTGGAAAACCTCCAAAAACATGAAGGATAAGGAACACCCTACTAAAGAATGAATGGGCCAATCAGGCAATTGGAGAAGAAATTTAAAAAAACATATGGAAACAAATGAAAATGAAAATACAACAATTCAAATTCTATGGGATGCAGCAAAGGCAGCCCTAAGAGGAAAGTACATTGCACTCCTGGCCTAGAAAAATTAGAAAAAGCACAAGTACAAAATCTAACAGCTAGATTAGAAGGAACTAGAAGGAAAGCAACAAAAGCACCCCAAACCCAGTAGGAGAAGAGAAATAATACAAATCAGGGCAGAAATAAACAATGCAGAATCCAAAAAAAAAAAACAGTTGAACAGATCAATGAAACCAAGAGTTGGCTTTTTGAAACTATAAAAATTGACAAACCTCTAGCCAGGCTTCTCAGAAAGAAGAGAGAGAGCACCCAAATAGACAAAATCATGAGTAAAAATGGACTTATTACAATCAACCCCTCAGAAATACAAACAATTATCAGGGAATACTATGAAAAATTATATGCCAAAAAAACTGAACTTAGAAGAAATGGACAAATTCCTGAACACACACTCACTACCGAAATTCACATGGGAAGAGATAGAATATCTTAACAAACTCATAACTAGTGAAGAAATTTAATCAGTTATCAAAAATCTCCCAACAAGTAAGAGTCCTGGGCCAGATGGCTTCCCTGAGGAATTCTACCAGACATTTAAAACAGAGTTAATACCCATTCTTCTCAAGCTATTCCAAAAAATGGAAAACTTCCATACTCATTCTACGAAGCCAGGATCACTTGGATTCCCAAGCCAGACAGAGACCCAGCAAAAAAAGAGAACTACAGGCCAATATCCTTGATGAATATGGATGCAAAAATTCTCAACAAGATACTTGCAAACTGAATACAACGGCACATAACAAGAATTATCCACCATGTGCAGCCCCTCTGGAAAACAGTCTTGAGGTTCCTCAAAAAATTAAAAATAGGACTCCTCTATGACCCAGCAATAGCAATGCTAGGAATTTACCCAACGGATACAGGAGTGCTGATGCATAGGGGCACATGGGCCCCAAATGTTCATAGCAGCACTCTCAACAATAGCCAAAATATGGAAAGAGCCTAAGTGTCCATCAACTGTCGAATGGATCAAGAAGATGTGGTTTATCTATACGATGGAATACTACATGGCAGTGAGAAACAATGAAATCTGGCCATGTGTAGCAACATGGATGGAACTTGAGAGTGTTATGCTGAGCGAAGTAAGTCAGGCAGAGAAGGACAAATATCATGTGTTTGCACCTATAGGTGGTTAGGAGGAACTTAATGGAGGACCATGGGGGAGAAGAAGGGGAAAAATAGCTGGGGAGAGGGAGGGAGACAAACCATGAGAGACTCTTGAATGCTGAGGACAAACTGAGGGCTGATGGGTGTGGGGGGGAGAGGAAGGGGGCTGATGGGCATGGGGGAGGGCACTTGTTGGGATGAGCACCGGGTGTTATATGGAAACCAACTTGACAATAAACTAAGAAAAAATAAATATAATTTTTAATGTTTATTTATTTTTTAGAGAGAGAGAGTAGAGAGGGCACGCATGCATGAGAGTGCAAGCTGGACTGGGGGAGGGGCAGAGATGGAGGGAGACACAGAACAAAGCAGGCCCCAGGGTCTGAGCTGACAGCTGACATGGGGCTCGAACTCATGGACCATAAGATCATGACCTGAGCCAAAATCAGACACTTAACTGAGAGAGAGAGAGAGAGAGAGAGAGAGAGAGAATCTTAAGCAGGTTCCATGCTCAGCACAGTGCCCAGTGCTGGGGCTCAATCCCGCAACCCTGGAATCATGATCTGAACCAAAATCAGGAGTCAGACACTCAACCAATTGAGCCACCCAGTTACCCCACACTGTTATGTTTAAGGGGACATATGATGGGTCCTCCAAATTTTAAAGTGCTTTGGGCCTAAAAACAACTCGAAATGGCCCTGAGTATGTATATCTAATTCAATCTTGTTTTCCCAGGAAGAATTAGCACTTTGACTGGTTTGTACGTGTAGTGCATTCACACGCACGCACACACACATACACACAAGCATACCCATGCATACTCATGTACACGTACTTCATGAAAATATGGATTAGAAAAATAAAGACAAGTGAGAGGAATATCGCCCTGTCTGAGAATCAAGCAGGCGTTAAAACACGATCTTTTAAAGCTCTACTGTGCAGCCACAGAGCCATGGTCTGAAGCAGATTCATATGGGATGAGGAGCCTTCAACGAGTACAGTTTGAAAGCTGGAACTTAATAAAAAGGATTGCTAAACCATGCCTGTGCGCAGATGGTCTTGTAAATTAAGAGGAAGTTAAAGAAATGCTTCTTTTCTTCTTTTTGGGTTCGGAGACAGAGAAGAACAAATACTCAAAGAAATAGAGAGAAAGACATAGACAGATGGGAGGGAGGGGACCGTGGGCCCAAAGTGTAACGATTCTATCAGATGAGAATCTCTGGTCATCAGTTTTTCCCATGCAGTGTATAGATTTAAAGGTCTCCAGAAAGCCATTTAATACAAGCCGAATGACATCCCACCAGTGCCTGGGTTTAAACTAATCCCCTAGGCCACACCAAGGGACTGCTTCAGAGGTGGGCCTTGCAGATTGCATGTAAATGGATATTTTAAATACCAAGCCATCATTCAAACTTACTTTGAGAGCTCTCAATTTTGAAGCCTCTTGCTATGAATCTTTTCAAAAAGTTAGAATTCTTGCAGTTATATTTTGAAGTGAGACACAGTAAGTGTCTTACACAAGTAAGATTTCACAAAGCACTTGAAGACAGCTCTGAAGGTGGGTGTGCCAACCAGGTAAGCTGTACTCCAGTATGCTGAGTTGGCCAGCAATCTGGCCTTGGACTGGGTTAGGATCCCTGCCAAGTCTGTATGCTCTTTGTGGTCAGTCAGTTACATTCTCTGAGCTTATGTGCAATACTGGAGGAAAAAATAGCACCGCACAATGGATATTTCCATTGACCTTACTGTGGTGATCATTTCACAATGTATATGTGTATCAGATCGCCACATTGTATACTTTGAACTTCACACGATGTTAGATGTCAGTTAGTATCCCAGTAAAGCTAGAAAAAATAGGAGCCATCTCAATGGATTGTTGTCCAAATTAAATATGATGGTGCATGTAAAGCATTTTGCAAAGTATAAGGTATGCATTTATTACTCCATAAATGCAATTAATTTGTATAGCTATCAATTAAGGTAAATTATATTATTGTTCAGGCTATAGTAAATAGAATGAATGAATGAATGAATGGAATGACCACATCTAGTCTGAATGAGAACCATTCAATATTGACTTTAAAATTTTTTGTCTAAGGAGTGTCTGGGTCACTCAGTTGGTTTGCGTCCGACTTCAGCTCAGATCATGATCTCAGTTTGTGAGTTGAAGCCCTGTGTTGGGCTCTGTGCTGACTGCTCAGAGCCTATAGCCTACTTCAGGTTCTGTGTCTCCTTCTCTATCTCTCTCTACCTCTCCCCAGCTTGTGCGGTCTCTCCTTCTCCAAAAAAAAAAAAAAAAAAAAAAAAAAATTTAAAAAAACCTTTTGTCTAAAACTCAATATAGACAGAAGGGAAGAGTATTGCTATATGAATTCATGATATTATGTAATATTCTGTTCTATGCCAGTGAGGCAGTGTCCATACGGTTAAGATTAAGGGCTTTCAGCCAGTCGAAGGGACTGTGATCTTAACTCAAGTGACCAGCCGTCCTGATTGCCCAGGACTGTTTCAGTTTCATCACTGAAAAGTTCTGTGTCTCATGGAATCCCCATCAGTCCTGGGCACACCAAGACAATTGATCACCCTATAAACTAGTCCTTCTACTTCACAGCAACTTGAACGTGGGAGAGCTATTTATAGTTAGCCTCGATTTCTCCAATTGTCAAAGAGGGATAATAATAATCTCACCTCATTAAGTTGTTGTGGCAGTTACAGCTGGAAGCCTGAGCTGCTCAGAACTCACATGAAACCCAGCACTGGGTCAAAAGGGTGGGCAGGGTGGCCCCATTTCCCTGTCCTGGAGCAGCAAAGAGAGCCCTAGGAGGCTGCTCCCTGGAGACAGACCCCCCAAAAACACAGTGCAAGAGGAGGAGGCTGATGGGAAGGGAAAGAATTTCTACTGACACAGAAATATCTTCCATGGTAATCAGCATTGACGGGAAAAGGAAATAAGGGGAATTTATGTGACAGTTTAATAGGGTTTTGTGAAATATGATATTATTTTAAAGTTTGCCTGAGTGAGGCAGACAGCACGTTAAGGTGACTCTGGCTCTAAAAAGATGATGATGCTGTATTTTAAACTCTAAAACTTGCCCCACTGTTTCTTTGCTGTATTATGTAGAGCATTATGTATTTATATTATACATACGTAGGTACTCACTATGGTGTGAGCCCCATTCAGATGCAAAGTCTGAATGCAATAGGCAAATTAGAACTTAAAGTCTAGGTATGTAATGCCTGGGTGTTACAGGAGAACTTAATTTTCCCACCCAGAAATAACCATCTATTTTTTCCCTACCATTATTTTTTCCTCATGGTCTCTAATCTACCATGGGAAAGAGAAGAGGGCTTAGCAGAAAATACATCACCTGAGCCTGACTGTTCCCCCCAGGCAATTATACAAAGCACTTGCCAGGTATTTTTGGAGGATGAGAACAGAGGGCTCAAAGATCACCACCCTGTCCTGGAATCTGGGAGCGGAGGAAGTCTGACTCCCTGGAACTCAGGAGTATGGCAGATGCCCTCTGGACGAAAGCAGTATTAACCCATGCCACGTGGTGATTTAGAGCTAGCTCATCAGTGAGATTAACATGCCGGGAACCAGTTACTCTGAAATGTCACTTCTATAAAATAAGCTTGTAAATTGTTATGTAAAATAATGTAATGAGAGAAGCCTTTGGGACCTGATAAGAAATAATGAAAATGGACAGATGGAAAATCAAGACTTGTCAGCACTGACCAGGAGAAACTGTGCTCTCATTTTAGAAGTTTGGTACAGTTATTTAGACCCCAAATGCTGCTAGACAGAAGGCCAGTCCATCAGGCTGTGGAAACCACTATCTTTAATACCCAGCTCCCTTTGCTCTGATTCTGCGCTGACCAAGCAGCCTGCCAGGGTCTTTCTATGTCCTGAGTGGATGAGTCACCAGCACTGGGGCCACCTATGGGGATGAGCTCCTTTGAGGGTTCTTAGCAAAGGTATGCACACATATGTGAGTGCGTGTACTTAATTACAAATAAGTGCAACTGTGATTTTTAAAACCTGTTTTCTAGTGACTTCAGTCCATGGAATCCAATCTGCCTGTAGATAAATCACCAGCACTGGGGTCGCCTATGGGGATAACCTCCTTCGAGGGTTCTTAGTAAAGATATGTGCACATGTGAGTGCATGTACTTAAATGCAATTGTGATTCAAAACAAAAATTTTAATGTTTTTTATTTATTTCAGAGAGATAGAGAGACAGCATGAACAGGGGAGGGTCAGAGAGAGAGGGAGACACAGAATCTGAAACAGGCTCCAGGCTTTGAGCTGTCAGCACAGAGCCCAACATGGGCTCAAAGCCACAAACCGCAAGATCATGAGCCAAAGTCGGCCGCTTAACCGACTGAGCCACCCAGGCGCCCCTGAAATTGTGATTTTTAAAATCTGTTTTTTTGTGACTTCGGTCCATGGAATCCAATCTACCTGAATGAATAAAAACAAGTTTCTCAGACAGCATAAACCAAGGCTACAGCTGGATTCATGACGGTCCTGCCCCATTAGGCTCAACCACTAGAACTCTTACTCATAAAGACCAAGCCACCCTGTCTAAGAGTCTTTCCCATAGAGAGAGGGTCACAAGTTATTTTGGTCTAGGTTTGTACCATTCTTACAATCTGCTTCTCCTCTTGTATCACCATCCAGAGGATAATTGCAGAAAAGGGCAAGCCAACACTTAATAACTGTGAAGAGAAGAATTAACTGTACCCAAAGCAAAGTCTGACCTTTTCCCTCAGCCATGCAGAGGCGATTCCTAGGCTCCTGGAAAGTCCTCCCTGATGGCTGGGTCTTTGTTTGCCTAGAGACTTTTCCCACCTGATAGTTTAACAATGTGATTTATGATGGGGCTTTGGGCCAGGCTGTACCACTTCTGACCGTTAAATGGACTAGAGACTACAGGTCAACCACATGGGCAGTATGTGATCAAGCCCCATTTAAAACTCTGGACAACAAAGGCTCCCGTGAGCTTCCCTGGTCAGCAATACTTTGTGCATACAGTCATACGTCATGGTGGAGAGAAATTACTGGCCATGACTCCACAGGGCAAAGAGAAGCAGAGTCTGTACATTTGGATCTTTCTTGGTCTCTGCCTTCTGTGTCTCCTCCTTTGGCTGGTTCCAATGTGTACTCTTGCCCTGTAATAAACTATAACTAAAAGTATAATCACTTTCAGTTTGTTCATTGAGTCCTCCAACCAATGATCCTAACTGACAGCGGTTTTGGAAAACCCTCAACCTTGCAGTTGGCGTCAGAAGGAAGGACAGACTTGTGGGGACTCTGCCCTCAGACTTCAAAGTTTCACTAACCCTGGCTGGTATCTTTCTCCCAGTACTGACCCACTTCTTCCTGCTTATAAGCCTCCCTGATTCTGACATCAGCCCTCCTCCTCCTTTGTTCCATTGAGTCCCTACCTTAGAGCTCAGGCTTAAAACAGGTACCATATCCCCACCTAAGATGCAGGTGCCTCTCTGGCATTATTCTGTTCTCCATCTGCACATGAGCTCACAGGCCACCTTAGATCAACATCCGCTCAGATTCAACCAGGTGCAGGACACAACATCTTGTCCCAAACAGTGTGACCACCTGGCTTCATCAGACTCTGAGAATATGAATGGTCAGATAAGACTCCACCCTTCTGTTTCCAACATATGCCTCACCTTGCCATTGGCCCAGATTAGCCCATTATGGTGTTCTTCCACTTTATCTATTGCCTTCCTACTTAAATCTTCTACACTTTCCTGTTACAGAGTAAAATATAAAGTAGGGAAGTTACACACAGAAGAAACCAGGATGGTAAGTACACTCCCTGAGGGCCAGCTAAAGCTGCACAAGAGACTGTAACCCTTCCCTCAATAACAACACATATGTGCTTATTCAGGTAGTCAGCACATACTTACTAAGCACTCTCTGCATCAGGCACTAGGCAGAGGACTACAGATTTATTTGTGAGAAAGCAAGCATGGCCTGAGGAATAGTAGAGTCCAGGGAGCTCAAGATGATCATAAGGACTGATTTCATAAGTCCTGAAGCTTTCAAGGAAAATCCATGCCCAGCCCTGATCTCACCAGGGCTTAGACAGGCTGACTTGGATTTGGCCAAAAGGGAAAGTCAAGGGTTGAATCCCAAGTGGCTGAGCAGGGTGGAAGGGTAGCAGATTCCATGAAGGGAAACCAAGAATCAGTAGTTTTAGGATGACACATTAATAAAAATTAATAAGGATTTACTGTATGTCCATCATTGACTAAGCACTTTGTTTAAACACAAAGTATCCTCAAAACAATTCATGATGGAGGTGCTATTGTAATCACCATTTCACAGATGGAAAAACTGAGGCTCAGAATAGTTAAGTGACTGGCCCAAGGCCATACAGAAAGCAAGTCATAGAGGCTGGATTCCAACTCAGGCAGTCTTGTGGTACATTCTTAACTAAGCTCTGCTACATATTAGGTAAAAGTTCCAAATGGATAGTCCCGGGGAAGTATACCCATATGTTGAAGGAGGTAATCAAGACGACAGGACCAGCAATTGATCCTTGAGCTGGACCCAGACAATCAGATGCTCCTCACCCCCTCCCCATCTTTGGAATGTATGTTCTGCCCACGGTTCCCACAGTGGTAACTGGTTCAAGGACATAACCTTGAGAGAAAGGTGTTGAGACCATCTAGATGGCATACATGACTGAACCCCATTATGCCTCTATAGTATACACTTGTAAGATTCTGGCAGGTGGCTGTGGAGATCTACTCCTCTGGCAGCAGCCCAAGACAAACCTCACTGTTAAGTTCCCCTGCTTATTAAGACCGCCATCTACTAATATGGAGTGGTCTGTTTCTTTGGTCTCTCCCTGCCCTCTGGGAAAAGGAAGTGGTTTGCAAACCAAAACCATAATTGGAGGTATATTGATAGAGGCTCTGGGCAGGGACTGGAAGCAAAGTCAAGGACCCTGAGGGTCTCCTCTCTGACCACACAGATGAGTGAAACCAGGCTGTGAATGGGGATCCCAACTTACAGGCTGAAGACCAAAGCCCAGCTCACCCCGTTCCGTAGTCAGATCATTCTTGCCATTGCCATAGGGACCAGGATGGAAAAATGGATAAATCAGAACAATCTATTGCCATCAGTGTATAAGCAGGATAAGTTGCATGCTCTCAAGAAGATGCCTCCTGGATCACATCTCCTATGTTCTTACTATTACTTTCATATTTAGACAAATGTAAGCATTGAATTCAAACACCCAGACCCCTAGGGCATCCATAAAAATGTACCCATGAAACATAAAATTATACTTATCCTCACAGGCTTTGTAATAAAGCACCACAAGTCTCCTCACCAAGATACAAATCTAATTTTACCCTAAATTCCAATTGAGATCAGTAAGTATTTACATGCTTAATTGGAGATGCCTCTGGGTTAGAATTTTGAAAATCTCAGTAATATTTTTGGCTTTGCTTCTAACAACCGCTAGGACCTTCACCAAGTCACACAACCACCCTGGCCCTTAGTTTCTCTCCAAACACGAAACCATGTCAGGCCTGGGTCGGAGCCCTGCAAGAACTCCCATGTAAATTCTGATGGTGAATCAAATGTCGTTCTTGCAGCTAAGGCCAGAGAACCTTTCCAGGGCAGGAGGGAAGGACCCATCAGTTATTCAGAGCTTCTATGCAACAAGCCCTTTACTAAGCACTTTGCACACAAAACTCCACTGCATTCTCACTGTAACAAAGCAAAGGGATTTTACTGGCTCCAGTTGAAGGAAAATAAATGGCTGACAGATGTTAATTATGCTCATGGACAGACTTTTTTTTTTATGAATAGTTTATTGTCAAGTTGGTTTCCAACAACACCCAGTGCTCATCCCCCCAAGTGCCCTCCTCCGTGCCCATCTCCCCCCTCCCCCCCCACACCCATCAGTCCTCAGTTTGTTCTCAGCATTCAAGAGTCTCTCATGGTTTGCCTCCCTCCCTGTCCCCTACTATTTCCCCCCTTCTTCTCCCCCACGGTCCTCCGTTAAGTTAAGCAGCACAAGAACTTAAATGCAGACCTGCCTATGAGACCTAGCAGCTTCTGGTCTTTCTATGTCATTCTGCGACTTGCCTTCGGGTTTTCCTCCATTACCAACATCAATGACTCAAGGCTCCTGACCTTGTGATACCCAATATCTCCACATGGGTCTTGACTTTCTGTTCTTGGTCTTCTGGCCTGAACTCCAGTTTCACTGATTCCAATCCCTGGTCTATGGTCCACTTGGCTATCTGTGGCCCCTCTCCTTCTGCTAAGTGTACTTCATCTCTAACATAGAGGACTTTCTGACACCCCCATTCATACAGCCAAACCACTGGTCCCAGCCTTCCAGAACAAGCTCACTACCATCCCACCCTCACCACTTTATGGGCCATTGCTGATCTGTCACTGCTCTCGCTCCAGCACATCAAGGTTATTTTCTCTGCCCATGGGAGCAGAACTCCCAAATGTTGGAAGGGTGCCAAAGCCTATTTGGGGGAAGTAATTAATCACATTTTAAGAGGTGCACACTGTTAAAGCACATTGCATAGAAAAATTTGACCCAGAGAATTTCAGGCAGAGTATCACCAAAGTTTTCCTCGGGGATGCAAGGATTAAACCAAGACTTAATCAGATGAGGGTTGAGAAGGTAGATTTATAAAGGTAATGATTCTCAGAGTGCCTCAGTGGCTGAATAGGTTAAGTGTCTGACTTCGGCTCTGATCATGATCTCAAGGTTCATGAGTTCCAGCCCCGTGCTGGGCTCTATGCTGACAGCTCAGAGCCTGGAGCCTGCTTCAGTTTCTATGTCTCCCTCTCTCTCTCTGCCCCTCCTCCATTCACACTCTGTCTCTCTTTCCCTCAAAAATGAATAAACATTAAAAGAAAAATTAAATTAAAAACGAACAAAGGTAGGGGCGCCTGGGTGGCTTAGTCAGTTAAGCATCCGACTTTCACTTAGGTCATGATCTCGCGGTTCGTGTGTTCGAGCCCCGTGTCGGGCTCTGTGCTGACTGCCAGCTCAGATCCTGGAGTCTGTTTCAGAGTCTGTGACTCCCTCTCTCTCTGACCCTCCCCTGCTCACGCTGTCTCTCTCTCTCTCTCTCTCCTAGAAATAAAACATTTAAAAAAAAATGAACAAAGGTAATGATCCTTCAGTTGCAAGGGATGTGGGGCTAGTTCCAAAACCTCATGTTGCTTGGACTATTTAATTACATATATGAAACTTTAACCAAAAAATTAATATTAATTTAATACTTATTTATTTATTAAATACTATTAATATTTAATAAATAAAAAATTAATACCAATATTAATAATATTTGGTAATAAAATAATAGTGTCAATAATATTAATAAAAATAATACAGAAAGAAGGAAAGAGGGATTAGAAATGGTTAGATCAGCTGCTTCAACACGTTGACCAAACCCTACTCTTGTGGGATCTAAATCACTCCCCCATCAGCGAGTAGCAGGTGGATGCCTGGGTCTGTGGGGGCAACAGGAAAGAGATCTCTCTCTCTCACCAGGACTACCTTGCTAGGCTCTGTGGGCCCTCATCCTTGGCTTTTTAAATTCTCCAGAGAAGTCTTCCCAGCATCCAGCCTGGATTCCCTAGAATCCAGCTGGCTGGGCTGGAGCGGTGTGCAGAGAGCAGCCTCCCCTATAGACACAGGTTTTCAGCTATGGTCCCAGCTGACAGTGCAGAGGTGGCCAGGGAAATCACAGTTAGGAGACAAAGAGCCAAAGGTCTGTGCTTCCAAACCGGCGTGAACAACACATGCACACATCTACATTGGTGCAAACGTGTGTGTGTGTGCATGGAGAGAGATGAACAGAAGGTGAATGAGGGGGAGGAAGAGGTAGGCAAGAAGATGGAAAGAGAGAGACATGGACACTGAAAGAAAAGACAGAGAGGAAGAAATACACGGAGAGAAAGAAGGAGGTGGGGAGAGGAGGAGGGAAACAAGAAAGAAGAAAATCTACATTTGACCTCAGCTTATGCTACATTTGAGGCCAAGAAGTGGGCCAAGTGAGTGGGAGCCACTCTTAGCTGGACTGATTGAGACGATGTAATTGCAAAGCTTAGAAAAGCACAGTCTGGAGTGCACACAGAACCCACATTCGCTAGTGCCCAGCCAGGGGCTGAAGACAAAGACCTGTCCCGCCGACCTGTCCTACACTGACCCCAAGCATGTTACGTTAAGGACGAAAAGCCCACTCAACTGTGACCCTTGTGCATTGCTCTTTCCCGGGAAATGTTGGGGAGGGGGGAGGGTGTGGGAAAAGAGCAGGAGCAATGTCTGAAGGATGCTTGGGACCCTTCTCCTGGATGGAAGGAGTCACAGCCAGGTGAGCACGCAGGTGCCATTCTGACAGAGGCTCTGTGCCTCTATCCTCTCACCAAGCCCCATGCATACAGTCCTTTTCTGCCTCTTCAGTACACACAGCCAATACTGTGCTAGAAGACATTTATATGCCAGAGCCAGGGACTGGTGCGAAGAGCATCCGTTGCCTCACCCCTCCTTCCCTTGGTACCTTCTGCCTGGAACAGCACTGTCCGCACAGTAAGCTGTCTATAGGGGAAATATAACCTACCTCAGATGATTACATGGTGTGGGAACCTAGGAAGGACATGAATTTTTAAAAATTGGTCCTTGGCCCCAAATTTTTAAATTCCTGGCCAGGATGAGGTTGTGGGAACTAAATACATAAATAAATATAATGCAATGTGATAAGTATTAAAGACTTATACATATATTTATTAATAACACATTTATACATGTGTATCTTATATGTATATATCATATATACAATGTAAAAATACTGTATATACATATATATCATACATATATAAGCATGTTATATATATGAGCATTGTATATATTATATATATATATTATATGAGCATATATACCTATGCATATATTATATGTTATATATGAATATTATAAATATATGTATATATGTAATATATATTACATATAATATTTAGATGTACCTTATGTATATACATATATATAATACAAATATATCTCATATATATAAAGTACACATAGGGAATGAGCTACTGTGAGCTAGATCTTGAAGGTGGAAGAAAAGACACTGTAGACTGAGTAGACTTCATGCATGAAGTTGTGCAGAGAACTCACTCCAATTTCATGTCCTGCTCCACCCCTTCCTTGAAACTGACCTTGCTAAGGTCCAGAGTGACACCATTATTTTTCTTCCAGTGGACCTCTCTTTGGCCTCACTGTCCTTTACTACCCACTGCATCTGACACAATTCACCAGTCCCCAAAACATACTCTTTTGCAGGTCTGTAGACACCCATGCTCCTCAATTTCCTCCCACTTCCCCAGCTGCGCCCCACCTCCTGCCCCCCCCTTGCCACTTCCTCTTCCCTAACCACTGCAGTACACTGCCATTCCTTGGGCTTTCTCCTCTGTTCTCCAAGTCAGTGATAAAATGATGCTATCCAATCCCTAGGCTTTAAACCCCACCTGAATGCTGATGACTCTCAAGGTCATGTCTCTAGCTTGACCTCTGCTATAAATTTCAGACCATCAGACCCAATAGCCTTTACATAGAGAGGGATAATGCTTGTTTTCCTTCCACGATCAATCTGGTACTCAGCTCAAGTCTGTGAACACTACTGTGTGTACACCCACTAAGTGCAAGCTGCTGACACGGGCATGGTGGAGAGGAGAGAGACCTCTTCCTGCAAGGACCTTACAGCTGGTGGGAAGAGGAGAGTTCCATCAGGCAAGGTCACTAATCTCACTGAGATGTGCCATGAGGGCAGAGAGGTAGAGACAAAGGAGCATAAATCAATTCAGGTTGAAGATCACAGGTTATAGTCTGGCAGTTTGCATGTACCCTGAAAGAATGGAAGAAGCAGGGTGCCTGGGTGGCTCAGTTGGTTAAGCATCTGACTTCAGCTCAGGTCATGATCTCACAGTTTGGGAGTTCAAGCCCCATATCAGACTCTGTGCTGACAGCTCAGAGTCAGGAGCCTGCTGCTTCAGATTCTTGTCTCCCTTTTTCTCTGCCCCTCTCTCTCTCTCTCTCTCTCAAAAATAAACATGCAACATATTTTTTTAAAAGTGAAAGTAGTGGAAAATTGAGGCGCCATCTGAGAAATGGAATGTACCAGATTCAGATGGCCTACTGGGAAGTTACACAGAATCTCCATGCCAGGCCACAGGGAATATCATTCAGGGTGTCTAAATTAGCTTCATGGGCAAAAAAAAGTATTATAATTATCACTTTAGCTGTACCCATATGTTTTGATAACTAGTACTGTTTTTTAATTCAAGACATTTTCAAATTACAAGGTGATCTTCTTGAAGAATCAAGTTTCTAAATATTTTTATGATTGATAAAGAATTAAACTGGTTTTTAATAAAACCTGGTCTGTTTGTTATAGGTTCTTTGAAACTGCCTGAGAATTTTACTTTTGTGATCTAGAATATGATTAGATTTGTAAACCTACTTGTTGGAGGTGGAATTGAATGTATACCAATGATACATGTTTGTTGAAATTACCCACTGCATAGATTGGTCCATTTCTCCTTGTAATGTTGTCTGGTTTTGCCCAGTTGGAAGGATTACAATACATAATGGTTATACTTTTATGTAGTAGCCCCCTTTATCCCTATTAATAATTTTTTCCCTAAATTCTCTCTCATCTGAGAACTGATATTCCTCTGTAAGCTTGCTTTTGGTTTTTATTTCCAAACTCCCTCTGAAGCCCATCTTAAGTAGGCCTCTTATTAGCAAGATGGAAATAAATTTCATGTTTATCAATCTGATAATTGCAGTCAAAAAGAGCTAACTTTAATCCAATTATAGTTATTGGTATTATTGTACTGATACATACATACACTCATTTCAACCAACCTATTTTGTGTTTGCATTCAGATTTTTTTTTCTTTGTTGCTTTTTTCCTCTACTTTCCAAGCTAGGCTTAGATTGATGGAGTTTAATTATTCTGCTCTCTCTTCTTTCTCTAGTAGTTTCAAAATTATGGATTTTTATGTCTGTGTTTTTAGTGATTATCTTTATACTATAAATCATATACTATATTATCCTATAAATCTTCTGGGCAAAATTTAAAGTTATTCACAATGTATTCCCTCCCCTCAAACATGACAGAAACTTTAACATATTTTAAGTATCAATTAAATACTGTCTTCCATCTCATTGTTGTCTACAGTTTATCATACTGAACAATAAAGTACTTTTTGTAGCCAATCCTTCCTATAATTTTATTATAAAATGTATCAATGTCTTTGATCACCATCATTTCTCTTGTACCACACCTATCTCATTTACTATTCTTATGGAAGTTCATTAACTGCCTTCTTATTGAGGGTCCTATGCTAAATTCTCTTCATCTCTTATGATTTAAGATATTTGTATTAACTTCATTCTTTTTAAAAACGTTGCATCTTGTTGCTGATCCATTTCTTTCAGTCTACCTGCTGTCTTTTATAAAGTCATCTGTTCCCCACCTCCCTGGCATAATTTTAAAAATTGTCTTCCTGGGGCACCTGGGTGGCTCAGTCAGTTAAGCGTCTGACTTCAGCTCAGAAGCTTTGGGGATTCTTCACCCACGAACTGTGAGCACATTGGGCTCTGTGCTGACAGCTAGCTCAGAGCCTGGAGCCTGCTTCAGATTGTGTTTCCCTCTCTCTTTGACCCTCCCCTGCTCATGCTGCCTGCCCCTCTCTCTCTCTCTCTCTCTCTCTCTCTCTCTCTCTCTCAGAAATAAATATAACATTATAAAAACAGTAAAAATGTCTTCCTATCCCACTGTTCTCCTATTTAAACACAACATGTCTAGGTGTGAGTTTATCCTGATTTCTCCTGTTTGGTATGGAGAATGTGCTTTTGAAAGACTCAAGTCCTTCCGTTCTGCATTATTCTAAGCCATTCTCTCATTTTCTTCTTGAAGTCCTATTAGATGTATGTTGGGACCCAGCAATATATCCTCCATGTCTCTGTTCTTTCCAAGACATACTTTATATCTCCTTCTCTCTTTGTGCTGCTGAGTAAATCTCTTCCAATTCATGAATTCTCTCTTCATCTGTATCTAGAATCAAATTGATACCACTTACTTTTTTATGAACTATATATACTTTTTCTCATTTACAAGATTTCTAACTAGTTATTTCTCACCCCTGCCTGTTCTTGTTTCATTTCTGCCTATTTTTGTTTCGTGTGTTCTTGTCCTTCTCACTTGGCCTCATTCCAAGTGAGTTGCTTATCACTTTGAGCAACCTAAACGTAGTACCTTCAAAATCAACATGAAACTCCCATATATTTGAGATCACCTGGAGTAAATTTGTAGTTTTATTATTGATTTTGTTGGCTATCTTTCCTATCACATATTTGGGGATTTTGACTCATAGGTTCACATTAGAGTCTTTTGCTGCTATTTATTTTTTTCTCTTTCTCCCTCCCTCTGTGCTCATGAGATACCTATATAGTGGTTCTGTGTTTCCCTCCCCTCCCCTCCCCTCCAGATCCCCAGCCCAGAAGCTTTGGGGATTCTTCACCCAATATGATATTAGGACTATCACATCTTGGTGCTATTTTTGCTTGCATATTGATCCCGAATCCCTATACCAACAGAATCTGAAAAGACAAATCCCCAAATGCTGGGTCAGAAACTCTTTTCTCTTCAGTGTACTTTCCTTTGTGGGAAGTGGACAGAGCCCAGATTCAGCCTCTGACATTAAGCAGGAACCTGGCTCTAGATACCCAGTTTGATTTTAGCAGAAATAGTCTGAGTGTAAAATGCTGACTGCTACTGTCTCCCTCCCTCCTCAAAGCCCAGCAGGCCACAGACTTAAGGCCTCCTCAATGTTTTTAGTTTCTGATCTATTTGTGGTTCACACTTATTTTTGAGCCTTTGTTCTTGTTTTTTCATTTTTTATATTTTAAATCAATGACACATATTTAGAGTGTGAGAAAGGTGTCCTAAATGCCTTTTTCTTGGGTACTGCTGGGGAGTATGGAGTGAAGGGGCTTTATATCACATCCTATGAATGGGAAGTCTTGGTTTTGCCTATCCCTCCCCATCCATCTTCTTTCTTCTGTTAATAGAAACTTGATTTTCTTTTGTTAACTGTTGCTTCTACACTTTCAGTCCACATGGTTCAGGTCAATACTACTTATCTCCTGGGTTGCAGGAATGGAAACTTGCATGTTTTTTAATTTCTTATTTTTTATTTTGAGAGAAAGAGGAAGCATGAGTTGGAGAGCAGCAGAGAGAGATGGGGAGAGAGAATCCTAAGCAGGCTCCCCACTGTCAGTACAAAACCTGATGTGGGGCTCAAACTCACAAACCATGAGATCATGAACTGAGTCAAAATCAGACATTTAACCCATGAGCCACCCAGGTGCCCCAAAACATGCATATTCTATATCATCACCCTGCATCTCCAGAGTAAATGGATAAAAACTGGAGTCTAAATCAGTCCACCAAGAAGTAGTTCTATAACTTGCACTTGACCAACTAAGACAGATATATTCTTTTGATACTGGAATTGCTAATTATTAGCATGGAAGTCTGGGACTGAAGGAAGTTGACTAAGTAGAAAGGCCCTGCCTAAAATGAATCCCATAAAGAGAGGCACATGGCTGAGGGACTAAGGCAAAAGACCAAGTACTGATGACATTGTTCAATCCTTGGATAAAAGCATGCCTAAAGATTTCTACTCCCTGAACTTCTGAATTACATGAACCCATATATTTTCTATTTTGCCACAGTCTGTTTGAATTGAGTTTTGTCAGCTGGTTCCTACAATGATCTTAACTAATGCTCAGATTTTCATAGAGTGAGGTGAAATTTAAAAGGCACATATTCATATATATGTACATACACATTATATGAATATAATTTCAAGGTACTCATAGATGAATGAACCCATCCATGGGCCACATTGGCCTATAATTTCTAGCACAAGGGCTCTTAGATCTATGAGAATATGACATAGTAATCAAAAATGAGAAGCTCTTAGACTAAAGAACACATTTTCTCTTAATAGATCCTACTCAAGATGATAAAGCCTAAATACATGATTTATCTGGGCTGGAATCCTTAGAAAATGCTACCAGGGGCATAGCATCAGCTATAGCCTTTAAGTCTCAGACCTGTATGGTTATCACACAAAAATCACTATGCCAGGTACCCACTCAAGGTGCTGTTTCAGGACCAGGCTTCATGCCATTCATTTTGTCCAAATCAGGAAATTAAAAACCAACTTATTAATGGTTTCCCTCCCAAAGACTTCTGAGCCTCCTACTAATGTAGTCTCTGATGACTGCATAAGGCCTTCATCTCTTTGTCCTCATTGAATATTGAATCATATATATGTTTTACATCATAAAAGAAGCTCTCAAAAGGATATAAGGAATACCCTAACATGCCACAGAACCAGGGCAGTCAGAATACTAGCAGGTTCTACAGAGCAGAGTTGGGAGATGGTCTTTAATCTGACTCTAGCTGCCCGCCTCAACACCCCCACCCCCATCCAGAAGATAGAGACAAATTTCTAAGCATAGTCCACACACAGCCTGGGTGTCCCAAAGAATACGCAGTTAAGTTTGGGATCCCAACACCTTACTGCTAGAAGAGAAGCAAATTCTTAGCCCGGCCTCACCTCATTTCACAGATGAACACGACAGTCAAGAAGCTGTTTTCCCCCAAAACCACATAGCCTCTTTCCAATAGAATTGAGATCGCATCTCTCAGGAAAAGTTATCCTAGTATTTGGGGATCTGAACCTTTTCTGAATGCTTTGAGCATAACTAATTTGGACAATGTTAAGAAATATGATTTGCAACATTCTTCACAGTAGTCCAGAGACTCAACAAAGAAGAACTGGAAAGGTGTCTATAAGCATGGGATGCCTGGGTGGCTCAGTCAGTTGAGTATCTGACTTTGGCTCAGGTCATGATCTATCTCACTGTTCTTGGGTTTGAGTCCCGCATTGGGCTTTGTGCTGACAGCTCAGAGCCTGGAGCCTGCTTCATATTCTGTCTCCCTCTCTCATTGCCCCTCCTCCCTCCACGCACATGCTCTCTCGCCCTCTCTCAAAAACAAAAACAAAACAAAACAAAAAAAAAAAAGAATAAACATTTAAAAAATTTTAAAAAGAGAGAGAATGGATCCTGGCAGCTTGCTGCATTTGAACCCTGGCTCAATTGCCTGCTAGTAACTTTAGTCCTGTTAATTAATCTTCCTGTCCTTCAGTTTCCTTACCTGTAAAATGGCTATAAAAATGGGATGGACATCACAGGGTTATTATAATCATTAAACAAGTAAATATTTAAAAAGCCCTTGGAATGTTGTCTGACACAGGCACGAGTGTTTGTTAAGTAAGCACCGATGCATCCCACTCTATCCTTAGCAAAGTTCCAATGAGTTAACTGAAAAGGACTGTTCAGAGACATAATCTTGGACTTCTCAAGTCCTCCTTAATTTATGAAATGGGACCGGCTAGAGAAAGTGGGGAGGCTGTGTCTCTGCCATGGCTAGATAAATTTCTGGAGAAGAACCAGAGATAAAACCTGAAAGCAACACATTAAATCAAGAACTTGAGCAACTTTATGGAAATACCTGCCACCAGGCAGGCAGACACAAAGAGCTTAAGGAATAGAAGGTGACTTTCTTCACAATGTGCATGGAATCTGCTCTGCTTTGATTTGAACTTCTCTGGGGGAAGAAAAAAGGTTTTTTTCTTTTTCTTTTTTTTCTCAAGTTATGAAAAGGCACTGCAATCAGAGTCTTCCATTATCACAGGGATAAAATATCAATTTTTGTCAGGATAAAATGAAGCACAGATTGGCCCTGATAGGGAAAATTAAATTTCTGGCCTCCACTTGATTTGATATTTATCACTCCTTTACTCCAGGAATGTTCTGACACAAAACATTAAAAAAAAAAAAAAAAAAGTATTCATCACACACCAAACAAACGTAAAGTCTCTTAGAAAGCAGAACTGAAAAATAACAGGTATGATGGAGAGAAATTCAAAAGGATGGGTGAGAAAAAGAAATAAAGAAAAAATGAGAACTATAAAGGAGATGAAATATGAAGCAGCTCAGCAAAGAGGAAAATGGGTGTAGGGAGGGATCGTGAGCATGGGAATCACACGTGAGAGGCAGAATCCCATTACCAGCTCTCAGAAACAGAGCTGTCCTGGGTGACAGAGACACAGATCTGCGGCAGGCAGCCAATTGCTGCCCACATCCACGCTTGCCACCTTTCCCTGCTTAGGCTTGTGGACTCAGATTCAGAGGACTCAAAATTAGTTCTTCAAAATGAGCTCCTCTGATAAAAAGTTCAAATCTTTATGTGTCAACTTGAACAGTTTTGAGGACTCCCTAGCTTAGATGTCTGATATAGGAGATCAAAATTAGGTTAATCATAATTAATCCATTTTTTAAAAAAGGTTTCCATCCATGGGGACATTGGTGTGACCCTTGCTTCACATATTACCATTTGTCTGTCATAGAAATGGGACTTTTCTTTCCCTTATTTGGAAGGACAGTTCTGGAAGTATAGAAAAATTATATAGGGGCGACTGGGTGGCTCAGCTGGTTAAGTGTCCACCTTCAGCTCAGGTCATGATCTCACAGTTTGTGAGTTTGAGCCTTGTGTTGGACTCTGCTGACAGCTCAGAGCCTAGAGCCTGCTTCAGATTCTATGTCTCTTTCTCTGCTCCTCCCCTACTCATGTTCTGTCTCCCCATCTCGCTCTCAAAAATAAGTATTTAAAAATTAATATATACATAAGACACACATAAGTGTCATATATAACATGTGAGTTATAAGTGTTATATGTGTTATATAACATGTTGCATGGTAGATGTTATATATAATAATTATATGTAATTATGAAGATATATGTAAACATGATATATTTATATTGTATATGTAAATAAATCACATATATACACATATGTGTGTGTGTATATAAATGACATAAAAATGAGCCTACTCAGGTTGTCTAAACACTAGTGCTAGAGGTAATCATTGTAAAACCATGAAAGGGGTACTGTACCGAATTAGGACAAGATTTGATCAGATATCTAGTTAATGTACCAAGTGAATTCTATTGAAATGAAGATCCTACTGTGTTGTAGGAAAGGAGCTCTGCTAAGTAACAAAGAATCAGAAAACTGGTGATTGACAGTCCCTGCCTTTACAGAGATGATAAATGTCATAGCTGAGAAGCTAAGGGATACACATTACTAAAAAAAAAAAAAAAAAAAAAAAAAAAAAAAAAAAAAAAAAAAAAAAAAAAAAAAAAAAAAAAAAAAAAAAAAAAAAAAAAAATGTAAAGAAGTTGTATATAAAAGTACAAAGTAAATAATGTGGGATTTCCAATAGGAGGCAAGAATCAGTAAAGATTCCTGGGAGAAAAGATATTTTCTAATACAAAATCCATAGAAAAATATTCCAGCTAGAGAGAAATGGAGCAGAGTCGATGGCAGATGCATTAAAATTTCAGATTAAAGCTGCCTGTGGTTCAAGCAGGCAATAAGCCAAAGGACATCAGAATGGTCAAAGGTTCTAGGGCTCCTGGGTGGCTCAATGGTTTAAGCATCCAACTTCAGCTCAGGTCATGATCTTGTGGTTCGTGAGTTAGAGCCCCATGTCAGGCTCATTGCTGTCAGCACCAAGCTTGCTTTGGATCCTCTGTCTCCTTCTCTCTCTACCCCTCCCTTGCCTATACTCTCTCTCAAAAAATAAATAAGACATTAAAAAAAGAGAATGGTTGAAGATTCTGGAACCACCTCACCTAGACTCAAATGCTTGGTAACTCTGGACCAATAGCAAGTTACTTAAATTATAATAATAGTACCTACTTGATAGAGCTACTAAAATCACTTGACACAATGGTTGGCCCAGAGTAAACACACACACGTTAGCTTTTATAAATATAGTTATATAACATATATAGCTAATATGTTTATATAGAACCTAAGAGCTATTAGTAGCAGTGGTTAAGATATGTGGAGTTGGGTCCCCTACTGTGAAGGGCTAGGAATTATAGACTGTAGGGAATTTTGCCAGTGAGAGGCAGCCGAGGCTGGTGTTTGAAAAGGGGCATGATCATCCTGGAAGATGTAGGTTATGACTGGAGAGGACAGAGACTGAAAATTTGGAGATTATGGATGAAGATAGGTTTGGGTGACAGATAACCAGCTCCACACTAAAGCAGAGGTTGTGAGAATGCAAAAGGTGAATACTTGCTTGAAAGGAATCATAGGTAGGAGAGGTAGGTCTGGGCATGGATTATGGAGAGAGGAGGAGGAAGAATCAACTCTGCAGAATTTAGGAACTGAATAGCTTGAATAATGGTGGTTTCACAGGAGCAATTAAAGAGTGGGCAGGAGGAGCTAATTAGGGGGCGGGGGGAATGGTATAAATTTGGTTTCGCCATGCTGCCTCTGAGATACTTACGGGAATCAGGGAGAACACTCAGCAGGCATTTAGAAATATGAGTCAGTAATTTGGAAGAGAGGTCAGGGCTTAAGTTAATGAATTTGAGGGCCATTTGCATATAGGTCTATGGCTGAACCTGAGTTAACATTTAACAAAGCTGAAGGGTAAAATACAGAGAAAGAGACAGAATGGGTGAAGACTGCTCTCTTGGGAGTCTACAATTAGGAAATGGGAAGGGGGATAGAAAAGAAACCAGCATAATTCTGCCATAGATGTCAAGAGCAGAGAGAGCTTCCAGAAGGTAATATATTTAATATATACATATATATATGATATGTATAAGATATATATAAGATGGTGCTGGATTTGGCAATTAGGACATCTCAAAGGAGTTTTTTTTATCATTTTGATAATTAAAGAAAAAAAAAACCCAGAATGTTGGAGAAGAATATTGAAGTAAACACCTATCAACCTACCTACCACTGAGCAGAATGACTAGATAAGAGGCATATATATAGCAAGAGTTTGGGGAGTGAGCCTGAGTTGGGAGAGAAGTGTGGCAAATGTAAACAAATTATTGTTTCATGAAAAGGTGCAGAATGAAAATGTGACAAGTGGAACACTTACAGGAATATCATTTTATGCTAAAGAAGCCATGGGATGTTAATGCAAAGAAGTGTCACTGGAGAAGACAGAAAACTGATGGAGAAAATTATATAAATCAATGAGCCCATAGAAAAAGAAACAGGAAAAGAGAGAACTGAGCCTAGAAAGGTAAGTTGGACTCTGCTAACTAAAAGGTCCTTTTTCACCCTATGTTGGAACAAATGGTTAGATAGGGAAGAGAAATCAAGAAAAAATTTGAAAAACCAGGAAAGGGAAGGGAAAGTTCAGGTTGGAATAGTTGTAATTTTGAGGGAAATGATGAATTTCAAGATCTGAGTTCTCAAGCAAAAGCCCACTCCACTCTCATGGCATCCATGTACAGCATCTTTGGGAAACAATCATTTAACCTTGACTTAATTACCTAAGGAGACAGAAAACTCATTACAGCATAAATTAGTGAATTTCATTTCTGGATTTTTCAAATCAAAAGGAAGGTCTTTATCCTGGGATATCTGCTTTCCTGTAGCTATTATACCTCAATCCTGCATCTGTCTGCTGGGATCATGGGGACTTAGGTAAATCCCTCTTTTATATGAATCCCTAACAAATATTCAAGATAACAATCATGTCCCAGCTGAGTTGTCTGGATCTAGCTAGACTATTGCCTGAGTCTCACATATGCACCCTGATGTGTAGCATTATCAACAATAGCCAAACTATGGAAGGAGCCCAAATAAGCACTGACTGACAAATGGATAAAGATATGGTGTGTGTGTGTGTGTGTGTGTGTGTGTGTACACACATATATGTGTGTGTGTATATACACATATATACACATACACACACACACAAAATGAAATATGACTCAGCCATCAAAAAGAATGAAATCTCACCATTTGCAACAACGTGGATGGAGCTACAGTGTATTATGTAGAGCGAAATAAGTCAGTCAGAGAAAGACAAATACTGTATGATTTCATTCATATGTGGAATTTAAGACACAAAACAGATGAACATAAAGGAAGGAAGAAATAAGAGAGAGAGGGAGGTGAACCATTAAAAGACTATTAACTACAGAGAACAAACTGAGGGTTGATGGAGGGAGGTGGGGGGGATGTGTTAGATCAGTGACGGGCATCAAGGAGGGTACTTGTTGGGGCATCTGGGTGACTCAGATGATTAAGCGTCTCTTGATTTCAGCTCAGGTCATGATCTGTAGTTAGTGGGACTGATCTCTGCATCTGGCTCTGCTCTGACAGCATGGAGCTTGCTTGAGATTCTCTCTCCTCTCTCTGGCCCTCTCCTGCTTGTGTGCATGTGTGTGCTTTCCCTCTTTCTCTCTCAAAGTAAATAAATAAACTTAAACAAAAAAAAGACACTTGTTGTGATGAGCACCAAGTATTATATGTAAGTGGTGGATCACTAAATTCTACCCCTGAAACCAATACTACACTATATGTTAACTAGAATTTAAATATTAAAAACTTAAAACTTAATTTTAAAAACTTAAAACAAAAATTTAAATTAAGTTTAGCATATTGGGAAATAAAATTAAAAAAATATTCCGAGTCCTCAAATATTCTCTTACCCATGAAAAAGCTCTACATTGATGGTCTCAATGTTTGATTGCAGAAAAATAGGAAACAAGATTATCTTTAGGAAATATGAGTGTAGAATTAGGTTTTAGGACTCAAACAAAGGGAGAGTATTTGGATCAGTTGGTGTGGATGTTGCTGGGGGATGCTAGACATTCATACTACCTATCTGGGACTCAGCTGCCTCAAATGTAAAGTGAGAATCTCTATCACCTTACTTCTCCATCATGCTCCACAGATGAGGCTACAAGACAAAATGCCAGAGATGTTGCCAAGAAGGAACACCTCTCTTCTGCCTTTGGTAAAACCCCTAACTCTTGCTCCAAACCAAAGCCTTGGTCATGGGAACCATAGCCCTGTTTCTTAAATCCTGCCCTTGCAACTCTCAGGATGAAAAGCCTCTGCATAGCATCGAAAATATGAGACACAGCATAGGACCTGTACTGAGTCCATCTGGTTTACCCTAACTGATAAGTTGGGTTCAGCTTCTAGGTCTCCCTAGATTCTAAACTAGAACTAGCATGTTGGCTTACTATTGTCCCTCATCTTCAGAACACCAAGATTTGGACATTAACTGATCTTCCAGAAAGGTGTTTGACTCCCTGATCTACCTTTTCCTTCCCCATTTCTCTATTAAGAGGACTAAGAGGAATATGCCTTTTCTATTTTCCTAGATATAAATCTCCATTTTTTTTACTCAAGTTTTTTTTTTTCCACACAAGCCTCTCTCTGAGTTAATTCCAAAGAAATTCTATTTTAACCTCTTTGGTTTTATTCCCAATTAGTCTCTGCATTTCTCACTTCCATTCTCTTTTCCCCTTCCCAGCCTCACCAAACAACCTCTCCCTCTGCTGTTGTGCGTCCTGTCAATCTAGCTCTCGCTTATCATAAATTAGCATTTTTCAGTATCCATCTTTAGATTTAGAACACAGAAAGACAGCTCTGTTGCCGGCATTAGAAGCCACCTAGGGGGGCTGTCCATTCGTGCTGGTGCTGAAGAGATGGGTAAGCAGAGGGGTGGCTCCCATGAGCATTTCATTAAGTTCTTATGATCAGTATGTTTGAGAAGAAAGAAGTAGAAGCTGTTTCTCTGCAGAAACTCACGGGTGAGTTTTCAAAACATAAGGAATCACAAATAAGGTAAATCTTCAAGAGATGTCCCCATGGGAAAAGAACAGGCTCAGCGATGATAGAAACCAAATCCTCACAGCCTTCTTCACCTGTGACGCCCCAATCCACAGGAAGTGAAGATCTGTGTTTCCAAAGGACTAATTTCCCATTCTATCTTTAATGCATTAGAAAATGGTTCTGGGAAGGAGAGTTCTATACCTGCATACACATACATTACACACACATAAGCACACATACATGCATGCATATTGGCTGGTAGGTTTATCAGATTTCACAAAGGCACGGATGGGTGAAAGCTGAAGCTGGGTTTGAATTTCTGAAAATTTTTGTGAGCCATCAGCTCTCAAAAGCAGACAATATGAAAGTCTCACACATGGAGATTCTCTGTTCAATGAATCATTGAAGATCTTTAAAAGGGTCAAAGTGTATCATGCTGCCAGTCCAACCTCTGTAGTGAGTGCCAGAACCACCAAACTGTAAGGCTGTATAACATATATGTTCCCTCTTTATTCTAGCTTGTTACATAGTGTATGGCACTTTTCCTGAGCTACTGTGTGTGTGCACATGTTTTCAAAAATGACACATTTGTCTGTATAAGCATAGATATGAGAATGCATTATTTCTCTACTGCTGCCATAAAAAGTTATCACAAACCTAGAGGCCTAAAACAAAAGCAATATTTCTCACAGAGCTCCATGAGCTAGAAACCCAACAATGTATCACCAGATACCAGGCAGAAATCAAGGTATCACCTGTCCAGAGCTCTTACTGCAAGGCTCATGAGAGGCTCTACTTTCAAGCTTATCTCAAGTTACTGGTAGAATTCCGTGCTTGCTGGTTTAGGGCTAAGGGCCACATCTCCTTGCTAGCGGTCATCCCGAAGCCCCTCTCAGAGTCAGCAACAGTACAGCTTTGTTGGCTTCTCCTTCTACCACATCACTTCTGCCCCCTTTTCCACCACATCTGCTTGCAACCACAGAAAGTTCTCTGCTTTTAATGGCTTGTGTGAAGAGACTGGGTCCACTTTACTAATCCAGAATGACCTCCCTCCATTAGGGCCCATAACTTTAATTATATCTGTGGGGTTCCTTTGACATGTAATGTAATCTATTTACAGGATCAAGGAATAAAGCCAAGGACATCTTTGAGAGCCCATTATCTGGCCTACTACAATGACTGTATCATCTAAATTCCTTTTTATACTAAAGTTCAACTGGCATTTCAGGAATATTAGCTGATTATCCAGAACTATGCCCATCACTTTGAGAGGTCTCTCATCTTTGCTATCATCTTTCACATTTGTAAATTCACTTAACCATTTTAGCCTGGGTTATCCCACTGATGACTTCCCCTCAGCTCCATTCAGTTCCTGAACCATTTCAAACATGGTAAAGACCAAAAAGCCCTGGGGTGTAATCTTGTCAACATGAGTACACCGTGACCACTGGTCCATCTCATGCAGAGATTAAAAACTTGTTATTGTGCTCACCTACTATCAAGGATCCAGTCATGAACTATGTAATGCCTCAGCACCCCCATCTTGTCACTTGGATGCCTGTATCCAATGCCATGTAGCATCTGCCTCTACAGGAAAGTTAAGTGCAGATCACCTGCTTCATTAATGTCCCCCACAGAGCCACACTCTCTGGAATTAAACCATCACTCTGATATTGTCAGCACATTCTCTCTTGACCCATGCATGAAAGAAAACAGGACCTGCTTTGTCTAGGGTACCTCAAGTTTGTTGTAACAACTACCACTCCTATAAGTTTCTCATTGCCCAGCACAACTCCATGGCCTGGTTCTCATATGACTGTTATCTATCAGGTGTTTGGTGGGGCATCTGTTCCTTTTTTCCTAATTTTATTTCCACAGTGCCCTAAAAATCTGGACTCGGTTATTGGATATTTCCACTATCAAAGCTTTCCGTGGTTATGTATACATTTTTCCCACCCACTCAAAATTGAATTCCAGTGGCTTCCATCCAAAGGAATTGGGCTATAGTTTCCAACACAAACTTCTCTTATACCTGCGTTTCTCTGCCACATTTGTTATTTCCCTTATCCTTTAAAATTATTTTATCCTAAAATCACATGCATTGCAAAATTTTTGGCAAAGCTTTCTAAATGTGAAGAAATGAGAATGACATTTATTTTGTTCTCTTAGCAAGGCAAGGCCCTCCGCTTTGTAATCATGATGGGTTTCATTAATGCTCTCCCCAGTACACTATTCTTTCATTAGTAAATGAAGCTTGACCTGGAGCTGGCCTCAGTGGCTGTCCATTAGATACTTGCTCACAGTTAAGAACATCACTTTGTACTGATGCCCTTTGTTTACAGGCAGGCAACCACATTGAAGCCACAAGACTGTCCTGATCCTGGCCAATTTAATTTCACAAATAGAGTTTTTTGAAACTCTGTCTCAACTCCTTTCCTGGCAACAGCCTGAATATTTTCAAATAGCCCATTGCCAGACCATCTGACTTCCCCTGCTCAGCTCTTCTTCAAAGCATGGTGGAAGAGCTACAATAGATAACATACTGTTAGTTCAGCATAATTGAAAATCTCATCTGACCCTTTGTGGGCAACTCTTTGTCCATGTCCCTGAAATGCTTTCAACTGACATACCCGGTAACAGATGCTACATAAAAAGAATGACATACTCCCTAAGATTGTTTACCTCTTTATTTTAATAATTAAAACAAAGACTTTGCATATTTTCTGCCATTTTTATAAAACAAAACCCAATGAATGATCTCCTAGGACTGTTAAGCCATATTCTTTCTAATTTAAGAGACTTGTCTTATCCTGAGATCTAGAAAATAGAGTGCCAGGTAAGAATTCTAATTTAAGAGACTTGTCTTATCCTGAGATCTAGAAAATAGAGTGCCAGGTAAGAATTAAGGAAACATATGAAGCAATGAGAATGTTACTCTGTGAAAATGTCTGCATCCTGGTGGGTCAGGTCTTGTTGGAAAAAAAAATGGATCCTTAGACAAATTTTCAGCAGAATATTTCAAAGAAAAACTAAACAAGTGCATTTAAATGATATCCAAGTGAACAATTTTAATATATGAGAACAGAATTAAAGCAAGGGATAATCATTTTTATATTCTTTTAGCTGACTTAGGTATATTCTGTATACTTATGCCAGATCTGCTACTCAGCAAATTTACATTGGTGGCCCATGTATAGAGGAAGCATGATCTTCCTTGACCATTCAGAGAATACCAGTGGTACCAATGGTAGCATTGAAGGTCACTCCTGATATATGTGATGCTCTGAACCTTGCCTTTGGAAGGTCCTAGCATTTATCACTTGGTTCAAATGGCATCTGTTAAGTCTGATCATGTGTGAATATTGAGGTTTACACCTGCATACTTTTCTTGACTTTTATTTTGAGAGGGGGGCAAAGGCAGAGAGAGAGGGAGAGGGAGAATCCCAAGCAGGCTCCATACTGTCAGCGCAGAGCCTGATGAGGGGCTTGGTCCCACAAACTGTAAGATCATGATTTGAGTTGAAATCAAGAGCCAACACTTAACCTACTGAGCCACCCAGACACCCTACACTTGCACACTTGTTAAAGGGCTGGTAAGGGATGGGCTCATCCTATAATGATCATCACTGAAGATTTTTTTTTAATTTTTTAAAAATGCTTTTATTTTTTTCTAGGAGAGAGAGAGAGAGAGAGAGCGTGAGCAGGGGAGGGTCAGAGAGAGAGGGAGTCACAGACTGAAACAGGCTCCAGGCTCTGAGCTGGCTGTCAGCACAGAGCCCGACACGGGGCTCGAATCCATGAACCGGGAGATCATGACCTAAGCGAAAGTCGAACGCTTAACCGACTAAGCCACCCAGGCGCCCCCATCACTGAAGATTTTTAAACGTGACTTCCTTTTCCAAAGTTTCTAGAAGAGCAGATATTTGATCACTGGAAGAAAAATGGTCAATTTGCTGTTACTTTATTATCAAATGTGTATAGCCATCGATGTCTTAGTCTAGAAGTTTTACATGAGTTTTTATAAGTTTATATCCAAATATAAAACATATTCCTAGGGGCGCTTGGGTGGCTCAGTTGCTTGAGCACCCAACTGCAGCTCAGGTCATGATCTCCCAGTCTGTGAGTTGGAGCCCCACAGCAGGCTCTGTGCTGACAGCTCAGAGCATGAAGCCTGCTTCAGATTCTGTCTCCCTCTCTCTCTCTACCCCTCCCCCATTCACACTCGGTCTCTCTCAAAAATAAACAGTTTAAAAATAAATTAATTAATAAAACCTATTTCTACAATGTAGTTTCACTAGGGACAAATAGCTTTGGGACTCTTCTCCATCCTTTGTTCTATCTTCTGCTTTCTCACCAAGCTGAGACCACTTATTTCTGTATGAATGGTGACATTGGAAATATTTTTAAACCTTTCTTTCTGGTTCATCTAGCTTTGATTAAACACACACGAAGGGTGTTCTTTGAGCCTTTAACTCATTTTAGAAGTAAATCCCATGATATTAAACACATGGCTTCTAGATCCCCTCAGTCATTCTGTCTTCTTCCTATGGGAGGTGCTGCCCACCTCCTGGACAACATGGCAGGTGCAGGGAGCTGACCAGTCACTTGCTTGGAGAAGCTCTCCCTCTCAGGCCATCCCTAAGCAGCAATGCTGACCAGCAACCAACTGATTTTTCCAGTCATTTCCAGACTGGGATGAAGTCCCACAAAGAAGGTGTGGGTTGTAGCATCTCAATCCACTAGAGCAACCAAGACTTGGAGGAAGATTTAATACCCTGTGAAGTACACTCTGACTTGAAACAGGAGACAGAAGGAAGCTGGTGAGACAAAGTGTCTCCCATTCCTACTTTTCATTGGCTATTTGCTCATAAGATTTCTTTTTGTAGCTTGTCTGTGGACAACCCACATGGTGAGACTTGTTCTATCTATTCGTGGGAGGTTGTGAGTCAACACGGTTATTATAAATTAAACTGCACCCCCACCACCCCAACATTTATATGTTGAAGCTCTAACCATCAGTGTGACTGTATTTGGAGAAAGGGCCTTTGTAGGGCAGGTCATTAAGGTTAAATGAGGTCACTAGGGTAGGGCTCAAATCCAGTGAGACTGGTGTCCTTGTAAGAAGAGGAAGAGACAGCATGAGCACAGAGGAAAGGTCATGTGTGGGCACAGGGAGAGGGTGGCCACCCTAAAAGCCAGGAAAAGAGCCCTCACTACAAAGTGAATTTGTGGGAACCTTGATCAGGGGCTAGAAGTCTCCAGAATACTGATAAAATAAGTATCTTTTTTAAACCACTCGATTGTTGGTATTTTGTGACAGCAGTGCAAATAGACTAGTATAATATACAAAAAATATTCACTTGGATATCACTTAAATGCACTTATTTTTTTCTATGAAATGTTCTGCTGAAAACTTGCCCACGGAGCCAAGTGTTTTTTTCCATCAAGACATAGACATTTTCACAGAGAAATTGTTAGGGTATAAATTCTTAATATGAGCATAACTAGAAGGTTTAAAATCTTCTTCTGAATTGCCACTTAATACTCCATACCTTTTCCCCAGACCTTACCCTTGTCATGCTTTCACTGAGTCATTTTTCCATGACCAACCAACTCAGCAGAGTTCCCTACGGAACTCCTGATTTCACGACCCATCTTCTTCTCTCTATTCCATGGCCACAGACAACACGCTTTACCTTCACCTAATCTACTGCTGGTGTGTGCTGGAGACCAAGCAGTGGTCAGCACAAACTTACTTCTATTAGAGGTAAAAAAAAAAAAAAAAGCCCTATGGCCCAGTAATTCCACTACTAGTTATTTATCCAAAGGATACAAAAATGCTGATTCGAAGGGGCATATGCACCCCAATGTTAGTAGCATTCAACAATAGCCAAAGTTAGTAGCTATCAACAATAGTCAAATCATGGAAAGTGCCCACTGACTGGTGAATGGATAAAAATGTGGTGTATAGACACACACACACTAGACTACTACTTGGTGATGAAAAAGAATTACATCTTGCCATAGGCAACAACGTGAATGGAACTAGAGTGTATTATGCTGAGCGAAGTAAGTCAGAGACAAATATTGTATGATTTCACTCATATGAGGAATTTAAGAAAACAAAACAGATGAACACAGGGTAAGAGAAGGAAAAATAAGATAAACTTAGAAATAGGCAAACCAGAAGAGACTCTTAAATACACAGAACAAGCTGAGGGTTGCTGGCGGGGTGTTGGGTGGGGGGATGGGTTAAATGGGCAATGGGCATTGAGGGCACTTATTGGGATGAGCACTGGGTGTTACATGTAAGTGATGAATCACTAAATTCTACTCCTAAAACCATTATGACACTATATGTTAACTTGGATTTAAATTAAATACTTACTCCGGAGATATTAAAGAATCAGACACTTAACCAACTTAGCTACCAGGTGCCCCTACAAGGAGATTTTAAACATGTCTTTTCATCTATTATATGTCAAGTGATGGTTATTTAAAAATATTTCATTTGGGCACTTATGAAAATAAAAGCATGTTTCCCATGTGAAGAAAAAAAAAAAAGTAAAAAACCAACCCAGATGCACTGCCTGGCAAGAGCAGACCAGGAATGTTGTCTTTGCACAGAGACAACACCTTATAAGCACAGGCTCACATGATATTATTTCCATATGGCATCTTCTCCTTCAGCACTATGTGGGTCCATCACCTTCCTTTGATTCATCAAACCACCACTCAGGACCTTTCAGATAAGCTTGGCAGGCAGCATGCACAGTTGAAATAGCATGGGCTTGGGGTGCCTGGGTGGCTCAGTCGGTTAAGCATCTGACTTTGGCTCACGTCATGATCTCACGGTTGTGAGTTCGAGCCCCACATCAGTCTCTGTGCTGACAGCTAGCTCAGAGCCTGGAGCCTGTATCAGATTCTGTATCTCCCTCTCTCTCTGTCCCTCCCCTATTCATACTGTGTGTATCTCTCTCTCTTTCAGAAATAAGTAAATCATAAAACAATATATCATGGGCTTAAAATTCAAACCTGAATCTGTCACTGCTTTGTGATCTTTAGCTCCCTCAACCAAAAAGGAGAATAGCAATCGCTACCTCATTGGGTTGTCCTGACGATAAAGTGAGGAAATGGAAAACTCCTGGCACACAGCAGGTATTCAGTGCCATGTATTACTTCCTCCTCCATGTTTCCTTCTTCCCAGACAAAACCCACAGGCTCACCATGCATGTATTTTGTTGTGTCTCTTTCCTGAAACAGGAAAAGATGCTTGTCCCAGCTTTTCCGTGGATAAAAAATAAAATACTTAGTACCTTTGTCACTCTTTATGTTGCAGCCTGTTTGACTCTCACAAAAACTCTGTCTACTAGAGAATATCACTATTCTCATTTTATAGATGAGAAATTAAAGCTAACAAAGAACACGGAGATGCCCAAGGAGTTGGAAATTCAGCCCTTCTCTTGCCTTCCACTGCAGAGCTCTTTCCATTGGACCACACTTTCTCTACATCTCATCCACATCAGGCTTTCCCTGAGGGGTTGGAAGTTTCCACATGGAATGTCAGACTCAAGGAACATTGGTCACAACTTGGGAAAGTACAACCTCAATCCTCAGAATATGTTCTATTGACATGAGTAGGGACAGGTGCCACTGTTAAGTGGATCATGTGCTGATACTCTTTGTTCACTTGTACCAGAAGCTTTTATTAAACCTCTATGAAATGCATATCAATTCACTATAAATGAATCATAGACGCAAATACATAGCCCCTGCCCTCTATGAGTTAACAACTTAGTTGCTGCGTGGACACACAAAGGCACAAGAAGTTAAATTAACATCTAGGACTCAGGTAAAAAAAAAAAATTGCAAACACAGAGACTGCCTCAAAACATATGGAATAAAGTGTTAACTAAGAACTACAGGCCTAAGCCCTCTAGCAGAGTTTCTCAATTTAAAAAAATTTTTTAAACATTAGAGACAGAGAGATAGAGAACATGAGCTGGGGGAGGGCAGAGAAAGGGGGAGACACAGAATCCGAAGCAGGCTCCAGGCTGTCAGCACAGAGCCTGACGTGGGACTCAAACTCACAAACTGCAAGATCATGACCTGAGCCAAAGTCGGACACTTAACCAACGGAGCCACCCAGGCGCCCCCAGAGTTTCTCAATCTTGACACCATCAGCAATTTGGACCACAGAATTCATTGCTGTGGTGGACTAGCCTCTGCGTCTAGGGTATTTAGCAGCATCCCTAAAGCTGCTATAACAAAGTGCCATTGAACTGAATGCCTTCAGCACAGGGAGTTTATGCTCTCCTAGATCTGTAGGCTGAAAGTCTGAAATCAAGGTTATCAGCAGACCATGCTCCCTCCCAAGTGCCTAGGGAAGAATTCTTCCTTGCTTCCTCCAGCTCCTAGGGGTTCCCAGAAATCCAGGGTCACTTAGCTCATGGCAGCCTATCTTCAGTATGTGTCTCTGTCTTCACACAGCTCTTTCCTCTGTTCGGTCTCTGTGTCCCAATTTCTCTCCTCTTTTACAGATACCAGTTATTGAATCAGGGCCCACTCTAATCCAGTATGACCTCATGTTAGGTCAATTACATCTGCAAAGGCCTTATTTCCAATAAGGTCACATTCACAGATTCCAGATAGATATGGATTTTGACAAATGCTACTAACTCAGGACACCCATTCTTTACCACTGCACAGCCCCCACCTTTCCCCTCCCACAAACACAATTTTGGCAATTGACAACGTCTCCAGTTGTTGCGAAATGTCCTGTGGGTGGAAGAAATCACCTGTCGTTGAGGACCAGGTCTCTGGTCTACAGAGATCAGAGAAGGGGAATAGTTAATACACGCTGAGTATTCAGCAAAGGCTTTAACAGGAACAGGTAGGGGTCAAGGGGCCTGGCTTCTCTGGATTTCTCCCTCTTGATTGCTCTTGCACCTTCATTGTTATTTTTCCTCTGTTTTCTTTCTCCTTTGATTTTATCTTCTCTGCCTCTCTCTTTCTCCATTTTCCTCCCTTTCTCCCATTTCCTGCTAATACCTTTCTTTTTCCTTTCTTAAGGGTACTCTGCAGGCTAGCATCAGGAGAAAAGGTGCTGTGGCAAGCTGGCAGGGAGGGTGAAATGGAAAGGAAGGGGTTCGCAATGGGCTCACCTCCTGTCACCTTCTGAAGAATGGCTCTCACCCAGTCTTTTCTCTTTCAAGAGTTTATGAAATTCATTCAGTGAGAAAAAGAAAAAAAATGTAAAAGGAATTATGAAGTCTTGGGGAAAATTACTTTTTTTTAAAGTTAAGTAGCATGACAATGGCAGCTGAGAGAGTGAATTAAATCCTAACTGCACCAGCGATTTGATAGATATCATTTTGCTAAGTGTTACTGAGAAAATGCTTCTTGGGGATCCGAAGTTCAAATTCAGAATGAACACATGTCACTGGTGACATCTGATTCAATGAGGTGAAATTCATTAATATAGAAAGGAAAAGGGTCAGATGGAAATCTGAAACTTGTAAAGTGGATTCAGAACATTTTTAGAGAAATTCTACATGTAACATCTTCAGTAAAGCACCTATTTATTTAATTTAGGGTCTAAAAGGAAGGAAAATATTTCACTTTCACATCAGTGGCAATCATAGTTGTAGCTTGAAATAGTTCTTTTCTAGGGACATTTGAGAAATATGCATCAACTATGCTTTGTCTCTTTGCATCCAATACAAAGCCTGTCAGTAACTCACTTGTCCCAGGAAAATACTCTCAGTCATTGGACAAGGCTCTGTTGCCATGGGTAGCAAGATAAAGCCAGTAATGACTGCAATTACTCTGTGGCAATCCTGCTCATCAAGAATTTTGAATACCAAAGGCATCTGCCAACAGAGACTTTCCAGTAACCATCTAGTTATCCTAAAAAAGAATTAGTCAAATGGGTGCTGTAAAATGTTCTCCATGAAATATTTACCACCCATTTAGTAGATCGCTTCTCCTAAGGCATTCATGTAGGGCTGACTAAAAGAGTTTCAAAATCTTATTTTGCCTCGATGCAAGCAGGTCTGCCTCATTAGTGATCAATTACCAGCCAGGTCTGCCCGAATAAGTCATTAATATATACCTTATACTGTCAAATCCTGTAATTGGGCACCACATGTCCAATAAACCATCAGATGCTATTATTAATAAAGCCCTCAAAGCCCCACCAGGATCCATATTGTGTAAACGAGGTACCAAATGGGATAATTTTTCACTGCCTTCCAGCTTGGCCTACAATAGATCAACACAAAGCAGCCAGTGCTCGGACCCAAAGGCAGAGTCTCGCTCTGTGTCACATTACTAACATTGATTCTCAAGCTTCCAATAGCAGTGTCGTTTACACAAGCTTCTTCCTGTAGGCTGGTGATCCATGATCAACTTAAAGGAGTCCATTGTTCAGAAGTTCCCACTTCCTCCTCTTCGATGTGCAGGAATGTCAGGTCAGAGATGTTGCTAGTCACAGGACCATGAAGAATGAGATCACATTCTTTATCAGTTAAGGGCCTTTTAAAAGGAGATATTCATGTCCAGTGACAGAGGAGGAAGGACTGAAGATATTTTAGCAGCCAAAAAGCAGCAAGAGGAGAAAGAAGGAGTAAGAGTAATGAATGGCTTCCTCCCCTCAATCTAGTGAGATCCCAATTACCCTAATCCAGAGACTCTTCTAGGGTTTTCTCTACTATAGAATTTTATTCATGCATGTAGTCATTCATTCAATGATTTATCCATCCATTCTGTCATTTGACTAATATTTACTGAGCCAACCAATCATCTGGATCCATGCCAGACCCTTGGATGGGAAAAGACTCCTTTGAAAAATAGCTCTACATCTTTATTCTTTTAGGAATGGTTAGAGATTTCAGAAGCTTCTCTCCCTCTATACCTGCCCTTCATCTGCTACTCGGAGGCACCCTTCAAGTCTCAGATTACATACCATTTCCTCAGAAAAGCCTCCCTTGACTATTCCTATTTTTTAAAATGTTTATTCATTTTTGAGATGAAAAGCACAAATGACAGAGGGCCAGTGAGAGGTGGGACAGGATACCTGAAATTGGGCTCCACACTGACAGCAGTGAGCCTGATGCAGACCTTGAACCCATGAACTCTGAGATCATGACCTGAACCAACGTCAAATACTCAACTGCCTGAGCCACCCATGTGCCCCTTCTCCTCCCTCTTTTAAACATCATGGCATTCTGTACTTCTATGCACATTTTCTATTACTGAAGAAGTTAATTTGAAGGCCTCTTTAGTGTCTGTGTTCAGTACTAAACTTTATCTGTGATGTGTTCACGACAGTATTCCCTGGGCCTAGTGCATTGCCTGGCACATAGTAGGTATGCAATGAAATGTTGATTGACTGACCGTTGGTGCCACAAATAGAGGCTGTTAATGGCCTGGCTTGTGGGTAGTAGTCTCTCCAGGGAGCTGTCAAGGTCTTGACTAACAGTTCTAGCTCTCCTACCCATAACAAGTCTTTGCTGAGTGCTCCCCACCCCCTCTGTCCCTTTCTTCCTCCCTTGTCCCCTCATCTTCTCCCCTCCCTTCTTTCTCTCTTTCTCCCCTAATCAGCTGTCTCTCTGCAGGCAAAATGATAGCAGGGGCATGGAAGACTGAATACAAGTGCTCAAGCCCAAGTAGGGGCTGTGTAAAGAGCCTTGGACGTGATGTGTTTATGATCTTCTCTGTTCACCGCTGCTCTCCAGAGCCTAAGAGGGTGCTGAGAAAGAGGAGGTGCTCAATTAATATACTGTAAAGAAATTAATGAATTGATTAAATTACTAGATGTGGAAAAGATATGCTCCTCTGTGCTCACCGATGTGTTTTATGACTGAGGAAAGAAAAGGAGTCAAACACTGACTAAGGACATGGAACAGGCTTCCCTTCTATATTCTCCAGTTAATCTTTATCATTTCTGGCCATGTTGGGGTTGGAGGTCCCAGGAAGGGTCTACATTTTAAATAACAACAACAGTAGTAGCTAACATTATGGAGTTGTTTGCCCTGCCAAGCAAAGTGTCTAACTTACATCATCCAATTTCATCAAGACCACACTTGGAAGTGTTTTTACAGCTACTCTTAATGTGAAGTCCCTGAGGCTCCGAAAATATAAAAGACCCGCTCTAGGTCTTACATCTCGAAAGCACAAGATCAGGCTTCCCTCCAGGTCTGAACTTAGAGCCCTCACCGGTAGCCACAGCACAATGCTGCCTCTTCTAGACCCACAGTAGATGCACATCCTGTGCGCTGCACAATGCCAGGGGGCGCCGTTCACATGGATGATGGGAACCGCACCCTCTGGAGCGGTGCAACACAGCAGCAATGCTCACACTTGAGGTGATCCAGCCACATGACACCAAGCTATCAGCTCGATCCCTGGCAGAAGTCCAACTGTACTTCCCAAAGGAAGCTTTGGAGAAAGTCGTCCCGCCATGGCCTCATCAGGTCTCTCCAGTGATTACTCAGCATGACAGTAACAGCGATTCTAAAGCCCACGGTACAATTCTGCTTTTTTGTCCAAATCGCCCTGGCACACAAGCCAGGCCCCCCGCCTGCCGCTCTGCCCATCAATACACATTTACAATAGATTTCATTCAACTCCAGTGGTCCTCTGGTTAATTTACACAGTGCCAAACTGACCTTTCCAAATGCATCCCACGGCACGTAAGAGTGAGGGAAATTTACTGCTAGGAACCAAAAATATGCTACCTCGTGAAATATGGGTTTTTTCATGGCTTGATTTGAACTTCATATCAGAAACTGTGGAGCGGTTCAATGATTATTCACCATTTGAGGAAGGGAAAAGGCAGTTCGGAGGCCTTCAGGGGCCGTATTTCACAGCCCTATCAGACGTTCACACAGGTGATTAAAAGCTCTGCAAGCAGCAGCAACCGCGGGGCCTGCTGGTCACATTCTAGAGAAAGAGATGTATTTCTCTGAAAGGAAGAAGCTTAAGAACCCACTGCCACTGAAAAAGCTGGTACAAATTTCCCCGGTGAATGCGTTTCAGAAAAGAAAGTTCTCCAACTTTCTCTTACCCTTCTCCTCTTTCATTCTTCCATGAAAATCCATCAAGGCCCCTTTAATCCATGCTTTTCTGAGCTCAAACATGACTTCAGTGATGTTTGGATTAGTCTACCATGCCTATCCTGTGAGGAGAGGCAATGCAAGAATAATTCCTAAGAAGGGGCGGGGGGAATCACTTAGGGCACCAGCAGGAAATGGCACAAGAGATGGAGGAAACGAGCAAGGAATGGTACAGGATCCCGAAGCCAGTGATGACCAGTGGCAGACATGGACACACAAGGGAAAGAGCCATTACTGGTACCAAGAAAAGACACTGGTATGGACAGGGGAGTCTTGTAGGAGTTGCTGCCTTCTAAGGATGTATACAGCCAACACACAGCCAACGAGGAAGCTGGGAGAATACATATTGTGATCTCATTCTCCTCTCTTCTCCAACCTTTTGTATTGTCTTCCATTGGCCAAGTCAATGAAAGCTATTCCAGGTAAGGACCCTCCCATTGGTCCATACCAGGCTGCCAGTTCATAAAGTCATCCTTCAGGGATGGAGACTAGATCTGAGGGGCTTGAGGGGGTAACTTGAAAATGTCCAACACACCAAGAACATTCTTAAAACCTGCCTTTATCCTTGACCCCCAATACCCCTTTCAATTTAGTGAAGACCATTTTTCTGTGCCCCCCCCCAGTCTGACTGGGGTGCAGCTGTGCACTAGATTTAAGTTATACAGCCCATTGCCAGTTTAAAGTCAGCGTTTGCCTTTGAATTCACAAACTGCTGCTTGTGGGGTACATTCTAAAAATGGTCTAATTACTTTGAACAGAAGGATATTTTTTCTCTACCATAATAAAAACTCCTTTGAGGCAGCGTGATTTGTGAATAACCAACATAAATTGAGTACCTCCTTACTCCAGGTATCCTACATATTTGTTATTTCATTAACTCATCATAACAAACATATAGATGAAAAATCAAAACTCATAAAAACTAAATTTCACAAAGTGACACAGCCAGTAGGGGACAGATCAGAGATCTAAACTCAATTCTTTCTGACCTGGAAGTTCAAGCTTCTAACCACCCCATCTTGTTCATTTTTGGAATCTCTACAACATGCTTACTAAGGTGCCTAATACATGGCATGTCTATGTTCATTGGACAGATAAATGAACACGGTCTAATGGAATAAAACTGTAATTCTCAGTCTCTATTACTATCCTCTAGGCTATATTCTCTTGAGGTCATCTATTAATTCATTTCACAGTCAGTTACTGGGACTGTACTTTTTAATCATCCCAAACATTAGAAAAGCAACAGGAAACATAGCCCTGGGTCTCACATAGCATATAATACTCCTGAGAAAAGCAACATATACAAGTCAAGGAACATAAGTGAATTCCTCATCAGACAACTATGTATAGAAAATGACCAGAATTCAGACATTTCCCAAATGCTCATTTTAGAAAAACTTAAATAACGCTCAAGAACACAGTGGGTGCTTAGCAGACAGAAGTGGCAGCAAAGTGGGGATATTAGATCACAAGGGAAGAACAAAATTTGAAAAGAAGATATTTTAAGGTAGTAGCCTTTATTAGTATGAGAAAAGCATGAAGGAGGAGGGCACGGGCCCACTGCCTTTCACAAACCAGGATTTCAATAAGTAATTGTTGGTTTTAAAGTATGTGTTCATGAAAACATTCATATAAGCTGAATAGTATTTTATTCACATGGAAAGGACTAGCTTTTTAAAGAAATTCTATGGTGATGAGAATTCTAAAATGAAGGCTCATTTTTAAAAAAGCATTATTATCCATTTTCCTTCCTCTTTAAAGTAATGACTCAAATGGCTAATTCATAAACAAAGACAGAGGACAAAGGAAATTTCTGACCAAAATTCCATTAACGTTCATGGCCCTCCTAAATCTGGGGGACTTGATTGGTCTATGGGCTCCTAACTAATGTGCTGATCTAACAGGATTCCCTAGATCTCTGTCAGCTCTGAGGATGATACTCATCAAGAAAGGGCATGGAATAGAAATTCTACAATCTGGCAGGAGTAAAGGTATAAAGACTCTTAAAAAGGCACCTAAGGACTTTTATTTTGGGGAATATACAGTAGATATATCTTTCCCGATAGGAGTACCTCATACTAAGTACAACTAAATGCCCTGGTCATGATGGATGAAACAAACATAAGATGACTATGACAAAGGCAGACAAGAAATTGTCTAGAGACCCCAGGACCCAAGGAACGAAAGAGAGGGAAGGTCCCTGGGTTTTCTTTTGCCTCATACTTCCCAAACTTGGAGTCAAATAAGTCAGCAACCCAGAGACCCAAAAGGCGTGAACACAAAAGTTCAACAAAAGCCTGCTTTGTGTACTCATAAGATCAGGAAAAGAGGGGTGCCTGTGTGGCACAGTTGGCTAAGCATCAGACCTTGTGGCTCAGGTCATGGTCTCACAGTTCACGAATTTGAGCCACACATCGGGCTCACTGCTTTTGGTGCAGACCAGCTTTGGATCCTCTATCCACCCCCCCTCTCTGACTGTTACCTGCTTGCATTCGTTCTCAAAAATAAACAAACATTAAAAAAAAAAAAAAAAGATCAGAAAAGGGTAGCCTAGAAAATCAGACAACTACTAGGTAATAACCACTCTACTCCAGCCAAACACCACAGAAAACACTGAGGCTCCATCCATACCAGCAAATTCCCTGGATATGGCCTAATGAGACACCCGAACTCCCTACTCCTTCTGCCTATAGTGGTGTGTCAGAGAAGGCCAGGTTGGGAACCTGAGGTCTTGGGGAGACCATATGGGAGCCAAGACTTCCACTCCTACCCCAGCAGTAATGAGGCACCTATTCCTCCCTGCTGGGGTGATGTCAGGAGACAGGATAGACTCAGGGCTCTTACCACTGGCCAGTAGTGATGAGGCTGTCTGCTCTATGCTACCAGCAGAGGTCATGTGGGGAGCAGTCATGAGGCACCCTGGACCCTCCCTGCCAGACAGGATCAGTGGAAGCCTGGTATAGGGGTAAGACCCCTACCCCTGTCTGCAATAATGAGGAGGGCTTCTTCCCTCGGAAGCCATCAAAAGTTAAGAGAGGACCAGGGACTTCTACATTCTTCTAGCAGCTACAAAATGGTCCCTCGCCCCTACTCCTGCCAGAAAAGTGCCAGAAGAAATCATTTTACCTTATTTCCTAGAAAAACTATAAAAAATTACTACAAATTTGATAGCTTAAAAAAAAAAAACAACAAAAACAACAACAAAAAAAAAAACAGGATTTTATTCTCACACTTCTGGGAGCAGAAATGTGAAACCATGGAATATTAGCCATAAAAAAGAATGAAATCTTGCCATTTGCAACAACATGGATGGATCTAGAGAGTTTGATGCTAAACAAAATCAGTCAGAGAAAGACACACCATATGATCTCACTCATTTGTGGAATTTAAGAAACAAAATAAGCAAAGGAAAAAAAGAGGGACAAACCAAGACACAGACTCTTAATTATAGGGAACAAACTGCTGGTTACCAGAAAGGATGGGGGGCGGGGGAGGGGGGGACGAAGGATGAGTCGAATAGGTGATGGGGATTAAGGAGTGCACTTGTAATGGACACCAGGTGATGTATGAAAGTGTTGAATCACTATATTGTACACCTGAAATGAATATAAAACTGTATGGTAACCACACTGGAATTAAAATTTTTAAAAATAGAACTTATTTTTTAAAAAAAAAAAAAAAAAGGAGTGTGAAACCAAGTTACTGGAAGGGCCACACTCACCGTGAAGGCTCTAGGAGAGAATCCTTCTCTGTCTCTCCCAGTTTCTGGTGGCTCCAAGGTATTCTATGGCTTAGGACAACGTACTCTAATACCTGGCTCTATATTCACGTGGCTTTCTTCTGTGTATTTCTCGGTGTCCTCTGCTCTATTGATAAGGACACCAGTCATTGGATTTAGGGTGCATCACAAATCCAGGATGATTTCATCTCAAGACTCTTAATTACATCTGCAAAGACCCTCTATTTACAAGTAAGGTCACAGTCTGAAGTCCCAGATAGACAGGAGAATTCTAGGTAGGCACACTATCCAACCAACTGGAGCAAAAGGTTTACATAAGATCCACAAGACAAAATGTACAGGTTTCAGTCAAACATAACTCATCATACCAAATAAAAAAACCTAACAAACAAACAAGAAAAAAAAGAAAGACGGTCTGGAAAGAGGTCAATCAATAGATGCTAACACCAAGGAACCAGAATAGAATTTTATGACCAAGATGTTAAAGTCACTGCCATCAAAGTGTGTTAGTGAGGGGGGCCTGGGTGGCTTAGTCGGTTAAGAGTCCGACTTTCGCTCAGGTCATGATCTCGCGGTTCGTGGGTTCGGCCCCGCGTCGGGCTCTGTGCTGACTGCCAGCTCAGAGCCTGGAGCCTGTTTCAGTCTGTGACTCCCTCTCTCTCTGACCCTCCCCTGCTCAGGCTCTCTCTCTCTCTCTCTCTCCTAGAAATAAAGCATTTTAAAAAAATTAAAAAAAAAACAAAGTGTGTTAGTGAGCAGTTACAAACACATTTGAACAAATGAAAATTTAAAAGCCTCAGCAAACAAAAAGACATAAAGAAGAACCAAACAGACATTTTAGAACTGAAAAATACAATGATCTGAAACTCCAAAAAGAAAAAAAATATGACTATCAAAATAAAAATTAATGGATGGGCTAAACAGTAGAATGAAGGAGGTATAATAAAGAATCCGTGAACTGGATAAAAGGACAAAAGAAATTGCCCAATTTGATCAACACAGAGAATATAGACTGAAAAAAAAAAAAATGAATGATCCTCAAAGACCTTGGGACAATAAGAAAAAAACAAACAAACAAACAAACCTAACAATCATATAATTGGAAGCCCAGAATTAGAGGAGAAAGAATACAGAGCTGAACAAATATAAGAATGGTTGTAAAATTCCTAAATTTGACAATAAACAGCAACATACAGATTCTAACTCCAAACAGGATAAACCCAAAGAAATCCCCAGCAAGACAGTTTATCAGCAAACTTCTGAAAACTGAAGGGGGAAAAAAAAATCTTAAAAACAACAAGAAACAACACCTTGCCTATGCAAGAAACTTGAGTTTCTTTACATCCTTAAACAAACACACAAATGTCTCCTGGGAGTGCAAGACAGCACACTGTATTCTTGCAAAACATGGGTGAAAAGTCTGTCTGTTTTCTGCAAACATTCAGGCATGTAAACAAAATATCACATGAGAAGCGGGCAGCAACCCAGCATATAAAAGTTTCACTAGTGTAAATCTATGCAAATTACTATAGAAATGAGCAGAGAAAAGGAACAGAGAGGCATCAGGAACACAAGAGCTCCTAGAATTTCTAAGTTATTTTGTACGCCCATCTAATGCTTCACTATTCAAAGTAATGATCATTCTTGTCCCCATTCCCAGATTCCCAGGCTTTGGCAATGCCTCCTGACATCCTAGACACAGTGTATACATCCCCTGTACCCAGACAATGTCTCTGCACTACCAAGACTATTTGTCCTGGAAAGGGGGGTTGGGGGGGTGGGGAACAGGGTATTTCTTGCTTAGGTCAACAGTTTCAAACATCGTGTATCCAAAATAGGAGCCCACCTTGCACCTCTTTCATCCGTCTCCCTCGTAAGGCAGTGGCCTGTCTGATGTTCACTTTCAGAACTGAAAAGCCTCCATTAAGTCTCTGCCCCCAGGGGTTAAACGGTCAGTCTTCATCCACCTGCAAGAGCCCAGGTAATGGGCGAGTCTTGCCGACTCTTGTCATCTTGGGCTAAGTCAGCCCTGGAGAGCGTACAGCCAATCCAGCATCCTTGCACTAAACCCACAACCCTCGCTTCTCTTCACGATCAAATGCTGACTCGCATGCCACAGCGCTCATTCCAGTTGTTATTCCAGACAAGTGCCTTCTTCCAGCCAGCCCAAGAAATGGGGAAGATTATTCATTTAGCTCTAAATGCAATTTATTTTCTGAACTTGTTTCAGTTTGATTCTCTCATGTTTTATGCTCCATAATAAGTTTATATTCTGTTCTACTGGAGTCGGCGAAACCTCAGGGGCATCTCTTGCAAGTTACAGAGACTGATGATTAGCAACTCAAAACGGAAGCATGCCTAAGACTTCCAGAAACAGAACCCAACCTCAACGAGGCAAAATGCAGCTCTGAGGAATAAGAGCCTGGGGCAGAGGGAGCAGGAGTCTTAGGTTTGGGAGATCAATTGGGCAGCTCTGCTCTGTGCAAGTCCTTCTTCTTCTGATCTCAAAGCTCTAGCAGGACCCTATGCACAGAGATGCTCTGAAACAACAGGGGAGGCTGGTTCTCCGCCTCTTTCTAGACTCCTGAATTCCTCCACCCTTTCTCCCTGCCATATGGTAGGCTGACCACATGCCTTCCCACCTGCATCTGTGTTGTCACAACTCAAGCACATTGGGCTCTGTGGGGGGAAAGAGTAAACTCTGTGTATAACGAGTTGATGGCTTATGCTTGAAGCTTATCAAAACAATGACAGAAACAGAAAATATCCTGTGCATGTTCTTCATCAGAGAAGTGAAGTGACTTAGTTAAATTCCCACAGTGACAGTCCCAGGAAGGGGGGCTCTCAGATCTAAGTTCTATGGCTCTCCTTCTATTTAGTGCCCTTATAACTGCTCTTTTTTTTGATTTCTTACATTTGCCTCTGTCTTGCACTATTCTTCTGCAGTTTTCTGTAATGGTCTCAGAATAACATTTCATCTTACTTTTGAATTTTGAAAAACAATTATCAAGCACTCTATCATTTTGAGTGTTTTTCCCTTTGGTTGCTCCTAAGAATCTCCCTTAATATTTAGTGCCTTGTCATTTCATCTCATTTTCCAAGTGAAAAATTACTCTTATCCTTGACTTGAGGATTTCTTTCTTTCATCATTCTAGAAGATTATCATCCAATATCTATAGAACATTGCCTCTTCCTACTCTCCATTCTCTTTCTGCACCTTTGACCTGTGCCTCTCACCGGTGGTTCAGCCTCTCTTTCATGGTGTCTGCCTCTTTCTCTACAAGTCTCGCAGCCTAGGCTAAGGTTTGAGGTCATGTATCCTAGGTCATGACCTCTCATTATGTTATTTATTTTCTTAAGTTCTTTCACTGTGTCTCAACTTTCCAAATTTTTTTTCATTCTTTGATCACTGTGTCTAAACTTTTCTCATTTGTCTTTGTGGTTTTAAATTCAATGGATAAGGCTTTCTATGTCTATAAAGTGTATTTGCTTTATTTTCTTAGTTACACCTATTGATTTTCATAACTTCCTATTCTACATTTGTGATCGCTGTTCCTTCTTTCATTTTGTTGATCATTTTAAATGAATCATTTGAAGCCTCTTTCAGATTATTCTATCCTCTCAAGTTCTTTAGGGACTAATATTCCTGAGTTGTGTGATTTTTGGCTTTCCTTCATGGTGCTGCATTTCCTTGTGTGAGATACATTTTCAACATAGGCACACCTTCAGCAATAGAAGTCAGGTGTGCCTGGTGATGAAAGTATTGTAAAAGAGCGGTTCTGCAGTGCCTTCCTCTGGGTACAAAATGAATTCCAATAGGATGTGTCTTTAATCTCTCCATTTCTTTCATGCCAAGTTGGTGTTAGGCATTTGTGGCAGAAGTCTGGGCTTCATGGTCTCTCAGGAGACATTTTTCTTCTCGATCTGAGCTCTGAGAAGACACAATCTTCCTTTTTGCATCTCTAAGCTGGGGGGAGGGTCCATTTACTTGAACCATTAACAAGGAGACATTCCTACCAGCCTTGCATCCCATGTCTACACAGTTGTCCTTACTGCATAGGACTGTGCAGGGCACATCACCTTTCTTCTCAAGTCTCCATTTGCAGTGTGGTTTGGGTCTTATATCAATACATCTCCCCCAAGTTCTCCAGACAGGCTGACTGTTTCTTCTTTACCTCCAGCACCCAGGCATTTTCTCTTGTTTTAGGACTGGATGTGTTCTCTTTTTAAATTGTGATTCTTTTTAACTTTTACTTTGAAGTAATTTCAGATTTGCAGAAGAGTTGGGAAAAAAAAAAAAAAAAGCACATAGTTCAAAGGATTCCCTTGTACTTCACCTGGATTCCTCCACGCCTTAACAGGTTACCATGCTTGTTTTATCACTTTTTCTCTTTCTGTTTAAAGATTGTTAAATTGTGATATTTTGATCCCATAGCTTTTGTTCTACTTGTGCTAGAAGAACCACAATAAACCTCAACTTGATGTCCCATAACAAGGTGTTAGAAGTGCTAAAGGTGGAAGTCAAAAGGAGGAAATGAGGAGGATATACACAGACCAGGAACTAAGCTCAGTGCTTCAAATACTTGTTGCATTCTGTTCTCAGAATAACAGCAACAACATAAATACATATGTTAAAGGTCTTGTTTTTAAGAAAGAGTAACTAAGACTTAAAAACAAAGACTAGCTTGGGGTGCCTGGGTGGCTCATTCGGTTAAGTGTCCAATTTTGGCTCAGGTCATGATCTCATGGTTTGTGAGTTTGAGTCCCACGTCAGGCTCTGTGTGGACAGCTTAGAGCCTGGAACCTGCTTCAGATTCTGTCTCCATCTCTCTCTGCCCCTCCCCTGCTCTCACTTTGTCTCTTTCTTAAAAGTAAACACTGAAAAATTTTTAATAAAAACAAAAAAACAAGAACAAAGGCTAGCTCAAGTTCATGTTAATATGAAGTCCATATAACTTTAAAGCCAGAATTCTAAGCCATATCTTGCTTTCTTTTAAAACACACTGCCTAGGGGCACCTGAGTGGCTCAATCAGTTAAGTGTGACTCTTAATCTAGGTTCAGGTCATGATCTCAGGGTTTGTGAGTTCGAGCCCCATGGTGGGCTTTGCACTGACAGAACGGAGCATGTTTGGGATTGTCTTGCTCTCTCGCTCTCCCATTCTCAAAAATAAATAAAATTTAAAAATAAACAAATAAAGTAAAACACACAGCCTGAAGCTACTCAGGGAGACTCATATCATGACTAGAGTATAAATAAATTAGAATAGGTGTACTTTTTCCATCAGCAAGTAATTAGGCAAGTCACACCTGCCTCAGGTTCATTTGTAGATACATTCTGGCTGCTTTCTGGGTTTTATACCTGTCTCTTTTGGCAATTAACAGACTCAGCTGAATTTTCTATGACTCACCTCAAAATGCCATATGCTCACAAAGGTACGTGTACAGAAAAAGCAGCTGATGCATAAAGGAAAACATAAGCAAACACTACATTTACAAACAATTCTGCTGGGCATATATGCCTAAGATTTATCCTCTCCTATGTGGCTTCCATCACACCTCGAAATAAATAAGCAAAACTAAAATAATTTCCGGTGGCATCTGAATTAGGACCAGAACATCTGCATCCAAAGAATAAAATTATCGGAGAGTGAGTCAGAGGGGTTGTAACCTTCAGCTTCCCAAGTGAAGGGTGGCATGTCTAGCTATCAAACATTCAGAGAAACACGGTTATCTGGTGTTTGGAATGTCACAAATTTGTTGGAGAAGAACGTAGTTGACTCTAACTCCATAAAACATAAGTTTATTACTGAAGTCTTCTTTTTGTCCCCAGTCTTTCCCCTTCCCTGTCCTACACACCTTTAACATTGGGTCAGTCCATTCATTTTTACAACCTCTACCAGCCCTTCTGGTACTGCTGGGGAGAAGCACCCATCCACATAGATGGGAACCACACAAATCCATGGTCTCCCTTATCACTGGTCCTTAGGCCCTTCTTTGTTACCCATCTCTGTCACTGTTCAGTTTTTTCTCCCATCCCCTTAATGACATGTTCTACTTTGACTATCCTTCAATTTTCTCCCACCCTTCCCACCATCAGTGGATGATCTCATGTTACTCCATGAAGGAAGTCAAGGCTATCACGAGTGACCTTGTTCTACTTGCTGATTCCCATCACCATAAACTTCTTGGTTTGCATCTAAACCCACCTTCTTCCCTTCAGTCTCAAGCCAGAGAGGTTCCTATTCAACCATTTATAACCTGTTCTAATTTCCTTCCAGCTTCTTTGGGACAATTAATCACCAGTCATGCCGAGTCTGGGCTGTGCGTTCAATCTCTTTTATCTCAAAACTGGCTTCTGTTCTGGCCCAAAGTTTTTAGAAACTTTCCCAAATGTTTTCATCTTTAAATAAAACAAGCAAAAAAAAAATCTGCAGCAAAAAGCCAATACATAGTTCTGTCAATCCTAAACCCTTTCCAATTATTGCCCTGATAGTCTTTTCCCTTTAACAATCAAGTTTCTCTAAAGAAGACTGTATCTATTGTCTTCCTTCCCACCAGCCAACCTTCCCAAGGCATGAAAAAGAATCTCCTTTTGCATGCTCAAGTTACTTGGCCTCAGTCTAGTATTTGACAACTGTATTCACATTGAAAAATAAACCAAAAGCCATTCTCTATACCCCTCTCCTTTCTAGTTGGAAGAAAACATAAATTAAAAAATAATTTAATGGAACTATTTTTATTCACCCCAGATGGCTAAGGAAGAGACCCTCATAGCTAGGATAGCCTGACAATTCTACATTTCTTGCTTCATAAGGAGGCAGGAAAATAACTTAAGGGAAAGACTATCCATTTTCCATATGGGATTGACCTATGTTGTCCCAACAAAAGAAAGAAAAGTGCTCACCCTGCTAAAGTGTGCTAGTTTCTCATGGAACAGTGAGGAAATCAACTGTAGCACTTTTGAAAGCAAGAACACCTAAGAGTCAGAGCACCTATCCATCTTCACTCCTATGACCAGAGCTAAGCTCTTCTCTCTGGGACCTAAAGAAAGCTCTTGAGCACCTGCCTGAAGCCTTATGTTATCAAGCTTGGAACGTTCAAGAGGTTGTAAGGGAATAGAATTTCCTGCTCATGTGGGAAGGGTGGGAATATTCTCAGGGAGCAAGTGGGTAGTGCCTTTAGGGAACTGACCATAGGAAATTCAGGGGAAAATTAGAAATAATTAAGGAGTAATATTTGAAGTAAAGGATCATTCCTGTGAGACACCATTTTTTTCCACCTGGATGCAAGATAACAAGTCAGATAAAACACCAACATCTCCCCCTACCCAGCTCTCACATTATCCCAATCTATGAGATCTGTAAGATCAAGGAGAAAAATATCAGCCTACATTTCCATTTGGTCCAGTGTTTTCCCTGATAAAACAAACCAGGAGGTCCTATGAAAAGAGACATGAACTGGTCTGTTCTCACCTTGCCCATGGGGTTGAGATATGGCTGTGCCAACAGAGTTGAGACCTGGGGGCTGGCCCACCCGGTGGTGGCACAACAATCCCACATTGGCAGTAGAGACGACAAGCCATCAGGTGTGGGGCCTGATTCCCTACCAGGCGGGTTAGCAATTCATAGAAAAGAAGGGCCCTGCCAAGCCTGTTTATCCCTAATTCAGACCCCAGCTGGTCTTATAAGCTCCAAATAGATGTGCACATCCACTGAATACTATTCTCTTCCCTCTCACTCTTGGGACTTCAGAGGTTACTCATTTGATAGCAATTGATTTGCTCCCTCCTCCACCCCCCCTAAAAAAACTGCTTCTCCTGCTGAATTTAGAGATTTGAAAAAAAGATACCACCATCTTTCCATGGATGTCACCGTCATTCCTTCCTCTTTCTGTACCCAAACATTTCTCACATGTTTCCTCCTCTCTACTCCCATTTATACTCCTTATTTACTATTTGCATGCTTACAAAAAAAATCACTCCCTCCCTCACTCTGGTCTAGCCTTTCAATTTATCCTGTTTGCTCTGATGGCAGAGTAACATTTCTAAGACCCTAGTGGTTAAAAACTTATTTAAAAAAATTTTTTTACATTTATTTTTGAGAGACATAGACAGAGCACAAGTGGGAGAGGGGCAGAGAGAGAATGAGACACAGAATCTAAAGCAGGCTCTCATCTCCCAGCCATCAGCAAAGAGCCAGACATGAGGCTTGAACTCACAAACTGGGAGATCATGACCTGAGCTGAAGTCAGACGCTTAACCGACTGAGCCACCCAGGTGCTCCTAAAAACTTATATTTTTAATTCCTTAAAGGCTCCAGACAGGCTACAGAATAAAATCCAATCTCCTACTTTGCCTGGTCTACTGTGCCTCCCGGGTCTGTCACCTGCCTGCCTGCCTATGTCATGGGCTGCCACCCTCCTCTGTGCCCACTTGACTCCATTCAGTCTTGCTTCCTTTCCATTCCTGAACACACTGCATTCATTCCTGCTGCATTCTTCTCAGGCTGCTCCCTCTGCCTGTGACCTCTGGCCTCTTCCCCACACTCCATCTTCCCTCACTCCCTTCTCATATAGCACATCCTGTTAAGGAATTGGTCAAAATGTTGTATCCTCAAAGAGGCATCCTTGTCTAAGGGAATTATCACCCTAACTCATTTTTTTTTTTTAAATCACTACTGCATACTCATTTTCTTTAGGGCTATTATCACACCCTGTGACTATTCACTTATGTGTTGACCAGTCTATTGCCTATCTCCTTTTAATCCAAAAACTCCAAGAGGTCAGAGACCATATCTATATATTTAATTCCTGATATAGTCCCTAGCACCTGACAGATACCCAATATAAAGTGGTTTAACGAATGGTGAACGAATGAATGAATGAATGCAGGCTGTGTGATGTTCACAGCTGCCTCACACCAGTGGACTTTTTGCTCACTATGGTCCCTCAGCCTACAGAAGGCCCTTTGTCCACTCCGCTATACTGGGGAATGTCTATGCTGATTCTATACCTTAGTGCATCATTACCTCTTCCAAATCTCACCTGATTTCCCCCCTTCCTTCCCAGGTGTCATTTCAACTTTCTCCATTATACATCACCTCTAATTTGCATTAGCTTCCATCATCACGCTTGCAACACTTAAGCATCTATTTGTGTATTTCCTCTCAAGAAAACATCATTGTTTAAGGATAAGAACTATATCTTAATCACCACTGTATACATAATACCTAGCCAGTGCCTGAAACTAAATAGTCTTATAATTATTTTTGGTTTAGCAGATGGATGACTCAATAAGACATGCTGTGATTCTACTTTGTTTAGTAATACATGAAACAGGGTCGCCCGGGTGGCTTAGTCGGTTAAGTGTCCGACTTTTGCTTAGGTCATGATCTCGTGGTTCGTGGGTTCGAGCCCCACGTCGGGCTCTGTGCTGACTGCCAGCTCAGAGCCTGGAGCCTGTTTCAGAGTCTGACTCCCTCTCTCTCTGACCCTCCCCTGCTCATGCTGTCTCTCTCTCTCTCTCTTTCTCTCTCTCCCCTAGAAATAAAAAACATTAAAAAAAATACATGAAACATCTAACTGTACACATTGTCAGGCAATCTTCTCAGTTCACACCACCATCCATTACTTAGGGTACAAAGATGTACAAGAGTGCAACATAGAAGTTACTACCTAGTAAATTACATCCCTTCCAAAAGCAAGACAGGTCAGACTACAAAGAGAAAGGAAAAACACCATAAAGAGAGGTGAGTAGTGAGTCCATGAAGTTTGCAAAATACTATGTACAACTGAGCACCAATGGCCCATGACCTCAGTTAAGTAAAAGGAATAGTTTCAAAGGTCATATGGCATTGTTAAACACAGAGGCTGCTAAGAAAGGTGGAGTCCGAGGCATTAGCCTTTTACACCTGGATGAGGGGTATCACAATTAAACCCAGAAACCAAACCCATTTAGCACAAAGGTCGGAACAGGGCCTTGCACTGGCAGTTACTTGACTCTTGATGTCCTTGCCTCCAGTGATAGTACCCTTACTATCATCTGCCAATCAAACAATGCCCTTTCCAAACAGTGTCTGGAGCTTTATCAGATGGCTTTTGAACATAATGATAGGCAATACCAAGGTTCAGACAGTGGGTGTGAATACACTGAACTGACCTGATTTTTTTTTCCAGGCATGACTTCTACTTGATATGTTTTACATTAATTACTATGGTTATTCAGGTATCTATATAAATGGACTATGGAAAAGACAAATACATGATTGCTTCTAAAGCAATTTGGCACATATTATGGTCTTGATTCCCACAACCACTCTGAGAAGAAGACATGATGAATATGTGTCAGCCTTCCATTTCTGGCAACATGGGATATGGGACAGCTTCTTTCAACATCCCCAGGGAAGCAAGAGAAATGGGGAGTAAAATGCAAAGCATCACCATACTGGGCTGAGAAACAAAATGTGCTGTGCTCTGAAGTGAAGGAAAACCAGAGAACCTTGGAATAAATGAGTGTCAAACCCATCTTTGACCCTGAGAGTTTCCTGACACCCCCTAAAAAACTTGAGTTTCTGCTTTGCCAACAACACATGGCCCAGGAGATAGAAGAAGCCAAGGTCTGGCCAAGGTGTGGAATTTAATAGGATATTACTGTGAAAAGCTACTGCTTGGATGGGCTACACATATTGTACAAAACTGAACCAGAAACAAAACCCTTTCCCAAAGTAGAGAGCAAGAAAAATTACTGGATTCTGGTGCTACTCTGAAAAAATGTCCATGTGTATTTGTTTTTTTTCATATGACCTAAGTGGTTTGAAAGCCATCAAGCTAATAATTTAACTTAAGGTGTATCCATGTTGAGAGGGCTGCTGGGTGACTTGTAGAAGAAATGCTCTCAGAAGGAACCTCCATTCAAATTACAAAGTGTCCCTCAAAGGCAGTTCCAAGTACATGGGCATCTTACAACCAACAGTCATAAAACATACTAGACATGAGATACTACATATGAAAACCAGCAGAAATAACTGACAAAAGATTTAGCTCTCCAGGGGCGCCTGGGTGGCTCAGTCGGTTAAGCATCGGACTTTGGCTCAGGTCATGATCTCACGGTTCATGGGTTCAACCCCCATGTCACACTCTGTGCTGACAGCTAGCTCTGAGCCTGGAGCCTGCTTTGGATTCTTTATCTCCCTCTCTGACCCTCCCCTCCTCACACTGACTCTCTCTCTCTCTCTCTCTCTCTCTCAGAAATAAACTAAACTAAAAAACATTAAAAAAAAATTGTTACTTTAACTCTCCAGATACATACATAATTGGAAATAGATAAACCAGTCAAATGCAAACCTGAAGACAACTTAAAGTAGAGATTAATATCAGACAAAACTTGTTTTGAGGCACCGGAGACAAAGAAGATCACTACACAATGACCAACGTTCAGTTACCTAGGAAGATAGAAGACAATTATAAATTTATATGCAACCAACAACATAGCCTCAAAAATAAGAAAAGTGGAGGTGGAGTTAAGATGGCAGAGAACTAGGAAGACAGACCCTAAGTTTCTCGAGTCCCTTGAACACAGCTAAATAGTTACCAAATCTTTCTGAATACCAAAGAAATCTACCAGAGGTCTGAATGAACAGAAGCTCTAAGATTGCATGCAGAAAAGGGACCACGGTTTGGAAGATTCTTGTAACAAGCAGACCAAAAAACATTCAGGATGTAGTTTTGTTTTGTTTTGTCTTGGGGAGCTTGTTTTTTGTTTTTTTCTTAATTGTGTGGGTTTTGTTTTTTTTTTCTTTTCTTTGCTATTTTCTTTTCTGGACAAAATGACAATGTGGAGAAACTCCCCCCAAAAGAAAGATCAGGTAATAGAACTCAGAACCAGTGATTTAATTAACACAGTTATAAGATGTCTGAACTATAATTGAAAACCACAATGATAAGAATTTGAGCTGGGATTGAGGGAAAAAAAGAAAAGGAACAGAAGACACCAGAGAGTCCCTTTATGCAGATATAAAAGAACTAAAATCTAGTCAGGCTGAAATAAAAAAATGCTAGGGCCACCTGGGTGGCTCAGTCGGTTAAGTGTCCGACTTCGGCTCAAGTCATGATCTCACAGTTCATGGGTTCGAGCCCCACGTTGGGCTCTGTGCTGACAACTAGCTCAGAGTCTGGAGCCTGTTTCAGATTCTGTATCTCCCTCTCTCTCTGACCCTCCCCTGCTCATGCTCTCTCTCTCGTGCGCGCTCTCTCTCTCAAAGATAAAAAATAAACATTAAAATTTTTGTAAATAAAAAATGCTATAACTGAGATACAATCTTGAATGGATGCCATGATGGTGAGTATGAATTAAGCAGAGCAGAGAATTGGTGATATAGAAGATAAAATTATGGAAAATAATGAAGCTGAAAAGAGGGATACAAAGACCAAAGATCAGGATACAAGACTTAGAGAACTCAGTGACTTATTAAAAAAAGAATAGTATTCATATCGTAAGAGGCACAGAAGATGAAGAGAGGAAAAAAGGGGCAGAAGGTTTATGTGAGCAAATTATAGCTGAAAACTTTTCTTATTGGGGAAGAACACACACATCAGAATCCAAGAAACACAGAGAACTCTCATTAGATTCAATAGAAGCCAACCGTCACCAAGGCATATCATAGTCAAATTCACAAACTAGTCAGGCAAGAAAGAATCATGAAAGAAGCAAGGGGGCAGGGGGGAAGTCCTTAACCTATAAGGGAAGACAGATCAGGTTCACACAGACCTATCTACAGAAACTTGGCAGGCCAGAAAGGAATGGCTGGATATATTCAACATGCCGAATGGGAAAATATGCAGCCAAGAATTCTTTATCCAGCAAGGCTGCCATGCAGAATAGGATAAAGAGTTTCCTGGACAAATAAAAACTAAGAGTTCCTGACCATTAAACTAGCCCTGTAAGAAATTGAGGGTGACTGAGTGGAGGAAAAACAAAACAAAACAAAAAGACCAAAAGCAACAAAGACTAGAAAGGACCAGAGAACATCACTGGAAACCCCAAGTCTACAAGATAGGGGCACCTGGGTGGTTCAGTCAGTTAAGCATCCAACTCTTGATTTTGGCTCAGGTCATGATCTCACAGTCTGTGAGATCCAGCCCTGCATCAGGCTCTGTGCTGACAGATTCTTTCTCTCTTCCCCTCCCCAGCATATTCCTACACCCCTGGTTGATCTCAATCTCGATCTCAATCTCTCTCTCTCAAAATAAATAAACTTTGAAAACTTTAAAACAGTATTATTTAGAATATATAGGGTATCAGGATAGATTGAAAAAATAAGATCCATCTATATGCCACCTACAAAAGATGCATTTTAGACTTAAAGACACATGCAGGTTGAAAATGAAAGGATGAAGAACCATCCATCATGCTAATGAATATCGAAAGAAAGCTGAAATAGCCATACTTCTATCAAATAAGCTAGACTTTAAAACAAAGACTGTAACAAGAGATGAAGGCAGGTAGTATACCATAATTAAGGGGTCTATCCATCAAGAAGATCTAACAATTTTAAGTATTTATGCCCCCAACTTGAAAGAACCCAAATATATAAATCAATTAATCATAAAGCTAAAGAAAGGCATTTATAATAATAGTAGAGGACTCTGACACCCCACTTAAAATGAGTCAAAGAAAAACAAATACCATATTATTTCACTCATGTGGAATTTAAGAAACAAAACAAAAACACATGGGAAGGGGGAGGAGAGAAGAAAAGGAAATAAACCATAAGAAACTTACTGATAGAGAACAAACTGAGGGTTGATGGAGGGGGATAAGAGGGAGATGCACTAGAGAGGTGATGGGTATTAAAAAGGGCATTTGTTGTGATGAACACTGGGTGTTATATGTAAGTGATACATCTGAATTCTACTTCTGAAACTAATATCACACTGTGTTAAATAACCAATATTTGTATTCATAAATATAAAAATATAGGTAAAGCAAAATTTGTTAACAGGGAAAATTAACAACTCAATCACTGCAATGAGAAATCTTAGCACAATTCTTTTAAATGTTATGGGTCAAAGAAGAAGTTATTCAAGATATAAGATTCAAATAAATACATGTTTGATATAAGATATATAGAAAAGTGCATCCAACAGCTGAAGTATACAGGTTACTTTCATGCAGATATTTACAAAACTCACCCAATACACCAGAACATCAGCAATTGTTAAAGGTTGAGTGACAGGCAGATGACACTCTGTTTATTATCAAGTTAATCTAATTATCAATACCAAGTAACTAGACAGATTCCCTATGTATGAAAAGTTAAAACTACTGAACAATTCAGGAGTCAAAAAATGAATAAAGAATATTAGAAAAACTTCAATGTGAACATAAAGTGAAAATACTGGATATAAATGTCAAGAGTATAGAGCTCATGTGATATTTAAAAGGAAATGGGCAGGTGCCTGGATGGCTCAGTTGGTCAGGGTACAACTTCAGCTCAGCCATGATCTCATGATCTGTGTGTTTGAGTCCCACATCAGGCTGTGTGCCAACACTGCAGAGCCTGCCTGGGATTCTCTCTCTCTCCCTCTCTCTCTGCCTCTCGCGCGCTCTCTCTCAAAACAAATAACTTTAAACAAATGAAGGGAAATTGATTGCCTTAAATGCTTATAAAAGCATATGGTATTTGAAAAAGCATTAAAGAATACAATATAAACAATGTTAACAATGGAAATAAAGACATAACTACACAGGCTGAAACTTTTTAAAAATTTTTAATATTTATTTTTGAGACAGAGAGAGAGAGAGCAAGGAAGGGCTGAGAGAGAGAGAGAGAGAGAGAGAGAGAGAGAGAGAGAGAGAGAATCCGAAGTAGGATCCAGGCTCTGAGATGTCTGCACAGAGCCCAACGTGGAGATCAAACCCATGAGATCATGACCTGAGCTCAAGTTGGACACTCAACTGACTGAGCCACCCAGGTACCCCAAGCTGAAACTTTTAAACAGATTAGTAAAAGGACATAGTTATGCCAACAATTTTAAATATTTAGATAAAGTAAACATATGACAGGGAAATAAAAGACAACTTGCCTACCTTGTCTCAAGAAGACATAGGGAACCCCAAACAAATTATGAAATCAATAAAGACACTGAATCCATAGGTTCCAAACCTCTCACACAAAAGCACCATAATCTAGAGGAAATCTAGAGGAAAATTCTCCCCAAATGTGCAGGAAAGATATTCTAGTGTTCCACAAACTCTTCCAGAGAACAGAAACAAACAGAAAGAACATGCCCTCATCTCACTCTTCCGGGACAAGCAGAGCCTTGATACTAAAAACGAGGTATCATAAGGTATCATAAGAGGAGAATTACAAGCCTCTTACAACCATGGACATATATGGAAATCCTAAATAAAATAAGAGCACATTGAATCAAACAATGTATACAAAATATATTATGACAAATGGGTTTATCCCAGGATTGCAAGTTTAGTTCAATATTAGAACATCGATTAATGTGATTTATCTCAGTAACAGATTAAAAGGGAAAAACTATCTGAAAATCACAATAGATGTGGAAAGAAGCATCTAATACAATTCAACATCTATTCATTTAAAAAATTATTTAGCCAATGAGGAACAGAAGGACACTTCTTTAACCTCATAAAGGGGATACACACACACCTTCAGTAAATGTCATTCTTAACGGTGAAATGTTGAAAGCATTGCTTTTAAGATCAAGAATATAAAATGCAATCACCTCTTCTAAACATTGTTCTGGAAGTCCAAGCCAATGTATTAAAAGCATGAGAAAATAAAAGATTAAAACACTTAAATAAATGGAAAAATAAACCCTATCATTTGCAAATAACTAGCCACATAGAAAATCCCAAATAACATGCAGAAAAATTATTTTAAACTGAAAAAGTATTTATTTTTCTAACTATAAAATTATATAGTAAAGTCAATCTCATTTCTCTTCACCAGTAGCATTGTAAAAGGGATTTTTAAATGTATCATTTACAATAGCCCACAACTATATGAAGTATTTAAAACTAAAATTATAGGAGCACCTGGGTGGCTTAGGCGGTTAAGTGTCCAACTTCCTCTCGGGTCATGATCTCATGGTTCATGGGTTCAAGCCCTGCATCAAACTCTGTGCTGACAGCTGAGAGCCTAGAGCCTGCTTCAGATTCTGTTTCCCTCTCTCTCTGACCCTCCCCTGCTCATACTCTGCTCTCTTTGTCTCTCAACAATGAGTAAATGTTAAAAATTTTTAAATAAATAAAATTATGATGTATAAACAAGCTCTTTATACAAAAACATGAAACTTTATGAAAACTAGTAAAGAATCTTACCAAAATGAAGTATAACATGTTCCCAAAACCTTCTTAGAAAAGAGATTACAGAAATATCATTTTTCCCCCTGATAGCTATGTAATTTCAATAAAATCTCCATAAAAATTCCTGTGTTTTTATATTTTTATTTTGAAATCAGACAACTGGTACTAAAATTTATGTAAACATGAAAAAAGGCCAAGAATCATGAAAATACTCTTGAAGAAAAACAAAGTACAGGACTTCCCTATTAGATATCAAGATTTATTTAAAGTGATAGAAATTTAAGTAATGTGATACGGGTGCAGAGATGGACCAATGGAACAATGAATCTGAAAGAAGATACCAGAAACAGACCCATATGCCTATAAAAATGTGATTTCTATCACAGCTGGCATTGCATTTGAGTGGAGGAAAGGATTCCATACAGAATGTGGGAGAAAGACAAACCAATAGCAAAGTGGAGTAAAAAAATGAACAGACACTTCACGAAAGAGGAAATCCATAGGGCCTGAGAACATTTGAAAAATGTTCAACCTTGTTAGTAATCAAGAAGTGCCAATGAAAACCACAATGAGTAGTTTTGAAAGTTACCTGATGATAATGACACACTCATCAGATGAGCAAAAATCAGTAAATGTGACAACTCCAAGTATTATCCAGGATGTGTAGCCACAGGGGCTCCCATCTACAACTGACAGGAACATCACTTTATATAACCACTTCATGCACTAGTTTTCTATTTTCCACCAAAGTTAAATATCTATGTAGGGAGGTTACCCCTACCTCCAAGGATCCCTCTTCCAGGTATATACCCAGTCTAGAGAACGTTTACACACATCAAGATTGTTCATAGCAGCACCACCTATAACAGCAAATATCCAGGAGCAATCCAATCATGTCAACAGTAGAATGGATAAACATATTCATACAATGGAATATTATATTGCAATAAAAATTAACCATGTTGCTAAATTTTTGTAGACCCTTCTTGTCAGGGAGGATGTAAGGGGAAACTGATCATTTAGAGATAGAAGCCACAGGAGCATAGGTCAGGAGCTCAGGTCATTGAGCATCTGACTCTTGGTTTTGGCTCAGGTCATGATCTCATGGTTCTTGAATTGGAGCCCCACGTCAGGTTCTGTGCTCACATCGTGGAACCTACTTGGGATTCTCTTGGTCCCTCTTTCCCTGCCCTTCCCCTGCTCTCCTCTCTGGCGAAAATAAATATTATTTTTAAAAAAAGAGATAGAAGCCACAAAAATGAATTATGACTTCACCAAAAAAGGACAAAATATTTCCATTTATCTGCCCCTCTCCCACTTGTGTTCTCTCCCTCTCTCTCAAAAATAAAGATTAAAAATTTCTTTAAAAAAAAAAAAAGAGAACAAAGAAAAAACCCACAACTTGCAAAAGGTACCCTGACTCACAAGAAAGATAAGCTGTGCATCACAGATCTTATTAGCTTGAACTCTTTTCATACCAGTTTATCGAGGTCCGTATGTTCCAAGATAAAACCACATACAAAGTGATCTAACACAATCTCTACGTGAACTCATATGTTCTAAAGCTACCATCACTGAGCATTCCAGCCACAATTTACCCATGTATCCAATCCCTGCCAAGATAACCTACGACCAACTCCAGCCTCCAAACCCTGTAAATATACTCCTACAACTTCCCTTTGAAATGATTCTCCATTCTCTCCTACTGCAGCACTTTCCTACTATTTGAGTACAATCTGGCCCTAGTGGTCTTCTGGCCCCAGGTTTTATCAAGAGCTACACATCTCTATGTGGATGAATCTGAAAACACTCAAAAGATGAATGTCAAAGGTGAGCGCTATAGGTTAAAATGAACACATCAAGAGACTCTAGGTGCTGGTGAGGATGTGGATAAATGGGCAGCCTCCTACGCTGCTGGTGGGAATGTAAACTGGTGCAGCCCCTCCGGAAAACAGTGTGGAGGTTCCTCAAAAAAATTAACAATAGAACTCCCCTATGACCTAGCAATAGCACTGCTAGGAATTTACCCAAAGGATACAGGAGTGCTGATGCATAGGGGCACATGGACCCCAATGTTCACAGCAGCACTCTCAACAATAGCCAAAACATGGAAAGAGCTTAAGTGTCCATCAAGTGACAAATGGATCAAGAAGATATGCTGAGAGAAATAAGTCAGGCAGAGAAGGACAAATATCATAAGTTCATCCTAATCCTCCTATACGTGCAAACATAACTGAGGACCAAGGGGGAGAAGAAGGGGGGAAATGGTGGGGGAAAGGGAGAGAGGCAAACCATGAGAGACTCTGGAATGCTGA
>NW_024080900.1:1898216-1924191 GCF_003009895.1 Hyaena hyaena | reverse complement strand
GTAAAAAATAAACTAAAATAAAATAAATAAATAAGAAGAAGATGTGGTTCACCTATACAATGGAATACTACACGGCAATGACAAAGAATGAAATCTGGCCATGCGTAGCAATGTGGATGGAACTTGAGGGCGTTATGCTGAACAAAATAACTCAGACAGAAAAGGACAGATACCATATGTTTGCACATATAGGAGGAGGATTAGGAGGAACTTAATGGATGACCATGGGGGAGAAGGGGAAAAATAGTGGGGGAGAGGGAGGGAGGCAAACCATGAGAGACTCTTGAATGCTGAGAACAAACTGAGGACTGATGGGGGTGGGGAAGAGGGGAAGGGAGTGATGGGCACAGAGGAGGGCATTTGTTGGGATGAGCACTGGGTGTTATATGGAAACCAACTTGACAATAAACTAAGAAAAAAAAGTAGTTTACAGTCAGGACTGGTATAGAAGTCTACACAGTTGACTTTACAATTCTTTTTCTATAGTCAAGGTTGGCCTGGTGGGAAGAAATAGAGAAGAAACAGTTCTCAAAGATTAGGTGCTAAATAAAAAAATTATAACTTCATTGTCAATGGTAGATAGAAAATTGTTTGATCTAATAAAATGTATAATTGTGATGATTAAAAAACAAAAAAGGTGAGCACTATAGCATAGTTTCAATAATTAAAAAATCAAGAGGCAAAATTAAACAATATTTTTTAATGAAATGTATGTGGTTAAACTACAAATAAAGCAAAGAAATAATTAACACAAGATTCTGAGGGAAAAAGGAGAAGACTTGAGAAAGACACACAGGTACCCTAACACACTATATTTTTTTTAACATGGGTGACAGGCAAATGGGTGGGTATTTTATTCTTTTATACTCTATGTATACATATTATAGATTGCATTATATTTATAATGTGGCTCATGATTTTCAAAAAATTAGATTTCCAAATGAGAAAACTGGGGTAATGGTTGTTAAATGGTTTGCTCAAGCTAACACAATTAGAACACAAACATTTGATGACGGAGATTTGTGCACTGCTGTATTCCCAATGCCCAGAATGGAAAAATTTCATGAAGCAGATCCATAGCAAATGTTAGCTGACTCAATGGAGAAGCTGGAGCCCTTCTACTCAGTATCCATCTATTCTTTGTACTTATGGTACCATGATGCCTAAACCATTAAGTGCCAGGAGGAATTCTGGTGACAATACTATAATCAAGGACCTTTCCATTTAAATGTGTTTATATTCTATGATCTAGTTTAAGAATTTCTTGGAGACAATCCACCCCACCTTACATTTTTGTAAATAAAGTTTTATTGGAACACAACTGTGGACATTTGTGTAAGTATTGGCAATAGCTCCTTTTGCTTCACAAAGTCAAAGTTCAGTAGTAGGCAGAGACCACCTGGCCCACAAACCGTAAAATATTTACTGTCTGAAATAGTCAATATCTTTCCAGAAAAAGTATGTAAAACCCTGGCCTACCACATTATGAATAGTAATGAGATTATTATTATTATTATTACTATTATTAATTATTAGCTTTCTCTCAAAGCTAGCCTCTGCTGTGCTCCATAGCCTTGGCAAATTCCTCAGCCACTGGGAGTTTTAATTTCCTCATGTTGCTCATAGTTCATCATCCCAAGAGAATTGAGCAGATTAATCACTAATAATACCTAGAAGGGAACAAACACTGCTCAGAAGGATTTCTACTTTCCACTCCTAATTTCTCTGACATTGTTTGGAAATGATTCTTCTTCCTCTTTGCTTATTTATCCCTCCCTGTTCTTTATTGCCAATCAAGTCTGTGTGGAAAGGAGATGGTTTTCCTTTTCTCTTTTTCCAAAAGCCCTGCTCTCTTGCTATCTAATTCCCACTGCAGTTCATCACTTCTGTTTGTGACATCATGACCAGCTGCTATGGAAACACATGAGCAAGAGACTAGGTTGCTTTAAGGTGTTTGTGGAAACTTCCCTTAAGACAACTATTGAGAGTCTGAATTCGGTGCATCTCCTTGGAAAGAAAGACCTGAGAGGAAGGGGAAGCAAGACATAGTTGAGATGCCAAGAGGTACCAAATTGCATGTTTATACGTGTTGTGACTGAATATGGCTACAGGGAAGGATGTAGACTGGCGTCTAGGGAGGCTGACATCTTCTGTTTGTCCACAGGGAAGCTCACAGCCCTGAAAGTCCCACTGCAAGTTTCTACCATCATCCTACCTGAGAGACCTTCTTCTCTCAAGACTGCATTGTTCTGCCAAGGATCTCCATCCCTTAGAAGGGACAATAGGAAGCCAGAGATCAGGCCTCATACCCAACTAAGACTGGGGAGGAGGGCACACAGCCACTTGACCAAACAGATCCACTAAGTAGAGTTGGGACTGGCACTACTACACAAAGGTGGCTCACTGGGTTAAGTGTCTGACTCTTGGTTTTGGCTCAGGTCATGATCTCATGGTTCCTGAGATCTAGCCCCATGTCAGGTTCTGTGCTGGCAGCATGGAGCCTGCTTGGGATCCTCTCTCTCTCCCTCTTCTTCCTCCCTCCCGCCCCCACCGCACATGCTCACTCTCTCTCTCTCTCTCTCTCAAAAATACACTTTAAGAAAAAGGAGGAGATAGAAAATGTGATGATGTCATCTCTACATCTTCTGACCCATTTCCAAGAAGATACTTTCAACTTACAGATACATTCTGGTCAGAAAGGAAGAGCAAATAAGCCTGCAGAAAGTCAGGGGACACCATCAGTCCCCAAATCCTCCAAAGCAAGATCACCTCCTCTAAGACCAGACACTGACCGACACCCCAATCACAAAATGGCAGACCTGGCCTGAGAATCAGGGCAGTCAAGCTTCAGAGCCCACTTGTTTCATCCCTCTCTTTATGCATGTGCCTATGCACCTGTGACATGGATAGGTATGCTGATGTAGCATAGTTTTGTGACAGTATCTAGCAAAAATGAATGAAGCACAACTTGGAAAATGAAGGTTCTAGAGAACTATGGGGAGTCTCTGGAGGATCCCTTCACTCCAAAGACGAATTGAGATTTGTTTCAGTTCAGACACAACAGTTGATTCTATTGAGAGATTGCTTTCACAGAATCTTCATATTGTCAGGACATGTCTCCCTGTAGTTTTGTCTAAACTCTATGCTAATATAATGGGACTCCTTCAGACACTCACCATGGATCCACCCATGGTAGATAAACTAGGTATAGGTAGAGGGGTAAGGGATATGAGGAAATGTGTGGTCTACGCTATAATCAGATACGCTTGGATTCATTCGGACAACATGAATAAGTAAGACAGAGTGCTTCAGTTTCTGCCAAAAGGTGTCCTTAACTTAGTGTATTGAAAATAGACTTTTTGTTTTCTTCCTTGGGAGCTTTAGTCTGTTTGAGACAGGATGCTCTGTAATCCTGCTACTTCCTACCCATTGATACTGTAGGAGCTTACAAACAGGAAGTGTTACATTCTCTTTGACCAACGCCACTTCAGAGATAAATACCAGCTGGAGTATGCCCGTAAAAAATGAGTAAGAGGAGTATGGAACACCTACTACATACCTGGCATGGTGCTTTGTATGCCCCGAATTTTTTAAACTTCACTGCGGTCATAGGAAAAAAAAATCCTGATGTCACTTCACAGATGAAGAAACTGAGGCTGGTTCAGTCCAGAGGTTGCCCAGCAATCAATGTTTTTACAGCAGCTAACCCCAGCTACTGTGACAGCAAGCCCAAAGTTTGAGTGCAGATCAGAATGACTCAAACACTTGTGCTTGGGCTCCAGCTCTGGACATTTGCCTTTGGGCAGCTGGTCTCCCCACTTGAATCTCACAGTGTGTCCTTCAATTCAGAAGGCTGTGCATTAACTGGGGTGTTAAAATGGCACCAAATAAAATGGATGATTATACCAGTTTACAAGAGATAGGGAAGACGGAGTGAGAGACTGTATGTGAGCATTTAACAAGCACCCTCTCTTCGACACCCTGTTAGGAAACTAAACCTGACCTCGCTAAATCCTCAGCACAACCTTATGAAGGTGATAACACACCCAATTTTACAGATGAGGAAGCTGAAGCTCAAAGAGAGTGTAAGTCACTTTCCAAAATCCACACATAGATTCCAAGACTCCAAATGAAGTCTGACGGTAAACCGATGCTTTATCTCAAACTCTGTCAAAATGTCTTTCCTGGAAATATGCACTTGAAAGCATGCATTTTTTTATGCAATTCACACCCCCACCTCCCAAAAAAATGGAGCCTGAAAATTAGACCTTATTTCTTATTCTGCTGTTTTCTGGGCAGAGTCAAAGGGGGCATCCCACTGGGGAAGCAATCTCTCAGAGAGCCAGCTTCTGTTCTAGTGGGAGCCCCTGTTCATCCTGGGGTGCAAAGCTCCTCCAGTGCAAAGAACCAGAGGTGGTGATGGCAATCCCTCCCGGAGTGTCTCCAACAAAATCAAGACCAAGTTCTTCCAGGAAGTCTTTGGAAAGAGACTGTACATTGTAGAAGCCCAATGTAGGGCCATGGGACTTCTCCAAACTGGCTCTTGACTCTCAAATGTCACCTTCTCATTCAGCATGAAACATGAATCCATTGCGCTGTCATAACCATGTTGGCCTTGACATCACTATGCCTTCCTTTTGTGTTTGACCTCAAATATGGACTCATTCCCAACCACTCCTGTCCTGACTTCTCTGGTGCAGCTGACCTCAGGACAGGGTCTCTCAAGCAAGATTTTACTAACTGGTGACAATAACCACATGGAGCTGGAATGGGAAATAACATGCAAAAGACTAACCTGGTTGGAGCACCTGTATGGCTCAATGTTAAACCGTCTGCCTTCAACTCAGGTCATGATCTCACAGTTCAGGAGTTTGAGCAGACATCAGGCTCTCTGCTTCAGATTCTCTGTTCCCCTCCTCTGCCCCTCCTACCAGGTCCCCTCTAGGGTCACTTCCCTAAACTGCCCCTTTGCATCCCATCTTTAACCAAGAGAGGTCGAATCCTTCTACCAGAATGCCCAAGGGCATATCCAAACCTCAAAGACAGATGCATCAAACTCCAGAGTGACAGGAATGAGGTCTATGTATCCACTGTCTAATCCAGCTAGTAGTACAAAATAGCTGTCCTCTCTTAGAATAACTTTTTGGTATTATCTCAGAAGAGAAGTCTGTCCCCAGTTGTCAACCCCACAGGTGTCTGACTAGTAGATTTCCTTGATGTTAGAAGTTCCAAAGAGTCATTCCTCTCATAAGGCATTAAGGGTCATCTTGTACACTGCCAATGTTATTTCCCTCTCTGGGAACCTACCTCTTCCCCCAGATGGCTGATAATGGGAGCTGATAATGTCATCTCTGTCAGGTGACACTTCGCTCCCTACTAGCTTGGCACTGTCCTACTGAATTGGCAGAATCCACTGACCTATGGCTCTGACATCACCTACCTCAACATCCAACTCTGGCATGGTGCCCTTCAGCTCTGCCTTTTAATTCTTACAGCCTCGGCTCTTAAAAAGCCAAATACCTGCTTCCTCTTCTTAAACAATGCAGGGTTGGGAAAGCCTAGCTCATTCCGACCAGCTCTGAACCACAGATAATCTCACTTCATTAGAAACCCCATCAGCTTTATCTCTAAAGTTATTCCAGGAAAAGTACTAGAGCATTTCATAATTAACACGCGGCAGCAGGTGCTGTGAACAAAGCAGGCACAATTATAATAACTTGAAGTCAATAATTCATGAACGATAATGTATTATTAATCAATTATTGGGGTCTGAACATTTAATGAGATTAAGCTGATTGCCAGGCGAACTCTTGGATACATATTGATTTAATCGGAGTGCTTAATTAAACTATGTATGTTGCCCACCAAATCATTACATCATGACTGCCTTCAAAAGCAGACAGTTTCTCTTCCACTTTTCTTGTGAATTAGGAATGGTTTATTGATTGAAAAGAAATTAGGATAGGGATTCTTGGTTTTCATAACAACTTAAACTGCCACATGATCTGGCTATATTTGTTTTTGATTATAAAAATGAACCCTGTTTGCACAAGTGTATTCCAAGTGCAATTTGGTATGTACGAATTTTGTTTTTTGTTTTTTTCCTCCCCCAAAGAGTTCAGAATCTTAATCAACAGGGCCACATTAGATTCCTAAACAAAGATAGTTGTTTACAATGCCCCATTTTAAGGATCAAAACACTGAACTTCCCAAAAATGAAAAACTGTAAAATATTGAAATTGTGATTTACATTCCAATGCCCCCCAATCCTTTTCCTAGCCTAAAGTGTATCCAACACCTCAAATTAAGATTCAGTCAACTGAAAACCATAGAGAACTATCCATTCTACTGTATGGTAGCATCTTCCAGAAGTTTCCAGTAGCATCTTCCAGAAGCTGAAAGCTGCTTTTCCCACAGCTGAAAGTGTGCAGAATCACTCCTCACAAACACAATGCATACATCCTTGTCTTTTGACATGCAGGTCCCCTTTCTGCTTGTCACATCGCTAATGAGGAGAGTTATTTATGTTGAACATTGAACAAAATGTTTTTTGCTCAGTGTTCCAGCACGATGATCCTGCCTGAGGGGAGACAGTGACGGCTCTGTCGAAGCATCCTGGGGTACAGGGAGCCCTGCTGGTCTTTCTAATTAGGGCTTTGCCCTGTCAGTTTCATGAATAGCCACTTCCAACCCAGATGCACATCACTACGTGGAGAGGAAGCCCTTGCCCTGTACAAATCTGGGATGTCAAAACCCACAGCTGCCACCTGGACTCAACGTTCAGTGAGCCACAGAAAACCAGCTGCAGGGAAGGTACACAGAACACTAGGGCACCGCCAATTCCCTCGGAGTTGTGGCGTGCGAGCTCTCAATGCACTCATCTGTTGCTGGGGAAAGGCAACAGTGCACACACCGGCTTGAAGGGAGAACTCGATCACAAGATCATTACCAAGGTGGCTACGGGCATACAGTTTAATTATCACATGTTGGGCAATTAATATGCCCCAGTGGCTCAGCCATGCTGCTGAAGGTCTCTGGGGACTAGGCACGGTGGTGTGATCTCCCAGCTATAGCCTCAAGAGGCTCTTGCTCCGACAAGCCTGTCTGGCCAGATTGTTTTTTTTTTTTTTTTTAAACAACTTTGTTTGGAAGAATGGGAATATGGAAAGCCACCACAAACAAATTGGAAAGTGAATCAAAGGCATCTGTTTTCCTTCACTAAATCCAGCCCCTGCTTCTACGAAGAAGAGAAAAAGAGTATTGTAATACTCTCAGGAGTCTGTACGTCAGGCTTGCGAGGTGTGATTGTTTTGTTTTGGGGGGAGAGGGACTTCCTGCTATCATATTTACTCATTGCTCACCTCTACCTGAGTGGAATGAAGAATCCAAGGAGGCTCATGAACATTAATTATGGAAGAAGAGCCAGGATCCATCTCCAGGTTCTCCTGCCTGCCCCTCTCTCTCTCTCTCTCTCTCTCTCTCTCCTGGCTTTAAGTCTATTTATTTTTGAGAGAGGGGGGAGAGAAAGAATCCGAAGCATGCTCTGCACTGCCAGCTTGTGCCCCAATAGGGAGCTCGAACCCACGAACCGCAAGATCATAACCTGAGCTGAAGTTGGACGCTCAACTGACTGAGTGACCCGGGCACCCTTCTCTATTCTGGCTTTTTGAGAGCACGGTGAGCAGGGACCAGCTATGCTGAGAATCCTTCACTATCCCAACTACATGAAGTACCCTTGCCCTGCAAGTTACAACGTAGCTATTTCCCACGGCCCACCACGGGGAACCGGAAGAATCTCTAACAGCTGCAAGGGGACAAAAAAAATCCCACAGCTGGAGTTACCTCAGCCCAGCCTCATAGGGCAGAACTACAGGGAGCAATTAAATACAATGTCCTTTTGAGGTTTCCGGTGTTGATGTCAGATGCAGGGGACTGAAACCAGATAAAGAAGGTGTCTCTAGGCAAATCAGTCACCTTAAAGTCAACAAAACCCAACAGTCTTCAGATGACATTCATGATGTCAAAGAAAACAGAAAGCACTGGAAAAAACCTGGTCCCTTTGTCGGATTGTAAATTTAGAAATTTCAAAACACTGCTCCACTGAAATTCTGACTTTGTGCTGGGAGGAAAAAAAAAAAAAAAAAAGTATCCCAAGAGTCAGAAAAGAAAGAATATTCTTTCGGCAGGAGTAATGTCAATGCTAAATATAGCATAGCAGATCCGCCGTTTCAGATTCACAAACAGACTTTCAAATTCATATTATCCGTTATAGTAAACAAAAAAAGAGACTTTCATTTTCCCTTCTAATAGAAAGAAGTGGCACGTAAAGTGGAAAGATCAAGGAGTGAGAACCTCCATTTCCAGCAGAATAATAGCCTAAATATTCTGAACCATCCTCTGAATGAAACCACCAAAATGCTAAAATAAAATATTTGTTTCAAAAATCATTTGGGATGCATTGCTGAGCCGCTCAGAAAAGAAGTCTGTGGGTGCCAAAACAAAGTGAGACCAAAGAATAAAAAAATAAAAAAACTTGTAAGGTAAGCAAACATCAAAGCATACTTTCTCCTGGTGGGTTTCTACCCTGCCTTGGAGACCTTGAGCTTCTGCTTTGAAGGCTGCAGGAGACCCGAGGAAGAGAAACACAGGGCTCACTCAGGGTGGGGCATCCAGTAGGAGATTCTTGCATAAAGCCGAGACCCCAAAGGTCTTCACTCTCAATTCACAGAAAGGGAGAGCAAACACAACATTTTATCTCAAGTTCTCCTTATGAATATACATCTACAAGCAAATCTTCACATCCATTTCAATGCATGATCCCTATCCACTTGTGGCTCCCCAAATTTGAGACAAGTCTTCTCTCAATTTGCCAGCATCCTCAGATGACCAGCAGAAGCAAATATGAATGCTGTCTTAAATTAAGTGGCCTCGATCCAGCCTTGCAGATTTTCCACAGATAAAATTCCAAGGACAATGAATGACTTACTGTCAAAAATCACAGAACAAACCAAGAAACAAAGCCTGGTTAGTGAGAAGCAATGGAAAGAAGAAGCAAAAGAGCGGAGGCTGGAGATGAACTTACAGAAACCATATAAAATAACGAAGCTGAACATCTCAAGAAATGAAATAAATTTGAGATGTGAGCAAGGAATAAGGCTATAGAAGCAGACATACTGATGTGGAAATAAAATTTCTAAAAGTGAAGAATCTCATCATTGAAACCAAAAAGTCAGAGAGGAGGATGTTAAGTGGAGAGCCCAAGGGTGAGGAAACCCACTAACAGAAAAATAATAGACTATTTTAAGCAACCTTCTCAAGGAAACGTGTAGAAAGCCACTGGAGAATGCTGCTCTCACCCTATCCATAGAAACAAAGGTTTTAAAAGCACTCAATAATCCATTTATTATAATTTTTCTTGTGTCTCTCAGAAGTCAAGGTCATAAAGCAGACAAATGAAATGCATTCCAGAGTGTAATGTCCCCACAAGGATAGACACACAACGTTTTCACCTTTGTTGTCGCACAAGAGGAAGAAAGGGGCTGCTTAGATTACAAAGTAAAAGGTTAAGAAATTCCTGGAAGCCATGTGTGAGATAGTTTATTGACTAGCATCAGTTGTATACAAGGGGAATTCACACTTACTTGCAAACTCTTCTCTTCGGATCAGTTGTAGAATAGGAGAATGAGAAAAGTACACACACACACACACACACACACACACACACACAGTGAGTGGAACAGGCAAGGTGAAGGTCGGTTACTGCTGATGGACAGGGAAAAATACCACCAGCTTCTTTGGACCCTCTCATACAAAGCAAAACCTTAAATTGCTGTGGGAGGGCCCACAGACCCGCTCACCCTCAGGACTCAGGCTAACTTGGTGTTTCTGTGATGGGAGCAGGTGGAAAAGTGGTCTGTCCCTGGGGGCAGAAACAGAGTGTGGAGCCTAGGTCGTCTGTAATGCAGATATTCCAGTGAGGGCTCAGGAACACTGAGCATTGCCCCTGCCCTGTAGGCTCTAAGCTAATTACATGATGATAGGAACCACCACTGGAAGAAATGGAAGCTCTCTAAGAGTAATAAGAACAAATCCCACTCCTGATTGGATCTACCGCTCTCCATATTGACAGAAAGAGGCAGATCCATTACTGAATGTAAATAGTATGGATTTCACTCTCTACTATTCTTCCACACTTATCGAAAGCCTGACATCCAAGGAATGAACAAACAAAACCACTATCAGGAAATAAGCAGAAACAGGCTCAGAGATCTAAATGCTAAGAGTATTAAAGAGGGACTTGCAAAGAAATAGGACTAGTATGTTAAAGGATATCATGCAAAGGAAGGAAAATGTGAATGACCAGATAGGGAATTTTAGCCAGGAGAAGGAAACTAAAAAAGGAGTCGAGAGGAAATTCTATTAATTTTTAAAAATGATATCAGATAGGAATTCTCTTGGTGGGCATATTGGAAGACTAGACAGATAATGAAATAATCAGGGAATTTAAAGAACAATGTATAAAATTACACAAATCTAAACAAGCAAGGGGGTAAGAATGAAAGAAAAAACCAGAATAAATCATAAAGAGCTGTGGGACAGTACAAAAGGGTCTCAAATATATACACACACACACACACACACACACACATACACACACACACACAATCAGGGCCCCAGCATGGGGAGAGAATGAGGCAGAGTACATATTTGAAGAGATAAAGACTGAATTTTTTCAAAAATTAATAAAAAATACATAACAGACACAGGTAGCTCAGAGAAGTTTGAAATGATATGTAAATGATAGATACTATACATCACGCCTACAGAGGTCATAGTCAAACTAATGGAAACCAAAAGTAAGGATAAAATCTTGAGGGCAGTCAGAAGAAAAGTAAAACATTGAAGAGGGAGAAGCAAAGATAAGAATTATACCACAGTGCCTGCGAGCCCACTACACAGCCAGAGACATTAGAGCAACATCTTTAATATACTGAAAGAAAAAAAAAACCTGTCAACCTAGAATTCCATACTGAGGGAAAAAAAAACTTTCAAAATGAAGGGAACTATAAAGACTTTTCTCATGAAAATAAAAGCTCAGGGAGTTATTGCCTGCCGATATGCCAATAATACAAGAAATATTAAAGTTCTTCAGAACAGAAAAATTGTAGGTGAACAATTGGATCTAAGATAAATAAAACAGACCCAAAATGGTAGAAATAAAAGAGATAATACCTGTTAGTTTCTTATGACTGCTATGCCAAATTGCCACAAATTTGGTAGCTTCGAACACCACCACAAATTACTTCTCTTGTGTAGTTCTGAGTCCAGAGGTATGAAATCTGTTTCAGGGAGCCAAAGCCAACATGTGGCCAGGATAGTGCTCCTATAGGAGGCTCTAGGAAAGAATCTATTTCCGGGTCTTTTCTAGCGTCTAGAGGTTCATTCCTTGCCTACTGGAGATCATGAGGCTTTCCTTAATCTTCAAAGATGCAGCATCTCCTTTTTGTGCCTCTGCTTCTGCCCCGGGACCTCTCTATTTGCAATCTCCTTCTGCCTCTCACTTACAAATGTGCTTGTGATGACACTGAGGCCCCAACCAGATAATCTGATATTATTTCCTCATCTAAGGACCCTGAGTTTAATCACAACTACAAAGTCTTTGCCATATAAGGTATCATTCATAGGCTGCTGGGATTAGGATATGAATATATGGGGAGGGGGGTGCATATTCAGACTACCAGAGTACTAAAACACTCTCCACCTCATTTTGTGAAGCCAGCATTATCCCAATACCAAATCCAAACAAAGCTATTTAAAGAAAAGGAAACTATACAGATCAATATTCCTCGTAAGCATAGGGCAAATTATATCCCAACCAAGTGGAGCTTTTATCAAAAAAGTACATTTATCTTGATGAGCACTGAGTAATATATGGAACAGTTGAATCACTATGTTGTACACCTGAAACTAGTAGAACACTATGTTAACTATACTGGAATTAGAATAAATAAAAAATAAAAACGTAAGCTTGGGTCAAGAATTGAAAATCCAAATGATGTGTTCACCACGTGAGCAGGTTAAAAAGGAAAAATATGACCATTTTTTCACAATTCTCAGCTTAGTAAAATTACAATTCAACTTTCTCAAGGATATCTATCAAAAACCTACAAATACCACACTTAATGGTAAAAGACTAGTTTCCCTCTACAATCACAAGTTATTCTATCTCCTCTCAGCACTTCTGTTAAATATTATATTGGAGTTCCTAGGCAAGATTATAAGGCAAGAAAAGATTTAAAAATTCAAAATGAAAAGTAATAAAATTCTTTATTCACAGTCAACATGCTTGTGTTGTATGCTAAAAATTAAAAAAGAAAAAAACTATCCAAAAAGCTACTGGAAGTTAAAATGATAGCAAAGTCACATGAATAAAATAAAAATCAATTGTATTTTCATATAGTAGCAATAAAAATGATTTTTTTTGTCATAGCAAAGGTGAAATGGGATGTACATCTATAATTATATAGGGGCACCTGGAGTGGCTCAGTTAAGCGTCCGACTTCAGCTCAGGTCATGATCTTGCAGTTTGTGAGTTTGAGCCCCACATCGGGCTCTGTGCTGACAGCTCAGAGCCTGAAGCCTGTTTTGGATTCTGCGTCTCCCTCTCTCTCTACCCCTCTCCCACTTTCTCTTTCTCTCTCTCTGATCATTAAACTATTTTTAAATAAAAAATAAATAATATACGTAAGAAATTTATACTAAACACTGTATAACACTCAAAAAACTTAAAGTCCTAAATAAAAGTGGAAGTATACCATGTTCATGTGTAGGAAAATATTGTTAAGATTTCAGTTCTTCTCAAACTTCAAAATCTCAGTAGGCTTTCTTTAAAAGGGAAAGAAAAGGAGAATCTTAGTTCTTAATCTATGCTTCATGATACAGACTAAAATCAACGTGATATATACTTAAATGTAAAATGTAAAACTATTTTAAACCTTAGAATAAAAATTTTGTGATCTTGTTTCAGGCAAAGGTTTTTTAAGCTCATCACTATTAACATCTTGGGGTGGGTTGTGGGGGGGAGCTGTCTGTGCATTGTAGGGAGTTTAGTAGCATCTCTGGCCTCTACACTCAAGACGACAGCAGAAATAACCTCTAGTTGTGACCATCGAAAGTGTCTCTAGACCATTTTTTTCCTGAGCAAAAATATATCCCCAGTCAAGAACCACTAAGTAAATATTTTTATAGAATACATAAATCACTAACCCTAAGCAAAACAAAAACAAAACAAACCCCGGTATTTTAATATCTTCACTCTTTAGGAGACACTTTTAAGAAAATGAAAATCAAGTCACAGATTGGAGAAAAATATTTGCAAAACATATCTGATGAAGAGTTTGTATCTAAAATAAATAATTCAACTCAAGAGGAAGATAACATATTTGAAGAGATATTGCAATATCATTAATCACCAAGGAAACACAAAGTCAACTACAATAACTACAACTATAACTTCATACCTATTAGACTGGCAGAATTAAAAATAAAAATACAAAGTGCTAGCTAGGATACTAGGCAACTGAAATTCTCATACAACGCTGGTAGGAATGTAACACTCTGGAAGAATCACCACTTTGTACAATAATTGGGCAGTTTGTTAGAAATTTAAACACACACTTAATTTCCTTACCCCATCTAAATGAAAATATGTATCCACAGAAAGAGCTGTATGTGTGAATAGTAACTTTATTCATAATAACCAGTCTGAGAAAAAAAGTCTACGTGTCTACCAACTGGAGAATAGCAAAATGAACCATGGCCCATCCACTCAAGATAAGAGTCAGAAAAAAAAAAAAAAAAAAGGAATAAGCTACTGATATATGGAAACAATATGAATGAATCTCAGGAGCATTATGCTACATGAGAAAAGACAGGACCAAAGACCATATTCCACCTAGATGGCATTATGAAAAAAGGCAAAGTCATAGAAACAGAAATCATATCGGTAGTTAAGGCTACCCTTGGGTACCCCAAGAAACAAGAAAAAAGTAACTTCTCAAGAGAGGTTAAAGGCCCTACATTGTGGGTTCTAACAAGAACAGATGCAGGGATTCCATTTATTCAATAAATATTTTGTGTGCGCCTGTTTTGTGCAAGGACTCAGTTTGTAGAGAGTCAAAATACAGTGTACAGTCTGTGTTCTCATGGAGCCAACAGAGAAGGCCAGTAAGAAAGCAGAAGAGGGTCACATGATAAAGAGGCTCTAGATGGAGAAATACCTTTCAATATGGTGATCCAGGAAGGCAGAGGTTATAGAACAAGAAATCAACCACACCAAGCTACGGAGAAAAGGTGTTCCATTTGGAGGGAGCAGAAAATGCAGGGGACCAGGGGAGGTTAGTTAGCTCGCTGTTTTCAAGAAATAGAAAGATTAGTCTGGTTGAAGGATATTGAGGGACAAAAGGGTAAGATACTAGGTGAGAAAGGTATACAGAGTCTTGCAGAGGCAAGAAAAATTTCAATTTTACTAAAATTACAAGGGCTATTCATGTTCATATGGCCACATACAGACTCACACATTTGGAGAAACCTAAAACACATGAATTGTAGCATAAACAATTACTTCTACATATAGGGAAGTGCATCTTGAAAGTAAAGGTTCTTCTCTCATTGCACAGCCGAAAGAGGGTGGCTCAGTCAGTTGAGCATCGGACCTTGGCTCACGTCATGATCTCACAGTTTGTGAGTTTGAGCCCCGCGTTGGGCTCTGTGCTGACAGTTCAGAGCCTGGAGCCTGCTTCAGATTCAGTCTCTCTCTCTCTCTCTCTCTCTCTCTCTCACTCACTAAGTAAATAAACATTAAAAAAAGATTCAGACAGTTTGGGGATAAATTAGAACTCTAGCTCTTACTAGTCATATGACTTTCTAGGACCTTAATTTTATCATCTAATAGTGGAGATAGTAAATACAATTCTGTTTTTTTACCTTGCAGAGCTCTTATATGGAATAATTAATCATATGGAAATACTATGTAAAGAATTAATTCCCTTAAAAGATATAAATTATTATATCTCATGAGCATTCTTATAGAATATTGTGTGGTTGATTCTGATACAATATAGTACATGTTTCTGCTACAGTAACCACAGATAGCCAACTTTTAGTATCCTTGCTAATTGAGAAAATTATTCAGGTAATACAAAATTTGTTTTATTTCCCTCTGAAATAGATTATATTTTATAGCATATTGGCTTTATAATTATGTTTAGCCAGAGTTCTTACATAATTTGCAGGCTTCTGAAAATGAACATTTCCAAAACTGAACTCATTATCCTTCCATGATACGAGTCTTGTTATTTCATAAATGCCTTGGTCGGCATTACGCTGTGTACCTATCACCCAAAGTAGAAATACTTAAACTCGGGGCGCCTGGGTGGCTTAGTCGGTTAAGCGTCCGACTTTCGCTTAGGTCATGATCTCGCGGTTCGTGGGTTCGAGTCCCGCGTCGGGCTCTGTGCTGACTGCCGGCTCGGAGCCTGGAGCCTGTTTCAGTCTGTGACTCCCTCTCTCTCTGACCCTCCCCTGCTCACGCTGTCTCGCTCTCTCTCTCCTAGAAATAAAACATTATAAAAAAAAAAAAAAGAAATACTTAAACTCTGTGCCCATTATCCCTACATAAGCCAACCAAAGCTTCTCACTTAGACACCTCTTGTAAATTTAGACCCTTCCCTCATTTCCATAGACTGATCTTCCTTGGAAACCTCATCACCTGTCTGGAAGACCAAGAATTGCTATTATTTCTGGAGTATTCATTATGTGCCAGGCACTATATTTACAATCTTCAGACTGCCCATGAAGAAGGTACTGTTTATGACTCAGTTTATAAATGGGGAAACCAAGGCACAGAATGTTTAAGCACCCTTCCCAATGTCATAAAGCTGATCAATGGCAGGGCAAAGATGACAACCCCCCCTACACACACACACACACACACACACACACACACAGTGAGTCTGAGTCTAGAGACTAAATACATAAAGCCTCCTCTGTGCCAAGTTCTAGATCACTTAACTTCCCCCACACCCCGGACTTCCCTCCACATGACCGCCACAAAACTTTCTTCCAAAAACAAATCTGATCTTGTGATTTCTCTGCTTTTAATAACATCCTAGGAGCCCATCATGGCCTTCAGGAGACACTTCCTAACATGAAAACTCAGGGCCTTCACCACTTAGCCCAAATCCCCTTTCTCACCTATCGTCAGAGCCCATCATGCACCCACTGCCCTGTAGTCCTGGTCCCGGAGATTTCCAAAAAGTGTCAATTCCAGGCCTCCCAGCCTCTGCAAATGTTGTTTTCCTACTGGAAAAGACACTCCCCTATTTCTCTGCGCCTGCCCGTCTGACTTTAAGATACAGATCAAATAGCACTCAACCTCAGTTTTATCATTATTCACTGGGCATAATTAGTCTCTTCAACTCCCAAGGGAACTACAAGGACCAAGTGCTATTATTTAAAATTACTCTAAGACCAAACTCCTCATGTGGTAGGGGAGAAGCAAAGCTATTCAACTAGAAGGTTTGACGGTCTTCCCCACTCCCTCCAATCAGCCTTGGAAGGAGGAGGATTCACAGCCTTCCTTTTCTTGGACTGAGGAGGGCAAACATGGGAAGGCTAAGGGAGACACTGAACCAGTCAAGATGTCAGAGTTTTTGAGGGTTTGTATCAAAAAAGGAGGGGTTACTGTAACCTATTTATGTATGTGCTGACCGATAACAGTCAGAAAGCAGAGGACAAACTGCGGATTGTTTGGACGTGTTTTATATATTCTCAGTCATGCCTTCTCGAGATAAAACTAGTTCTTTAAATGGTTTGGGGGGTTTTCTTTTCCTTTTCCCTTCCCCCCTCCCCAAGAAAAGCACTGTGGGTGAGCCATGGGAGATTGTGGCGCTGAAGGGAGATTACCTCATGTCCTGCTACGTTCTGCTTTGAGGTATGATAAACACAGGGTGGAGGCGTCTCCAATTGTGATTTATTTCGCAATTCCAATTATTTGTTTTTGAGAAAGAGAGCAGAGGCACTCGAGCAGGGGAGGGGCAGAGAGAGAGAAGGGCTTGGAGGGAGTGCTCGGTGCAGTCAGCACAGAGCCTAAGGCAGGGCTCAATCCCAGGAACCGTTGGGATCATGACCTGAGCTGATATCAAGAGTCAGATGGGACGCCTGGGTGGCTTAGTCGGTTGAGCGTACGACTTTTGCTTAGGTCATGCTCTTGCGGTTCGTGGGTTCGAGCCCCGCGTCGGGCTCTGTGCTGACTGCCAGCTCAGAGCCTGGAGCCTGTTTCGGTCTGTGACTCCCTCCCTCTCTGACCCTCCCCTGCTCACGCTGTATCTCTCTCTCTCTCTCTCTCCCCTAGAAATAATTTATTAAAAAAAAAAAAAAAAAAAGGAGTCTGACTTCGGCTCAGGTCATGATCTCACGATTCATGGGTCCAAGCCCCACGTCGGGCTCTGTGCTGACAGCTAGCTCAGAGCCTGGAGCCTGTTTCAGATTCTGTGTCTCCCTCTCTCTGTGACCCTCCCCTATTCACGCTGCCTCTCTCTCTCAGAAATAAAACGTTAAACATTAAAAAAAAAAAAAAAAAGAGAGAGAGAGAGATGCTTAACCAGCTGAGTCACCCAGGTGCCCATTTGGGTTTCTGGCTGAGGCTTCTGTGAAAGACATGTCAATATAAGACCACCAAGCAGATGGGATTTAAACAGCTCACCGCTTATGGGGTTAAGTCCCCCTTTATTCCTACCTTGCAGGTAAATGCTCTCTTATCTCTGCTTGCAATGGACTTTATTCCCTGGTTCCGGTGTAACTTGCTAAAACACAGCGTCGTCATGTTAACATGACTCACACACATGCTTTCCCTGTAGACGGCAAGTGCCTCAATGACAAAGATTAACTAATATTTACCTTCATATTCCTGGTATCTTCCACGGTTTCCAGCCCTCGTTGCCTGAAAGATGCAAATCCCAGGACAACACATAGTTCACTTTCTCCATCTCTAATTCCTTTTATTACAAGTGTCCACAGAGAGGTCTTTATGTTCCTGTAGCTCATTTGTTAGTTCTAATATTCATCAGAAGTCATGCTTTTACAGAAAAGGAAGTGAGGACTTCACCAGGAAACAAGAGTTCTGAGGTCTAGAACCACCTCAAGCCAGCGAGGATCTCTAGACGGGTCCACCCATGCCCTGAGCTTCCGTCAGTTCCTCACTAGCAACGGAGAAATTAGGACTCAATGATCTTTATGGATTTTTAAGCTCTAAAATTCAGTGTCCCTTAGCAATACTTGGCCCTTCATGCCTCTGGCAGGGGCCACAAAGGGCGTGGGGGCAAAACAAAACAAAAAAAGTTTCTAGAAGGGAGACGTTTTCACTTCACTCGAGTTTGTTTTCCTTGGACCACTGCTGTTGCCTCTTGCTCTCCTCAGCGGAAAGCTCTGCTCTTCATACCTGATCAGGTGTCTCCAAGAGACACAAAGGCCAGAGAGAATGCAAAATGATTTGCAAAGAAGCCAAAAGGGGAATTCTGTAACTGTGTATTTTTCCACTCCGTTCTAATTTAAAACCACTTACAAGTGACAATTCCCAACCTGAGGCAGGTGCCTCGTGGTAGCTCATTATACCCTGGGGACCCCGTGTAAATCTTTTTTTCTGAGAACAGCTATTGTCTTCCAAGGAAACGCTTTTAGCATAATGGCAGGCTGAATAGAACATTGCTTTTGTGAGAATAATTTTAAGAAAAAGAAAGAGAAAGGTATTCTTTAGCAACTACAAATGCAGCTTCTTGCCTCCCCCACCTCAGGCCCTCCTGGAAAGAGCTGTGTGTGAGCCATGGGAGGCTGTGCTGGTGGAGCGAGATTACCTCACCTCTGGAGACGTACAAAGGTTATGCTCTGCTCTCCTAGGGTAGGATAAATGCAGGGTGGAGGTGTCTCCAACTGCAAAAAAAAAAAAAAAATGTCCTCCCCCTCCCCTCCACCTTTGTTGCCTCCTGACTTCTCACAAGTCAGTGAGTCAGGCGGTGACGAGTCACTTCAAGAATGAGAGTTTCTAATAAGAGAACTGCATCTTCCCCTCAGAAGATTCCCACAAATTAATTCCTCCTCTTGAGAACAGACAAGACAATACTGTTACAGGGTTTGCATGCACCCATGACCAAAGGGGGTGGGGGGTGGGATCGGCAATAAAGCTCCTGAAAAACAAAACAAAAAAATGAACCATCCACCACAGAGGTGTAGCTCCCTAGACTAAAAAGGGACCCAACTTCCTCAGGGCTGAAATGGGGATTTAGAATGAGGTCACGAGGGACAGGTGGAGAAAATGGAAAAGTCAACAAAATGGCGGTGGGCTTTAATAAACAAGCAGCATGTTCTGTTGGTGTACTTTTCTGGGGAATCTCCCAGTGAAGGGCAGATACCTAAGGAGAAAGCCACCCTAGATCTCTCGGTTAGAGGCCTGGGGTCTCCTCCTTGGCCACCCCCGGCCACCCTGGTGGGCGCAGGTTGGTTATTTACCTTTAGTAAGCCTTAACTTTGCCATCTGAAAAATGGCGAGAATTACAAGTGTAGGAAGGCCCAGGATAGCAGACTCACCCCTTCCGTAAGAACCAGAAAGCAGGCCTGGTTTAGGGAATGGCTGAGCCCCAGAGACACAGGACCATCCTCTCCAGGCTTCTCACCCTCGTCCGCTAGGATTTGAGTAAACAATGACCTTCGGTTCATGGGGCGCCCGTGTGGCTCAGTCGGTTACGCGTCTGACTCTTGGTCATGATCTCACAGTTTGTGAGTTCAAGCCCCACATTGGGCTCTGTGCCTCTCTCTCTGCCCCTCCCCCACTCATGTGCACATTCACTCTCTCTCAAAATAAACAAACATTAAAGAAAAACAATGACCTTCAGTTCAAATCCAAAAAGTCAACAACACACACACCCCATCCCTGAAAAGCACATAAACTTAAAATAAGGCTTCTCCACTCTACTTGGAAGTTGCATATTCCGAGCATCTGATACTCAAAGTACTATTAACTCAAAGCCCATTAACACTTAAGATACTAAGGATTTAAACATGCAAAGTGTAATCATGCTGGAACACCATTAGCCAATGGAGCCTAGTCTCAGAAAGCACTAGAAACGACCTCCTGGATCGACCTTGCCTTCCAAACCTGTCCCCAGACCTGCTCACATGATGCCTTTTCCACTCCAACCTGGTGGAGCACCCACTCCATTCTCTTGGATGCTGTTCACGCCTCACTCACACTCTGCTCTCCACATTCCAAAGGTCCAGGGCTCCTTTGACATCTGGAATCCTTCCAGTCAGGAAGGGCCTGGACCTGCTAATTCCCCGAATCCTCACCCACCAGGAGCCTAAAGCTAGAATGAGCTGTATGTCCTTTGTAATGGCTCCTTTTATCATCAATTTCTCGTCAAGCCTGTCTCCTCTGTAATGATTTCAGGGACAATCTCTCAGAAAATCTTCCTGCTCACCGTCCCACTGAAAAGGGCAGACAGTGACTTTGCTCTTGGAGCTCTGCCAGCATCCTGGCTCGGGGGGCTCAGATCTCAAAGTGTAAAGTGAGCCTCTCTGGGGAGCACTGTGAGCACCCATCCTCAATTCTCCAGACACCCATGAAAGATGCACCAGGGAAATTGAGCTACCGGTGAGCTGAAAATATAGTTACCGAGAAAATAAGGCTAAATATTTCCAGGAAAATACATTTTTTTAAAAAAAATTTGTAATGTTTTTTTATTTTTGAGAGACAGAGAGAAAGCACAAACAGGGGAGGGGCAGGAAGAGAGGGAGACACAGAATCTGAAGCAGGCTTCAGGCTCTGAGCTGTCAGCACAGAGCACGATATGGGGCTCAAAGCCATAAACTGTGAGCTCATCACCTGAGCTGAAGTCAGACGCTTAACCGACCGAGCCACCCAGGCGCCCTGGAAAATATCTTTCTAAAAAAAATACTTTTGAAAAACACACCAAGGGGCACCTGGGTGGCTCGGTCGGTTAAGTGGCCGACTTCAGCTGAGGTCATAATCTTGTGGTTTGTGAGTTCAAGCCCCACATCAAGCTCTGTGCTAACAGCTGAGTGCCTGGGGCCTGCTCCGGATTCTGTGTCTCCCTCTTTCTCTGCCCCTCCCCTGCTCAGGTTCTGTCTCTGTCTCTCAAAAATAAATGAAGGTTAAAAGAAATTTTTTTAAATAAAAATACATCAAATCACATTATCCTTCTAGGAGACTGTCTAGAGCCCGGACCCCCAGAAGGAGTAAAAGTAACCAATACATTGTCCTTGATAATCTCCAGTCCAGGACTTTGGGCCAGACCACCAGGGGACCAGTCTCCAGCAAGGGACCTACCTTATGCCTGGGCCCCAGAGCCACGCTGTTATGTCTGACACTTGATGACTGCAGTGATAATCCTATGCAATGGAAAGAATGTCTTCCTTCACACAAAACATTGCCTTATTAGGAGAGAGGGTCAGCTGCTGCACCAGAAACTCGCAAAATCCCAGCTAAATACGCTGGACCTGGCCCCGCCCCTGGGAGGGAGGCAAGCGGTGAGATCACTGAGGCTCACCTGGAGGGGGCCGGCAGGCAAGCAAGACTTGAGCTGCTGGCTCCCTTGATGTTTTCTCCTCCTAAAACAATGCATCACACTTTGCGGTTCGAAGGAAATTAAGTGGGTTTGTTACTGATTTACAGGCATGGTTAATTGCAATTTGGAGGGTAGGCAGTGGTTATGCTGTGCGGGATATTTCTTCTCTCTGAAACACAACTGTGGCACATGTCCATATACGTGTATCACAATCTGCGGAGAAAATTGCTTCTTCTTCAAGCCCAGAATCTGTAGCTCAGGGTCTGAGACCACGTTCCCAGCGCTGCAGCCCAGCTGCACAATCTCAGCTGCCTACTGGGATCCGGGGAGGAGTCGGAATCTTTTCCTCGCCCTCCTTCCTGCCATAGCAGCTGAAGCATCCACCATGGAAAGGCTTGCACGGAGTTGGGAAGGGAAAATAAAATTCACCCTGAGCAGGAAGAGGGTAAGACGTCTGTCTGGTTGTGGGTCAACTCAGTGTAACTTGCTTTAACAACTAGGCCGGTTCCTAATAATGAGAGGACACCAAACAGAGAGGACGGAAAGTTCTGGTTCTGAGTGGAACCTGAATGGTAATGTTGAACACCTGTTGGAATGACTGAGCGAAGACATCTTTTGCGAGTACTGCAATCAGAGTAACAAAATAGGAAACAAGGTACCACCACTGACCAGGTTAGTTAACCCCCCTGAGCCCTGCTTACCTCATCTGTAAAATGGACGACTTCAACCACCATAACAAAAGATACCAACCAGCTGCATAGTCCATACAAATAAGTCCATGTAGGGCTAAGCATTTGACTTTGGATCAGGTCATGATCTCGAGGTTCATGAGTTTGAGCCCCACACTGGGCTCTGTGCTGACGGCTCAGAGCCTGGAGTCTGCTTCAGATTGTGTCTCCCTCTCTCTCTGCCCCTCCCTTGCTCAAACTGTCTCTGTCTCTCTCAAAAATAAACTTCGAAAAAAAATTTTAATAACAATTTAAAAATACAGACTGTACTACCAAAGCAGGTTACAACTCATCTTGCACGACTTGGCAGTAGAGACGCTAGCATGATCAGGTCACTAGCCTTTGTCACATTGTAGCTGATGACCTCAGATTAGTCCCAGGCCCGGCTCCAGAATTTGCAGGGCGCACTGCAAAATGAAAATGCAGGGCCCCGTGCTCAAAACCATTTTTTCTTTTTTTTTAATGTTTCATTTATTTCTAGGAGAGAGAGAGAGACAGCGTGAGCAGGGGAGGGTCAGAGAGAGAGGGAGTCACAGACTGAAACAGGCTCCAGGCTCCGAGCCGGCAGTCAGCACAGAGCCTGACGCGGGGCTCGAACCCACGAACCTCGAGATCATGACCTAAGCGAAAGTCTGACGCTTAACCGACTAAGCCACCCAGGCGCCCCTCAAAACCATTTTTGAGCCGATAAACAAAGCACGTGGCCCTTCCAAGCACGGGATCTGTGCCCCTGTGCATCCGGCACACCTATGAAAAGTCACTCTCACTAGTCTTTTCTCGTGGGGCACAGCCCTGGCTTACTCAGGGTCCAGCTCGAGGACTGTCACTTGCAAGTCTATTGTGTCAAAAGGAACGTGAACTGCAGGCGTCGCACCATCATCCGGGCCCTCCCCACGCCTGCCCGGCTGGCAGCTGAACAACAGCTCTTTAGATGAACAACAGCTGACGTACCAACACGTGTGGAGGAGGGAAAACTACCATAACACACGAGAGGATGCACTTCGGATCACAGATCCTACGCAGCAGTCAGAAGCCAGCCTCCTTTGATTCATACAAAGGTCCTCTAAGATTTCTTTTTTTTTTTAACTGAGCTATTTCAGAGTGGCAAATTATTTAGGGGCCTTTGCCATGTCTCCAGTCCTCAAAGCAGGAATGATCTTTCTAGTTATGACACCAGCTAAATCACCTGGGTCAGCATAGGAAACGCCGTGAGAGCAGAGGGAATCCCTCCCATAATGTACATTGGGTCCTGCCCGGTTCCTATTTAGAAACTGTGACAGGTCAGAACACAGGCTCACACAAATCCACTTACGTAAATAATTGTTCAGTCAAGGTCGCGCTAGAAAATAACTGCCGTCTCTAACTTCCAAAAATGGCTCACGTGCAAGCAGAGGACTCCATGACTGTTGCAGAAATTGCTCTTAAATTCATAAAACACGTGAAAGAAGTTTTTGGAAAAATCCCTTTTTATTCATTAAAGCCTTTTAGGGCTTCATTAATTCAGATGGGATAATCAGTTGTTGATTAGCCAGGTTGTTAAGCATCCATTGTCAGATGCTGATGGGATGTGAGAAATTACATTTCGCATCCACCAGAGTCACCTGAATGCAGTTAGCACTTCATCAGGTAAGGCTGCATCTTCTGGGGGTAAATTAGCCAGATCTTTACTCCCCAGTCTTTTCTTTCATTTCGCAAACTCTTCTATATTGCAAAGCCCTCCTCATTCTGTTTGGTGGTTTATCTTGCCTTTCTAAGGACTAAAATATGTCAGAAGTCAACTTTCAAAGCTAATTGATTACAGGTAAGTCAGATTTGTGCTCAGGGCTCTGATGTTACAGGGGCACCTATGTGTGCATATGCATGTGTGTTGGTTTGGTCTGACACTTCTTGGCTAGAGCCTCCTCCACATTGTCAGCCCTTCAGATCCAAAGGATATTCCAGTCATTGAGGGGATTCTTCAGCCAGTGCTCCAAAACTCCACTTCCTTCCTTTCCAGCCCTTGTCTGGCCTTGGGAAGGGTATAAAGGTAGTGAGTGTGGGGAGGAGGGGCCCTAGATTTGAGGTGGGAAAATGTGACTCCAGGCCTGGCTCTGTTTTAGGAGAGGAAGTGACTGTCACCAGTAAACTGTTCTCAATTCAACAAGTCTTCATCTCCCTGACAATTTGCAATTTATTTTTTTCTCCCTTTAACAACAGAGCAACATTAATATTTACTCTTTGTGCTGTACCGAGACTTAGAAATGCATTTCTATAAAGATAAACTGGGGGTGCCTGGGTGGCTCAGTTGGTTAAGCGTCTAACTTTGGCTCAGGTCTTGATCTCATGGTTTGTGGGTTCAAGCCCCGAATTGGGTTCTGTGCTGACAGCTCAGAGCCTGAAGCCTGCTTCAGATTCTGTGTCTCCCTCTCTCTCTACCCCTCCCCCACTCATGCTCTGTCTCTCTCTGTCTCAAAAATAAATAAAAACTATAAAAAATCATAAAGATAAACTGGCCCTCAACCCTTATGGAGCTTCTGATCTCAAAGTGACAGGAAGCTTCCAAGGCTGCGAGAACACCCCATAACCACCAAATCCTCAAAGAAGGTTGTTGTTTTTGACTCACGGAACTGCTCTAGATGGTCAGCGCTATTGGATTCAGGCATGGCCGTGATGGTCACCAGCGGACATGAATTCCCTCCCAGCGTCTGGCAGAGAATGTCCTGGCGGAAGTAGACCTGGTTGGGGTTCACGCTTTTTTCCAGGATGTCAAGGTGAGTCTGGAGCAGAGATGAAGCAGAAGTGATTGTTATTCATGAAATGTTTTGACAATAGCAGTAGAAAACATCAGCAAAGCTTATATTCATATAACTCCTTACAGGCTAGAAGTACATTTATTCACCTAATGTGCTCGATATTGGCATTAAGTGATTAAAAAGGGGGTGATTCCTACTAGGTAGGATAAGTTCAGGGAGCTGAACAGGAAACAGATTCTGCACATGTCTACACAATAGAATATCTGTTTCCAGGTGGCACTGCAAGCAAGAGGCAGGGCAGACACAAAGTTTCCCATCGCTAAGCCATGGAAAGGATATGGCTGCCATGAAGAGACAGCACGCCCAGGGTGCTAGGAGACAGAGAGCTTCAGCGGCACGAGGAACATAAAGAACACTGTGATACATTGAAGGACAGGACAAAGCATGATCTGGGGGGGATGTGAAGTAAAGAGAACAATGACCTGGGGGTGGCTAATTCTCCCGACCCTACCTTCCCATTCAAACACTTATTTAAATCATGTAAAGACAGAAATGGAATAGTCATTGAAACTAAGACCCTTGGTCAACACTCTTTACGACTCCTGATCATATTTTCTTTTTTTTTTTTTCCCTTCAGAGAGAGAGAGACAGCGTGAGCAGGGGAGGGTCAGAGAGAGAGGGAGTCACAGACTGAAACAGGCTCCAGACTCTGAGCTGGCAGTCAGCACAGAGCCCAACGCGGGGCTCGAACCCACGAACCGCGAGATCATGACCTAAGCGAAAGTCGGACGCTTAACCGACTAAGCCACCCAGGCGCCCCTCCTGATCATATTTTCACTAGCTTGAACTGTGGGATTAATCAGGAAGAGGTGAAGAG
>NW_024080900.1:1800720-1897631 GCF_003009895.1 Hyaena hyaena | reverse complement strand
CTTGATCCATTCATCTGTTGATGGACACTTAGGCTCTTTCCATGTTTTAGCTATTGTGGAGAGTGCTGCTATGAACATTGGGGTACATGTGATCCTATGCCTCAGCATTTCTGTATCCCTTGGGTAAATTCCCAGCAGTGCTGTTGCTGGGTCATAGGAGATTTCTATTGTTAGTTTCCTGAGGAACCTCCACACTGTTTTCGAGAGGGGCTGCACCAGTTTACATTCCCACCAACAGTGTAGGAGGGTGCCCGTTTCTCCACATCCTCGCCAGCATCTAGAGTTCTCTGATTTGCTCATTTTAGCCACTCTGACTGGCGTGAGGTGGTATCTCGGTGTGGTTTTGATTTGTATTTCCCTGATGATGAGGGATGCTGAGCATCGTTTCGTGTGTCTGTTGGCCATCTGGATGTCCTCTTTGGAGAAGTGTCTGTTCATATCTTCTGCCCATTTCTTCACTGGGTTGTTTGTTTTTCGGGTGTGGAGTTTGGTGAGTTCCTTATAGATTTTGGATATTAACCCTTTATCTGATATGTCATTTGCAACTATCTTTCCCCATTCTGTTGGTTGCCTGTTAGTTTTGTGGGTTGTTTCCTTTGCTGTGCAGAAGCTTTTAATCTTGATGAGGTCCCAATCGTTTATTTTTGCTCTTGATTCCCTTGTGAAAAGCTCAAGTTTTTATCACCATCAAGTAGGCATCAGGGCCAAGCAGAAACTGCCCACCTTGTTCCTTTGAGAAATAACAAGCCTGTTAGGGACATGAAACAAATATGAATCCTATGAAAATATGTATAAAATGTTCATAAAATATATCGTGAAAAGGGAACAGTATCCTCGGAAAGTAAAGGATGTGCTTAAGTGTGGAAAGCATTCACTGTAGAAGTGGTAGGCAGACAAATGGCTCTCCCAAAGGTCTATTCCCTAATCTTTGGAACCTATAAATATGTTACCTTCCATGGCGAAAGGGATTTTGCAAATATATTAAGGATTAAGGTCTACTTGAGATGGGGATTTTCTACTGCATTAATTTGCTGAGGCCAATCTAATCGCAAGTGCTTAAAAGCAGGCGATTTCTCCCATCAGCAGAGAGCCAGAGACAGCAGTATGAGGACTCAGGCTGTCATTGCCACCTTTGAAGATGGAGGAAGCACGTCAAAAGCCAAGGACCATGGTGTCCTCTAAGACCTAGAAAAGGCAAGAAAATGGATTCTTCTCCAAAAGCCTCCAGAAGGAACACAACCCCAACACCTTGATTATGTCCCAGTGAGACCCATGTTGAACTAACCTAAAGAGCTATAAACAAAACAAAAGCTTGTTGTTTGAGCCACTAAGTTTGCAACAGTTTGTTAGAGCAGCAACAGAAAATTAATACACAAATAAACAAGAAAAGAACTGTCTAACAAAAAATGTTAGCGTCTGGGTAAAAATAGACTAAAACCTATTGTACTCTATTGAAATATCTGGGTTTCAAGGAGAAAGAAAAAGTCCCAAGGAAAGAAAGATTCCCAGATGAACTCAGCCTTGGGAATAGCTAAAACTTGACCCTGAGTCATTTTCTCTTTACAGTTGAAACCCCAAGTTATCTGCCCACACATGGCCTACTGACTTTACCACTCCCCGTCTGCCTCAACATAACTTTACTAGTCTAGGAAAGTCTTGCCCAGGAAAATATAAATCACAAATAAATGTATTGTTCATTCCAGGAAATGAACTTCAACAAGAAGTGCTTCAACAGAAAGCAACAACTGACTCTGATTCAAGACTCAAGGAGCCCCTGTCCTCAAGATTCTTGCCTATAGTGTCCCTCAATCTTAAACCACTGTGTCAGGATCTTTACCCAATGCTAATCAACCCCCACATTTAAAAAAAATCTTTATTTATTTTGAGAGAGAGAGAGAGAGTGCATACACACACATAAGCAGGGGAACGGCAGAGAGAGAGAGAGAGAGAGAATCTCAAGCAGGTTCCAGGCTGTCAGCGCAGAGCCCAAAGCAGAGGTCTAACTTATGAACTGTGAGATCATGACCTGAGCCAAAATCAAGAGTCAGCACTCAAACAACTGAGCCACTCAGAGGCCCCTAAATAACCTTCTTTTAATAAGACTTTTGTAAAAAAAAATTTTTAATGTTTTATTTCTAAGAGAGAGACAGCATGAGCAGGGGAGGGTCAGAGAGAGAGGGAGACATAGAATCCAAAGCAGTCTCCAGGCTCTGAGCTGTCAACACAGAGCCTGACGCGGGGCTAGAACCCATGAACTGTGAGATCATGACCTGATCTGAAATTGGATGCTGAACCAACTGAGCCACCCAGGCGCCCCTTAATAAGACTTTAAAGACTTAATAAATATCTCACCTTTTCCCTACCCCTTTGAGATATTATGAAGACCCTGTCACATTCTTCCTTGTCAAATATATTAGTTTCCTCTCGCTCCTATAACAAATTGCCACAAATTTAGTGGATTGAGGCAACACAAATTTATTGCCTTACAGTTCTGGAGGGTTAGAAGTCCAAATTGGGCCTTATTGGGCAAAAGTCAAGGTATTGGGAGAATTACACTCCTGGAAGCTCTAGAGGATAATTCATTCCCTTGCCTTTACCAGCAAGTAGAGGGCACCTGCGTTCCTTGCCTCACGCTGCCTTCCTCCATCTGCAGAGCCAGGAATCCATAATTCCCACCTCTGCTTCAATGGTCACATCCTCTTCTCTGGCCCTGATGCTTCTGTCTCATTCTGTCATGTTTGAGGACCCTTGTGATTACACTGTACCTGACCTGATAATCTAGGACAATCTCCCCATCTCAAGACCCTTAACTCGATCACATCTGCAAAATCTCTTGTACTCTGTAAATTAACATCTTCACAAATTCCAGGGATTAAAATGAAAGTATCTTCGGCTGGTGGTGGGGGCAGGCTGAGTAAGGGGAGCCATTATTTTACCCAACACACCAAGGGAAGCAATAAACTCAGGTCTGTATTAGAAACACGTTGCTCTGGTGATATTTCTGGGACAAGCATTTGACACAATAAAGGAATCAGAAGAAGCATGTCTATCCCAGATTCAAGAGAAGAATGCAGCTGAGGCCCATGTACCCAACCAAACCTTTGTACTTCATTCTTGTGATTGTTCATCAAGTAATGAGTACCAGGTATTATTGAGATGCCCTGTGCTGTTGATACTGAGGTAGTCATCCCCCCCCCCGCCCCCCGCTGCAAGGAGACAAAGTAACTAAGGAAGCGTACATACCAATATACACAAACCAAAAGGTCTATGTAGCTAGCTAGCTATGAACATGGAAGAAACCCCAGGGCAGATGGTTTCCTAGGCTAAGGTTAGCTTCATCTCTCAAGACCACATGCGTCCCTAGTCAAGAGTGATTAGGGCAAAAGAAGCTGTGCCTGGGAGTCCAGAGACCTTCACTGAGCCCTTTCCATGTATGCTGTGTGGTTGTTTGGCCTGTGTCCTTTCTCAAGGATGAGTCAGTTTGGCTCTGGTAAAGCCTAGTCTTGTGTGTTTGCCAATCTAACTAAAATCAACATGGCTCCTCCTTATTGAGAAGAATGGGGGATTGTGCCCTACAATGAGGATTCTTTTTAAAAGGTGGGCATGTTTATTTGTGCATGTAGATAATCCTATAAATGTACAAACACATACATACAAAAACTCACCCTTGGGTCTTACTTCCTTCTGCAATATTAGATGCCAGAGGGAAAGGATTCCTGCTTAGTGTTTGAAAGTAGGAAAGATTGTTACCCAGTAAACCTACCATCAGCCAAGTGTTTGCTCATGTGCAAATGTGGCACATTCACATGTGCAACGGCTCAGAAAACACATCACCTTATCCCTCCTGAAAATAATAACTTGAAGACATACTGCCCCAAATCAAACTAACAATATAAAAGGACAGTCCAGTTAAACAAGTCCTGAGTCTACACAACTATTGAAACTTGGTTAATATGTAATACAAATAAAATAATACAAATATAAAATAACAATACAATTACATAAAGCAAATATAAATATAATACAAATATAATAATACCATTATAAAAATAATTATGTAAGGAGAAAATACATCTTATCAAATCCTAATAATATCATCATCTGGTTCTAAAATGAAATTATAAAGAGTTGTGCAAGGAAAGAATTAAGTAAAACAAAATATGAACTTTTTGAACTTTCAGACTTAGTAATATTATATAATCCTTAAAAATGGAAAGGCAATATAGCAAGATCACTAAGAAGGTAGACTCTTATGTCAAACTGCCTAGAATCAAGTTTGGGCTGTGGGTTCTGGAAAAGTTATGTAAATTCTGTACTTTACCTCTTTGTGACTCAGTTTTCTCATCTTTTAAATGTGTATAAAAATACCCACCTCATCCAGTGGTTGCTATTTAGCCATATATGTGTGAAAAGTGCCTGTCATATAGGAAACACTCAATTTTACTTGTTATTATTGATAAATAGAGGTTCAAAAATGTTTTTTATTAGTTATTTATTTATCTTTTTTTTTTTTATTTGAGCGAGAGTACACCTGAGCAGTGGAGGGAGGGAGGGAGGGAAAGAGAGAGAAGGAATCCCCAGTAAGTTCCATGCTAAATGCAGAACCCAAAGTAGGGCTCTATTCCATGACCCTGGGATCATGACTGAGCCAAATTCAAGAGTCAGACATTCAACCAACTGAGCCACCCAGGCATCCCCAAATGTTTTTTGAAGAACAAAAAGGGAAACACTAATTGAATTATAGATACTAAGGAGAAAAAAAAAATCAAAGAAAATATGGTCGGTCCATGTTTCGTAAGAAATAGAGAGTGAGGGAGGGAAAAAGAGAGAAAATGAAAGAAAGAAAGAAAGAAAGAAAGAAAGAAAGAAAGAAAGAAAGAAAGAGAGAGAGAGAGAGAGAGAGAGAAAGAAAGGGAAAAAGAAAGAGAAAGAAAGAAAGAAAGAAAGAAAGAAAGAAAGAAAGAAAGGAAGGAAGGAAGGAAGGAAGGAAGGAAGGAAGGAAGGAAGGAAGGAAGGAAAGAGGGAGCGGGAGGGAGCGAGGGAGGGGAAAGGGAAGGGAAAGGAAGAAGGAAGGGAGAATGGGAGAGGAAGGAAAGGAGGGAAAGAGACAGGAAGGAGGGAAAGAAGGAAGGGAACAAGAGAGACAGAAAGAAAGAAAAGCAAAGAAGCATGGAAAATAGCATAAAATCAAAATGACAGAAGTAACATCCAAAATGGTTGTAAGGATTAAACAGCCTTATTAAGTTACAAAACCTTTCAGATTCATTTTTTTAAAATCACATTGCATATTGTATATAAAAATACTTTCAGAGAAAAGAAAAAATACGTAATGTGTATGAAAAACACTCCTAAATTATCTATTTTGTTTGCCTCCACTAAAATATTTTAGGAGAGAAATATTGAAACTTAAGGAATAAGCAAACATAAATTAAAGCAGGCGCAGTGATAGTAATATATGACAAAGTCATATTTAAGACCAAGTACATTAAAAGGGATTTAAAAATCTTATTTTGATAAAGGGCACAATTCACAATGAACATATAAAACTCATAAATTTTAACAATCAACTAACATAGAATGAAATATACAATGCAAAAACAGCAGAAGGGGAAAAAATAGTACGAGGAGTAGAAGAGTCTTTAAGAAAGTGTTGAATAAATCACATGCACAAAATAATGATATAGAGTGTTTGAATAGTACTATTTTTTATACATAAATTCAAATTTTAACTTTACAGAGAGGATTGTTGTTTCTTTTTCTCAAACATCCACACAACTGTAACTAAACTTAATCATATACAGGGCCTTTTAAAAATTCTCTAAATTGGGGTACCTGTGTGGTTCAGCCAGTTAAGCATCCAACTCTTTATTTCAGCTCAGGTTATGATCTCACAGTTTGTGAGTTCAAGCCCCATGTCAGGCTCTGTGCTGACAGAGCAGAGCCTGCTTGGGATTCTCTCTTTCCCTCCCTGTCTGTTCTTTCCATGTCTCTCTGTCTCTTCAAATAAATAAATAAATTTTTTAAAAAATTACTTAAAAAATAAATACATAAAAATAAGAAAATTTGAATTAAAAATAAAAATGCCCTATGGTTTCCCCCCAAAAGTAGAAATTGTACAAACTCCACTATCTGACAATAATTCAGTGAAGTTAGGGATGTGTAAAAATGGTTTGAAATACAGCAAAAGTCAAACTGTTAGGGAATAGAAAAATATCCTCCTGAAAGAAGGAGGAAGAAATTCATGTATGAAATTCATGTATGAAAAGGAAAATCAATATTAAATTAGTGTCATTAAAGCCTTGGTAGGAGAAATGGACATCTGGTCTACCGGGAGAGAGGGCACAGGGCAAGAATGGAAATGTCCCTTTCAGAATGTCATCCGTCTTGCCATCCCAGGTAAGGGAAATTGTAGAAACTTAGTTAAGAGCATAAAGATGGGGCTCCTGGGTCACTCAGTCAGTTCACCGTCCCACTTTGGCTCAGGTCAGGATCTCATGGTTTGCGGGTTTGAGCTCCGCATCAGGTTCTGTGCTGACAGCTTGGAGCTTAGAGCCTGCTTTGGATTGTGTCTCGCTCTCTCTCTGTGCCTCCCCTGTGCATGCTCTGTCTCTCTCTGTCTCTCAAAAATAAATAAACATTAAAAAAATTTTTTAAGAGAATGAAGATAGTTGTGAATTTAGATGACATCCTCTGTGATCATAAATTCTTCTAATCACTTTCATAAGTTCCTGGGTGATAGCTGCTCCCAATATTGGTTATTTCTGAAATCTGGATGGAGCAGACCCTGTCTCACTATCACTCACAATTCTGGGCCTCCAAACTGGGAAAGCAATATTCTCTTCTGCAGCATCTCCCCTAAAATGTATTCTGCAGGATATTACTAAGTGCTTGGGTGTGGACACGGAGGTTGAGGGGTGGGAAATTCACAGCCAAAGCACTCGGAACATGGTAAGTTAAAGAAAATGATAACATTTTCATGGCTGCAGAACTTTTCAGATTCTTTAAAATGACAATATCCTGGGGCACCTGGGTGGCTCAGTTGCTTAAGCGTCCAACTCTTGGTTTTGGTTCAGGCCATGATCTAATGGCTTCGTGAGTTCAAGTCCTACATCGGGCTCTGCACTGGCAGCATGGAGCCTGCTTGGGATTTTCTCTCTCCCTCTCTCTCTCTCTGCCCCTCACCTACTCATGCTGTCTCTGTCTCTCTCAAAATAAATAAGTAAAGTTAAAAAAAAATAAACGAAACACCAATACACACTGCGAACCTAGAAGAAAAACTAGCAAACAGTGCCTCATGAATTTATGTGACCAATACATTATTTTTCTCTAAAGATCACAGGATAGTGGAATTGTATACAATATGCTTTGGAAAACATGGTGTTTGCTGAACTGCTTCTATTATGATTTTTTTGTTTGTTTGTTTGACATTTCATTATGGCTACAAGTGTCCTCATGGGTGTGGGGGAGCCTTCTCAACACAAGAACCAACCATCATTCTGTGATGTCACAAAGCTACAAGTAGGCCATAGCCCTTTGGTGTCTGATGCCAAATCTAAAAAATAATAATAATAATAATAAAATGTAGATTTTTATAAACCATGTAACCTGCTTCCCAAAGCAGAGTTGGAGTCAGGTTGGTCTAGTACAGAAGTCATGAAACACAGTTAGGTATGAAAGAAAAAAGTGAAAAAGAGGGGTACCTGGGTGGCTTAGTCGATTAAATCTCCAACTGTTGGTTTTGGTTCAGGTCATAATATCACAGTTGATAAGTTCGAGCCCCATGTCAGCCTCTGCTTTGAGAGTGCAGAGCCTGCTTCAGGTCCTTCCTCTCCCTCTCTCTCTGTTCACTTGCTCTCTCTCTCTCAAAATAAATAAACTTTAAAAAAAAAAGTAAAAAAGCAAAGAAACATGGTGCCCTTGAACACAGTCCTTCAAAACAGCAGCACCTTACAGAGGCAGCCACACTTGTATTGAGCCCTGTGTAATGTACAGAGATGTCCAATCACGATGTCATACAATGAAACTAACGTCACATTGTGCATCAACTATACTCAAACAACATAAACAACACTGTCCCCCAGCAGCAAATGCAGGAGGAAGCAAAGTTTCAGAGTTTTCTTCTCCTATGAATTCTGTTAAATGTTCGATTATTATATTTTTATGATTAATAATATCACAACTCAACAACACCTACCATCTTTTAGCTTAAGCTCATTTTCTTGAAACTACTTTTTTATGCAACCATCTCCCCGAATCTCCTCACTGAAATCACTGTCCCATTCCACCTGCCCCCAAACATGTAACACCTCTGCCCTTAGGGCATTACTCTGGCTCCGGTCATACAGAAGACTTCCAGAGGTAAACCAACTAAAACTTCTGTGGGATTTCCTGTATTGAAAGAGCTCTGTATTGTTCTCGGGAAAATGTTTTGAGGTGAATGCTCCCGTCTCGGGTCCAGCAGGGCCACGTGTAATTGGATGTTGTTGGGCTGAATGATGAGAGAAACAGGGCTTCTGAATGCATGTGCCAACAACCAAGTATAATCACAGCCCCACAGAAGCCACGGGGGAGGGTTTCTTTACAAAAATGGGAATGCGTTCAAGGCAATTATGGGAACCCCAGAGAGGTTGTCTTCTTAGAAGAAAATCCCACCTCTCCACGAAAGACGCCAGGCTGATAAGGTAGGCTGCAGCCTTATGGGTGCCTCTCCACAGGAATCTTCTGCCCCCTTCTCCTTTAAACTTCCAGAAAAGACTTCACTTGGCCTCACCGAGATACCCCGCGATGGCTACTGATACAGTGAGAAGCACCCACACTGAATATCGTTCTTTTGTTATTGTTATCCTCTAAACAGCCATACTCTCTGTGCCCCTAATTCAGAAGAAAGCTCACCCCTAAGGAGATGACCTATTTTATTTGTATGCAGACTAGTTCTCAGTTGTCACCCAAATACACTTGTCGGAGACTGGAAGGTCTCTCAGCACGGGAGGACAGATGACATGTATAAGCTAAATGAAAGCCAAAGAGCACTGCGGGAGGGTTCTAATGGGCTTTGTCCACCTGCCCCCACCTGTCAGTGGCTGACTCTCTACATTAAATGGACTTGCTTTCAGAAGGAAGAGAAATGATTCATCTCCAGGTGTCTGCTCATAGGTTTGCTGATTAGAAAGAAAAGATTAATTTCATATCCTTTTTCCATTACAAATAAATGAACTTATATTGCAAATGACTTGAAAAAAGAGAGTAAAAAACATAATTTCAATCAACTACCCTAAGACAACCATCCGTAGCCTTGGTATTTATTTCTTTGGGGGTTTTTATTTGGATTTTTTAATTTTATTGTGGAATGGGATGGGTATATTCCATCAGCCCAGTGGAGAAAATGATCATGCATCATTATAAAGGGAATAAATGTCCTGATGCTTACCATCTAGTATTGCTCACTACACACCCGTACTTGACTAACACTTTCCATGTATCAAGTAATTCAACCTTCACAATAACCTATGTAGTAACTGCTTTTATATTCTGAGCCTTTTTAAGACTGTGCAAATATATTCTAATTCTCTCTTTTCTTTCCTTCTCCCACTCATTTTCTTTCCCTATGCTATCAGTCCATTTTACCTCTGAAGACAATGGTGGGGGCACCTGCCATTTCACCATGTCTGGTGAAAAACCACACTCGAAGTTTCAGAAACTCATACTCTCTCAATGTAAGGACCCTACTTATGATCACTTTTCTTATCTATTGCCAGCTCATACGGTTATAAATTCCCAGGGAAATCCTATTTCCTTATCCTCTAAAATGTCCATCAGAAACTCCCTTGGGGCCCCATTTTCAGCCAGTACTACCAATGGCTACCAATCCACAGCATAATCCAGATACTTTAAAAAGTATTGCTAACACTTGAACCATCACTGGAATTATTGACAGGTTGCCATGGATGATTAAAATAGAATTCCATGTGCTTGCTTCATAATTATAATAACATTATATTTCTTTCTTTTTGCTTTATTTTAATACTATAATTTGGACAATTATCCAACAGAGTTCCTGGCAAGCATCTGGAAGATATCAATTTGAAAGAACTAAATGCTAATTCTCTTATTATAAGAGAATAATAAAGTTTTTTAAATTGCAAAAATGTATTCATGTTGAAAAACATCCAATATACATGTCCTCCACTATAAAAATGTCTGTAACTATTAAACATAATCCATATTATAAGAGATTTACAAATTGCAAATTCCACATAGAAATGTATTTTCCACCCCTCAGCATAACCCCCAAGTAATATGCAGTTAATTCTGCCCGTGGGGTATCATTCATATTTAATTTATCACTGATCTGTTGGAAGAAAAACTATTTCTCCCTAGGATGTGTCCAAAAATAAAAATGACTAGTGTGTGCTATGGAATATATTCATTGTGTCCAGGATGGGAGGAAGTGGATTTTAGTAGAAGTCACTGAGTCAAGTATTGTGTTAAACCTAGAGGGAACAAGGATCATGAATTATTGGAAATGTAAAACCCAAGTGACTATATGCATTTTTCAGTTTCAGGTAACAAATGTCTTTCTTACTCTGTTCTACTCATTTAGGAGAAACGATGAAGTGTCCCTTTTCCTTGGTCTCTTTTTCATTAACTGTCCTCAAACTTCCCCAATGGAAAGAGATTCCCAGCCAATAGGCTAAGCAATAAGCCAATAAGCATCAATTCACAAGATCTCTCTTTCTCTCCCTCTCATCAAGATCAAGTAACTGGGAAGAGAGGGGGGTCCTCTTATCTTGTGTTTTTGCCCCCCGCTCAAGACAAAATTATCCCCCCACCATTTACTCTACTGGTTTCTAAGCTATTTGTTGATTGTAAACTTCAGATGCTGTGGTCTGACAAGAGCACACAAGGTAAGTAGGTCCTAAAGGCATAAGCTGTAACTGACATACAATAGTTGTAGTAGCTATGCTTTTATAGGTATGTGCAACCACCAAGTGGAATGGTTGTACAATCTCTGATAGCTCGGTTCAAGTCATCAACCCATGGTTTTTACCTGAAACACTGAGTGCCATGGATACAGTTTAGCTGGATAGTATTGTTCCCCAAACACAGTTCCATTCTCATCCCAAGATGGTGCCAGCAAGCTGATTCAATGTCTGACACTTTTTCAGGCAAGGCTTGACTGCATTCAGCATCTTACTTTAAGTTTTACACTTCAAAACACCGTACAGGCACCTCACAAGAACCCATCAGAGCATCTTGGGATAAGAATGGGACTGTGTTTGAGGCACCTGCATCATTTAGTCAGGTAAGGGTCCAACTGTTGATTTCAGCATAGGTCACAATCTCACGGTTCATGAGTTTGAGCCCTTCATTAGGCTCTGCATTGACAGTGTGGAGCCTGCTTGGGAGTGTCTCTGTCTCTGCCTCTGTCTCTCTGTCTCTCTCTCTCTGCCCCTCTCCTGCTCATAATCTAAATAAATAAACAAATAAATCTCTAAATAAATATATATATATATACTATGGGGAGAGGGGAAGAATGGGACTCTGTTTGGGGAACAGCACTACCCTCCTATGCCACATCCATGATACTTGGCATTACAGATAAAAACCATAAAAACCATGGGTTGATGACTTGAACTCAACCATCATACATTATACAATCACACATCTTGATACTACATGTGCCTGTACGAGTGGACTGTGGTTGTGCATCATAGCAGGGAAGGACTTTGATCTGATTCCAGAGCAGAAGTTCTTCTGAGTTCCTCCTATACCTCTTCTATAGTCAAGTAGAAAGGGCACAGGAACAGCCTTCAAAGGCTGATGCTCTGTTCCCTGCATGGCCACTAGCCAGATGTGGGGTGTCTAGGCCTCCAGGTTTGCATCTGCAAATGATAAGGGTGAATTAGACACTTTCTCAAGTTTTATACTGACTGCCACTGAGAATCACATCAGAGTCTAAGATATTCCAACAAGTGAAAAGAACAGTATCTGGGACCCATGGATCACTCCCCCAACAGGAAGGGCAAACACACAGGCAAAGAGGAATCCCCTTCCTCAGTCGACATTTCACACGCAGTGCTTCTCAGGCAAGACAATAAGCGCAGCTGTTGAAGGCACTCGTGAATCTTGCCTGCTCTAGGTCCCTAGAGGCAAAAAGCATGTTTTATAATAAACATAGCTTGTTACGGCATAGCTCGTGACGCACATTTCTTGGATTAACTTCTTGAGATCTCTAAGTGCGATACACAAATAATACTAGTTGTGTATCTTTTGCAATCTGGAAAACAGTAAAAATCTCTCTTTAGGCAAGACAACATATGGGGAGAAGGGCAGATGCACTTTCCCGAAGCAGTTAGCCAAGTGGTTTAAGATATGCCTTCTCGATGGAGGAACACTTGCTTTTATACCTGAACATTCCTTTTGAAGGCAAGGATGTTCCTGGTTATTATCTTTTCCAACTCCTTATCACAGCCTTATGATGAAAATGCTCATCCTTTAGGCCAAGTAATAGATACACTTACACATATAACACACATTATTATAAATCTGCTAATAACATTTTGCATTAACACAGAGGATGAGAGTGCTTTATAGAAGATACTTTTAGCTCGTTAATCCTCGGGAGAGCCTTGAAGTCCCTGGGGGGAAAGGGACAGCTTGCCAACTTTTCCAATGACAGAAAACTGCATGGTTTAAGCAGTTTGCTCCAATTTGTCTACGGAAACTTCAGCAGGGCCTCACAGAACGCAGGGACGATAACTTCAGGTTTGGACTGCCGGACACCACGCTCCTCCCACAAACAGAGTAAGGCCCTTGTCTGCAGGATTTGTTGTTCACTTCTTCCACTCCTCTCGGGCACCCTGGGTCCTTCTAGCATGTTCAGCCAGGGGAACCGCTGATGATAAAAGCCTTAGTTGCTGCTTGCTTGTGGGCTCAAGGAGTGTCCCCCAGCTTCATCTTTACTCTTTCACCTTCTGTTTCCCTCCTCTCCAAGGGGCAACGCCCTTCAAATCTGCCTCTCAGCTGATCTTACGGTTTCTACCCCCATTTCAACTTGATAATCTCCCTTCAGTCTCACGACTTCATCTTTCACCTTGAAGGCTCCTTAATTAAAAACAGAGCCCCCTGTGAAACTGCCCCACCTCCTGCACATGACTTGTGCATGAGGGGCACTGCATGCTACTTGGACCTTCAGAATGTCACTGGTCATGCCCCCAGCCTCCTGCTCTGCCCAAGAAAGAAGATGCCGCAAATATCAAGCCACCAAGTCAGGGACAGCAAAGCCTGGCTCCCTTAGGAAGGCAATAGTTCCCCCTCCCCAGGATGTCGGGAACTCCTGAATGTTTCCAGAGAAACCTCAAAGGGCCTCTTCGGCCCAGCTGGGGTGATGCTGTCAAGAGGAAGTTACCATGAGGGCAGTATAGGTGTAGGGATAGTGGTAAGCCAGGTAGCAGGCATCCTCACTGTGCGGGAACTTGACCACAAAGGTGAGGGTATAAAAATGCTTCTCAGATGCTCGCCCCATGACAGTGGTGCTCTGGCGATAATGATTTCTAAAAGAGAAAGGAGAAGAGAGAAGATGAGGGAGAGGTTCCAGATGCTATAAACCTCTCATGTTATATATACTGGCAAAACGTTCTTCGCTCTAACCACGTGGGTGAAATTTAGAAAGCAGAGAAGCTGCTGGGTCATGAGCCAAATCAGAAACATCTAGGTAGGTCCATCTGTCTCCTAATGGTGGCGTACATGCCAAGAGCCTTCCCTTGCTGTGTCTGCAAATGACACCTGTAGAGTCACTGAGCTAGAAAATAGACACATATGTGGATAATTCTGAGTGTCCAAATGTGTTATGGTAGACGTATACTTTATTACCCAAATATGGTTTCCCCCAGCCACTGTCTCTCCCCAGATCCCATAGAGTAAGTACAGCCCATCTTTCCCTTGTGCCCCCAAATGGGTTTATTAGTAATCACTGCTACATATTGAGTTCCAACTCGACACTTAACGCATATCATGTTATGTTATCCTTGCAACAATCCATTGTGTGGATGAAGGAATGAAAGCTTAGAAAAATTAATTTGTCAAAGGTTGCAAGGCTACCAAGTGGCCGAAACGGGACTCAAACCCACATCTGTCGTCTGCAAAGCCTTGGTTCTTTCTGCTATACAATACTTGCTTCCCAAAGGAATACATTTGTCACCCCAAATGTGGTTAGGCTTCTTATAGCTTCAGAGTGCACATTTTCCTTTGTCAAAGATGAAGAACCAATTTTGATACTTCAGAGAACAGTATCAAAGTAAATTGCACCCAGAAGTACATTCTGAGCAATATTTTCCCCACATGTTGCCAGTTATGCCTGCGCCTCGCCTGTTGATGCTGAGACAGCTGTGCGGGCTTTCCTGAGAAATGTTATCATCAAGACCGCATTAAGATGCAAAATACACCCGGACACCAAAAGATGTCATTCCACCTTTGAACATTTACAGTGTTGGCTCACTTGTCCGTTGGGCTTTTGGGTTTTTACTGGGGGAAAGGGTGGGGAGAGGGAAGCAATAGCAGGTAATGAATCTCTGTTCTTGCAAAATGTAAAAATTACAGATTCTTCTTTCTGTCTTTTTGCTACCTACATGCCACCCTCCACCAAAAAAAAAAAAAAAAACCAAACAAACAAAAAATCAAGCAAGTAATAAAGGAAGAGACAGTAAACCTACTGTCTTGTTTCTTGTGGTTTTGTGGTTTTCCAATATTTCTAAAACTAGGAACAGTAGTCCCACAAACTATGTGCTGACACATTCCACTTGCCTCAGTTTCTGCCTGCACAGAATGCTGGAGCCCTGGTCATTCTAGGGAAAGAAGAATACCCCCTATGGTGTAAGCCCCAAGTCCTTCTCCCTGCAGCTTTTTAGCACGACATTAATAGGACCCCCTTCCTTTGTGACTACAGCCCTAGAAACTTCCACAAGGCATCTTCACCTATGATGCCATCTGGGTCTTGATACCTAATTGGGTCTGCCTTCTCCGTATTTCCCCAAAGTTCTGTACTTTCTCCAGGGCTAAGGCTCTGGCTATTAGAAAGTATGTAAAGAAGCAGATGGAGGCTCAGAAAGCATGCAAGCCACATATGCTCTACCTTTTATGCTCTTTCTGATTTCACTCGTAAAAGGCTCCATTGCAAATGCTCATTCGGTTTACACCTAGCTGAATGCCAGGTGCTGGTCAATTACACTTCTCCACAGAGGAAGAACCAAAGTGAAATGAAATGAACCAGTCGAAATGATCAAAATGTTGACAACCAATCAAAATGTAGATGAGCATTTCAGCTGTTAGCATACACATGTGAGCATACACATGTGCACACACCCCACATACACATATCCGTGAAGGCAAAGGCAGGTGGAAGTATACACTTCAGGCCTCTCCAACCCCAAGATTTTTGTCCGCTGACACTGGACACAGAGCCTGCATCCTTCCTCAGGTATAATAGATTTCCCTGAGGGCCCATGGGGATTGTCTCTTTTTACATGAGCCTTGCTTCTTTGTACACTTCCCGCTGTGCTGTTAAGTACCCTGAAGTCACTTGACATGCGCACACGCGCGCACACACACACACACACAACTGCTGTAGCTTGGTGGGCAAGATTCTCATGGGCAAGACTAAAAGCACCCCATTGATAAGCTGGTCCTCCCCAGAATGGTTGCAGAATGCTGGGATTTAAGAAAAAATGGACATGGGACACCTGGGTGGCTCAATCGGTTAAGCGTCTAACTTTGGCACAGGTCATGATCTCACAGTTCGTGAGTTCAAGCCCTGTGTCAGGCTCTGTGCTGGCAGCTCAGAACCCGGACCCTGCCTCACATTCTGTGTCTGCCTCTCTCCCCCACTCATACTCTCTCTCTCTCTCTCAAAAATAAATAAGCATGAAAAAAAAATTTATAAAAGGACATTACCTCATTTCTGATGAATTTCTGCTAAAGGAGTTTCCATCATGACCCCCATCTAGGGGTCTAAACCCTAGCTGAGCCTAAAGCAAATGTCAGCTCCCCACTAGAGTCTCCATGCTGCACCAGGAGATGACTCTACCAATATTGAAAACTTTCCTCTTCAGGGACCTCTGCACTTTCCCAAGATCACCTTCTTCAAACCGACATGTTCCATAAATCTCTAACATGAAACACTTGGCTTGCAACAATTTAATCTGTCCATGATAAAGTTAGAGTCTAACCACAAGTCATTTTTGTTCCCCCAGTTATGATGAGAACATGCTCAGGGATGTTTACAAGGCAGTAACATTCATCCTTTATATTTTAAGTGGTTCCCATACTCTTCCTTTGTACAGAAGAACCTTTCCCTCTTCCTCATTCAGACTATGTCTTCCTTCAAGATTCAGCCCAAGAGTTTCCTCTTCCAAGAAGCCTTCCCTGATTATCTGCCCTTTTACACCATTCTTGCCACACTCTGTCTCTCCCTCACTGCTAACACTTTGTGACAGGGATGAAGCTTATCCATGTGTGTATCTCCATGCTTGGCACAGCTCGTGGACATAGCAGCTGTTCAATTAAAGTCTGTAGAATAAATGGACCTCTAAGGTTCCAGAAGTAGTAATTAGAATGCCTAATATATTTCACCTCTAATCCTCCTGGTATCTTTTTAAGGTAAGTGTTACCATCCACACTCTACAGATGGGCAAGTTGAGGATCACAGACGGTAAGCGTCTTGAGCAATTCCACATGGGAAGCTTAGTAAGCAAGACTCGACCCCGTAAGTGGGCTTACTCCAAAACCAAGATTTCTCTTATTATATCACCTGTCTCTTGGGAATGGGTAAGAAGACAAGAAGTCTTTTGGCCCAGTTCAGCAAGGAAGAATGTGAAGTTTGGTCTTCATAAATCAGGGCTGCTTATAAATTTAAAATCTAATGTAACAGAAGGAATGTAAAACAAAGCAGATGAGAGCTCATGAAAATGAAACAGATCGCTGAGTCTTTAGGTCATTGGTGCTGCTAAGAAATTTCTACTAGTTAGAAGCAACTGCTGACATTCACTGAACATCTATTATGTACCAGACACTGTTCTTAGCTTTCCACATGCATTGTTTCTCATTTCATGTACTCCTTGGGACAGCTCCAAGGGGAAGATGCCGTTATTGTCTCCATTTTATAGATGGGGAATCTGAGGTCGAGGTTGGAAAACTCTGCCCAAGGTCATACCACTCACAAGTGGTAGAAGTTTGATTCCAAGAACTTTCTCTCAGAGATCTGCTCTTCTAGACGGAGAAGAAGCCTGATGAAAATCAAGCGCGTTCTCAGATTTGCTCTTTCCCAGCTAGGTCCCGTTGGGTCAAAGATGACCCAGGACCAGATAGAGCCAGCTACTCCACAGTTAAAAGGCTCCCCTTTGCTTTTCCACCCCCTGAACCATTTGTCTTAGGAAGAATACCCACTTTTATAATCATAAAGCCTTCAATGAAGCAAGAAGCAAAGTACACAAATGCATAGTTATGAACTCAATCTATTTCCATTTGTACTTAAAAATATGCTGGGAAGTCATTTTTTTTTCCCCTGTGGGTGCGTGAAATGAGCAAATGCCAAGAGAGAGAGTGAAGTAGATAATCTTATAATGACGTTGGCTCTGTTTAACATGGGCACATCATTTCACTTAACAGGGTCTAATAAGGCAGAGCCGCCAAGCCACCGGCCTTCCCTGTGTCTGCAGCGTTACTAACATTCCCTCCGATGCCAAATCTCCCTCCTGAGATCCCTCGCCAGGATGCACAATGGCAGAGTTCTGTATGACATTCATCTTCATGAGTGAGCTGTTCCGTCTCCTCTTGCGAGCGGAGATAAATGTCAGAAGAGATCAGCCGTTGTGTATTACACGGCCACTCCGAGCGCGCGGCTTCCCCCGCCCTTTTGCCCTTCGGCTCCAAAATTACTTTAGACCTGAGCTGGGAACGAATTCGAAAAGGTGTGAAGCTGTGTATGTTAGAGGGAGAAGCGGGCTGTAGGGAAGTAAATAAAGCAGAAATGGAAACCGTCCTCGCTTACTTTAATGGGATGCATGGAAAAAGAGGGCTACCCTTTTATGTCCTGCCCCCACCTCACCAAGGATCCCTTTTATTTTCGGGTCTACTGGTCTGCAAGGTGGGTGGGAGAGGGGGAGGAGACAGAGGAGGAGAGGGTACACTGGGGTGTGGAGCAAGAGAGTCAACTGCACATAGGAGAAAATATTAGAATTTTTCCTTCAGTGTATTATGATCAAGGTACTAAGAAAGAAACTCGGTTGTCTAAGGTTTAATATGGTGACGGGCATTACTGCCCTTATGGCGTCCACGTCAACCTAACGTGATGAATAGTTATAAAGCCAACTTCAGCAGAGCAATCTTATCCATTCTCGCTTTCTAGGGCTGGAATGTGAACAACACACTATATTTTACCTCTACGGTTTCCATGTGTCAGGATGGCTGTATGGGAAGAGTTCTACACTTCCCTCATTCTTTTGCTTTGAACTTCAGGCAAGGTAGTTAAGTTTGCAAAAAGCCTACCTTAGTAGATTTATAGATTATATTACCTAAATTAAGCTAAACCTCACAATACAGGCTATCAGGGTTTGTTTTCAAATTCTGCTTAGAAGCCACAGATTGAGAGTAATATTAAATTTTAAGCACCAAGGACCCAAAATATGGGAGAATGGACATGGCCTACCTCCTACTTTTCACACTAGCTCTTTCTCAAAGATTCTCATTTGTATAAAAATAAGCTAATGGGATCTGGAAATTAACCAAAATCTTTTCAAAATTATGCAAAAGGCTATTGATGACTGTATTTTTCATGGTAAACCCTAAGGGTATAGTATGTCCTGAGTTATCAATAGTATAAAGATACAACAACTTAGGGGACACCTGGGTGGCTCAGTCGGCTAAGCGTCTGACTCTTGATTTTGGCTCAGGACATGATCTCAAGGTCTGTGGGTTTGAACCCCACATCGGGCTCTGTGCTGACAGCTCAGAGCCTGCTTGGGATTCTTTCTGTCTCCCTCTCTCTCTGCCCCTCCTCTGCTTGCTCGCCCATGTTCTTTCTCTCTCTCTCTCAAAAATAAATAAATGAAAAAACTTTAATAGAATAAGAAAGATATAACAACTAGGTAGACATTTACAGTTATTATTTGTTCCATCTTGTTTTCATCATTTATAATTTTAACTCTCTGCATGTCTTCCAACATACATAATATATTAGTATAGCAATGCACAAAATAAGCAATTAAAATAATTTAGGAAAAAATCTATATTAGAAGTACATGCATGACTATGTCTTACCAAAACAAGCAAGAGGTCACTTTTGAACTGATGACAATCAGACCCACAAGGCTGTCAGCCCCTGCCCTTAACTGGTTATCGTTTGTCACTTTTTGAAGGAAATGAATACCCCATTCCTTTTGAGTGTCTTTTTCTCCTCTACCGTTACACGTACGTACTCAGGTATAATGAGCGCCCTAGGACCTCCTTTAGAACATGGCACTAAATCTAGGAACTTAACAGCATAATAAAAATATAACTTCTGGGGCACCTAGGTGGCTCAGTCTGTTAAGCAGATGACTTGATCTCAGCTCAGGTCATGATCTCACAGTTCATGAGTTTAAGCCCTGTACCGAGCTTTGCGCTGACAGTGTAGAACTTGCTTGGGATTCTGTCTCTCCCTCTTTCTCCCTCTCCCCTGCTCACTCTCTCTCTTTCACTCTCTGTCTCAAAATAAATAAATAAACTATGAAAAAAATAGAACTTTTGAGTTTCTGATGACATGTTGGAGATGAAGAAATAGGGAAGTAATGTTCTCTCAAATTAATACACCAGGGAGAATAATGACAGGGGTGAAGCAAACACATCCTTGAGAGCAGATCAACTCAAAGACTTTGGTGGGTAAAAAGGGAGAAATATGTTATATAATCCAAGACATTCTGCAATAGGGAGAGGCGTCCTGAGTTGTGGTTGAATAGAGACACACACATCTATCCTGTTAAGTCCCATTATTGGAAGTATGTTAACATAATGTGGTGGATAATTGTAAAACAAACTCTGTTACAATGTGGCAATCTTATCCATTCATCTCTGCTGTATTCATGACTGTAATATGAAAAATGAATTACATTACACATTCATGGTTTTCATGTTACCTCTCTGTTGCTCTTTAATCACATAACAATTGTCTTGTTAATGAATCTAACTAACAGCTATTAACATTAACGCTGGCTTTCCTTTAGGCCAAGCCTGAGCTTTTGCATGTGTGGCTTCTTCTCCCTTTTCTCTTCGGCAGATGCTCAGTGTTTAGTCCTCGTAAGCCTGCTCTTTATTCCCCACCTACCAGAGCAGCAGCCGTCAGGGAGAGCTCTTCTCCACTGGGAGAGAATACTGAATGTCGTATTTGTCCAGTCTCTTAACTAAGCTCCAGATCCAAGTGGTGGCAAGCCGATCTTTCATGTTTATTTAGCGTTACTATTTTCATAGGACACACCAAGGTTCAAATTTAGACTTCTGCTGTTTTTCCCTGCAACTGTTGGCTTCTACCAACTAAAGATGATTTTCAGTCTAAACCTCTTTGGAACGTATACAGATCCCGGGAGTGGCTAGATATGTGGGCCAGAGAGTAATTGCCATATAGGTGAATGGAAAACCAACAAAACTGTACTATTTTGCCATTATTCTAAAGAATATGATGAAAATATCACCCAGGTCCATATCCTAATACATCAAGGGCTGAAGACTGCCAACTCTTTTATTACAAACTGTAAGTCAGCCCAGTTCTGTGTTTTGTAGACTAGACTTATCTCTATGGTGATTTTTGCCTTTGTCTGATAGAGCAACACAATTCCTGACCTTTCCTATCCATCAGTGCTTCTCTCCTCTGTCTCAAAAGCCAAAAAGCATGAGAGTATATACTCTCTTTCTTTTTTATCATTAATAACAATCTTAAACTCTAGAATGTCTGATAATACTCTTGTAATATCAGAAAGAGATACAATTTGCTTTCTCTAAGAAAACAAGTGCTAGCCTATCAGTTTTTACAAGAATCTAGCAACGAGCTAATAATTAATTACCTATTTCCTGCCTGTCCTACCAATTCCTCTCCTTTTTTTATCTTATAAATTTGTATTTTATTTTCTGTCAAAAGAAAATGCACAAATGAGCAATTCATGGCTTTGGGAATCCATTTCTTTTATCAACAAATACAGATAATTTAAATTTCATTACCACTTTGTAGAATAAGTTGATGAAACTGGCTACTGATCAAGGGTTGAAGATGAATTCTGGAAATGCTCCCTCTATTGTTTTTTTCCAAAAAACCGTCTTGCCGTGGAGGAGTAGTCACTTAAGTGTATCTGTTACAGACCCACTCCCGTCTACTTCAGAAAAGTGAAGCACAGGATGAGAATAGGCCAGAACATCTCAGAATTTTTGCTCTCACCAGGATACGTGGAAAGAAATGAAGGATGTTTTGGTGTACTAACCACTAGTTGAGTCTGTACAAGTTCTAATGTATGACAGCAAGGTCTAAGGGTTTTAATTTCCAAGTGAGGACAGGTGAGTTTTCTGAAAATCAAAAGATTTCATGTGGCACCTGGATGGCTCATGGTTAAGCATCTGACTCTTGGTTTCAGCATTACCTTGAGATCAGGTCATGATCTAACACTTCATGAGTTCGAGCCCCACATTGGGCTATGCGCTGACAGTGCAGAGCCTGCTTGGAATTCCCCGTCTCCTTTTCTCTCTACCCCTTCCCTGCCCACACAGAGCCTGCTCGGGATTCTTGGTCTCCCTTTCTCTCTGCCCCTCCCCTGCTCGCTCGCTCTCTGTCTCAAAAAGAGATACATAAACACTTAAAAAATGATTTCTTGGGCCCCACTATGGGTGCCATTTAACATGCCCGTGCTTCTGAAGGGCATTTGCCACTAGGACAGAGACAAGTACAGCAGACAAGCAGAGATGGCTGAGGTCTACGACATCACCGTGGAAGAGAGGAAACAGGAAGAATGTAAGAGGGAGAAAAGGAGGCTCACAGCACTGCGACTTACTTGTAATAGCAGATTTCATAGCCCATCCGTATCCAGGTGGGTCTGCCAAGAAGAGCCTCCTTCACAGAATACAGAGTCGGCTGCATCCCTGCACAGAACAAAGGTGGGATTAATCACTGGGGGAAGAGGAAACGGAAAGGGGGCTGTGGTCACCTGAATCATGGCCCTCCAAGGTATTCAGGCCCTAACCCCTGGAACCTGTGAATGGTACCTTATACGGTAAAAGGGATTTCATAGATGGGATTAAATTAAAGATCTTGAGATGGGGAGAATATCCTGGTGGGCCCTAAATGCAATCACTTGTGTCCTTTTAAGAGGGAAGGAGAGGGAGGGTCGACTTCCCAGGGAAAGCCATGTGACCGAAGCAGACAGAGAGAGACTAGGAGATGCCATGCTGCTGCTGGCTTTAAAGATGGAAGAAGGAGCCATAAGCCAAGGGATGCAAGAAACATAGCTCTAAAAGCTAGGGGTGAGGGGGGGACCAGAAACTTCTTTAGATGTTCCAGAGGGAGCATGGCCTTTCCAGCACCTTGACTGTAGACCACTGAAACTGACTTTGGACTTGTGGGCTCTGGAATTGCAAGAGTAAATCCATCTTGTTTTAAGCCACCAAGTTTGTGACAATTTGCTACAGCAGCCATATAGAGTGAACACAAGAGTCGAGGTTCATACTTTCTCTTTCTATTTAAAAGAGTCTATTTAGTCAGTACAAAATAGAGGAAGTAACCTGTGTTCAGACATAGAGGTATGGGAACACTTATTCCTTACTCAAAGCCACTCAATAAATTAGTATACGATCTAGCACTAACTAGCAGAATTTTCCATTCCTGGAAATGTTCAAAATAAATGTGAGCTGCTAGTCAATTTGTCCTTTAAATCTCTCCTCCAAAACGGCCACAGGTATTCAGTAGAATTTGAACTTTCCCCATGTTTTCTAGGAGTTTAAATCAGCGTTGTCCAATTGGATCGTGCCATTTTCCTCTCTGGGACAAATAGGTCAATATATTGGCTCCTGTTAGATTTAGGCAATGAAGAGAAGGAATAAATGAGAGGTCTCACCAACCTCAAAAAGTTCAAGGTGAGGCAAGGCAGTCAGGAAGTGGTGGAATGTTGTGTATGGTGTTAACATTCCACAGCAGAGTGAGAACTTCCAGCCTGCCTTCCATGGTGGCAGTGTGCCACAAGTTGGCCACCATCTTGCGACACTTGTGATCAAAACATTCAGCCCAACTTCAAACCCTTTGGGAACCCAAGCAGGGCTTCCGGTAATAATCCAAACCAACCAGAGGGGCATCATTCCTGGTGTTAGCCAGAAGATATTTGTTCCCCAAGAGCTCATACCATAATTAAACTGGCTGTTGGGCTTCTCACAGTTGATGATGTTGAAGCGGTATGGGACAGCAGCTCTCATACCGCTCACCTTGAAGTAGAACCACTGTTGATGTTGGCTGCTGTTCACATCAACATTGACAAGCAAGTCATACTCCAGCCTGCAAAGTCAGAAGTAAGATTGAAGGGCCACGAGTCTTTAAGGTAACTTCCAACAATGAAGAGTCTACACGTGTGAGATTCTAGATGACAGATCTACAACCCAGGATCTCAGCTGGCGGGTAAGTTACAATGATCATACTTATCTCACAACATTGGACACATTGGCTATAGAAATTTGGGGAGAGGGGAGAGGGGATCCTCTTGGTATTAAGAGGATCAATTACACAACTGTAGCATATCTTTTTATTAAACTGTGATGAATTTTCTCTCCAGTAGGAAAAAAACGCAAGTGTAAGATATCCCAGAGAAACTTCAATCACATCTGGTTGGATATGTCATTACTATTCGATGCTACACATTACTTTTGAGCCTCAGTCTCCTCATATGGAAAATGGAAATAGTGTCTAAACTTGCAGTGCTGTTTGTAAAGATCAGGTGTATGGTAAATGTAAACCCCCAGCAGAACAGCAAATGTGAATTAGGCTAGCAAAGCAGGAGTTATGTGTTCTTTTTGTCCCTTTTTAACTGACTTAACTTACATGCAGTAAAGTGCACACGTTTTAAGTGTAAGACTCAGTGAATTTAAGTAAATTCATCTGGATGCTCCCGTTTGACAATTACCCAGATCAAGATACAGGCCATTTCCAGTGCCTCCAGGAGACTCTGGTATGCCCCCTCTCAGTCACTATCTGTAAGGGGAATCAATTTTTTGAGCTTTAGCAACAAAATTAACAATGCAGTTTGGACTTCAACATTCTTATGGGTATATTTCATTTTCAAAAAATAGTATTGCTGCATCCCCTTGGCATGTTCTTTGAGCTGCTCTTCTAGAAAGGGCAATGTTTTTGCCCAGATCTGTTCATACTCTGCCACTTTGGAGCCCTGACCGCTGGCATTTGCAGTGAGATTTGTGGAGGGCGGGGCTTTGCAGCAGGCATAAAAGTAGAGCCATCTGATTCAGGCCCACTGCCCACAGTGTCCCTCTAAGCATCGATCGAACCATCCAGCCCGCCATACAACGAATGCAGCATAAACCACTGAGTGATGCTCATGAGGACAAAGTTGGAAAGACAATGGCCCTCGAATTGTCTCCTATGCCCACAATCCTGTCCAAAAACTGATCATAAAAAGTCCTGGCCTAGAAGTAGGTTTGTTTTCTGTCATTTGACAGTTACCCTGACCAAAACTAATCAGTTTAGGATTCCACACTCCAGCCAAAGGCAGATATATGTTATATGGAGAGATAGACCAGAGCAAAGGCCAGCAGCTCAGGCACATCATAGACTGACCACTGTACCACTAGGAGACCCCCGATTAGTTTTTCTCTCCTGGATCCCTTAAACATGATATACAGAGAAAAGGAGTAATAAAAGCAGGCACCAAAGCAAGAAGTTAGAAGCTGAGCTGGCAATGAAAGGAAAAGACAGCTGAGAAGGACTCTCAACATAATTGCTTTTCTATTCTTCAGCCCAAGTAGCTCAACCCATATTTGTTGTATATGTGGGACTTCCTTAAAATAGTTGATGCACAAAACAAACAAAAAAGGATTGCCGGTTGCCTGCTACCCCCCCCCCAAAAAAAAAAAAAAAAAAACAGAAAAACTTCGAAAATGACTCCTCAGAGAGGAGTGCCTGAGTGGCTCAGTCAGTTAAGTGACTGGCTTCAGCTCAGGTCATGATCTCATGGTTTTTGGGTTTGAGCCCCACATTGGGCTCTGTGCTGACAATGTACAGCCTGCTTGGGATTCTCTCTGTCCCTCTCTCTCTGCTTCTCCCCTGCTCTCTTTGTCTTTCTAAAAAGAAAAGAAGTAAAATATGCATAAATAAATATATATACATATAGATATATGTCCTCAGATAGATACAAAGCAGGCCAGGCTATATTAAGTCCTATACTCTTGCTATGGTGAAATTGCATCTCTGAAGATGAGCTAATGTTGACTGAGGGCTTACCATGTGCCAGGTACTATTCTAAGAGCTTGACTTGTTTTTAACTAACTCTCAAAAACATCCCCATGATGTGGGTGCTATTACTGTCCCCATTTTCTGGGTGAGGAAAGAAAAGGCATGGAGTTAGTTAGGTAATTGTTCAACGTCTCCTGGTGGGAAAGGGGTGAGGCTACTCTGGCAGTCTGATCCCAGAGCCCATGACCACCACTCCTTTAACTATTCTCCACAGCTCTTCTCAGGAGTTTACACATAGAAGATGGATTGTATATCCTGACTTTTGGCAATGACAAATGTAGTTCACGCTGGTGTAGAAGAAAGAATTATAACAGCAGTCTCCTTTTCACTGGAAATTTGTGTTTTGTTTCCCCTGCTTTTAGTTTGTGCAGTCCTAGATTTTCCCGGCCTGTGAAATACTTTTCTTTTCTTCTTTTTTTTAATGTTTATTTTTTAGAGGGCGCATAAGCAGGGGAGAGTCAGAAAGAGGAGGGTAGAGGATCCAAAGCAGGCTCCACACTGATGGGAGCAAGCCTGATGTGGGGCTCAAACTCACAAACCTTGAGATCATACCTGAACTGGAATCAGACACTCAACCCACTGAGCCACCCAGGTGCTCCTGAAACACTTTTCTATGAACAAGAGCTCAAAGAGGCATGACACTACACATGCCCTTGAACTAAGGAGAGCACACCTCTCCATGGGGAGTCCAATGTTCTTGCCACCTATGTACACAGCTATAGTAGCAACAGACACGAAAAGGTAAAGGACTAGGGAACCCCATGTACCCTGCTGCGTCAACAGAACCAGCCCTGGCATCAACATAAGTACAAACATCCCCGTCAAAGGACTCCTGCGCCCAGGTATGGAGCCAAGGTCAGGAACATAGGTGTATTCGCAACATTCACCTTTGGTCTCCACCTTGCTACGACATTAGCTAGTGAGCCCCCTAGTGGTGCGCTGGTAAATGTGTAACAACGGACACGGAGGAAAACTTTCACTTGTGTTTGCCAGTCATCAGGGTATAAACACTCCCACCACGGCTGATTTCAAACTACCAGTGTGAGGCCGCTGTGCTGAGAGTGTGGATGAGAGGCACAACCCGCTCTCGTAAGCTGCCAGCAGCTACCTTTGTGGGTTTCCTTACTTACTCACGCACTTGGATGGCTTTGCGAAGATTTCCTGACTCAAACTTGGAGTAGAACCGCAAGCATTCGGAAGCAGTGTCTTGCAAGGGCCTGCGATGAAATAGGAAACATGTGAACACATGTGTTACTGCTATTCTTGAGCACAGTCTGACATTTCTTAGAGATAAGCTTTTTCTTACGGATCTTCAACATAAATTTTCATCATGTTTTCAGTAGAAGGGATGGATTACTAATGTAAAACACTCTTCTTCTCATGTCATCAAGAGGATATTCCATACACCACCCCCACCCTCCACATTCCACTGACGCTCAAGACCACCTACCAAGGCTCATCTAAACTGAAGACGACTTTATTTATAATATCAGTTGGCTGGATGAGTCTCCGGACATCCTCAAATATCTTGATCCTGGAAGGGAAAATTGGAAACATTTTAAGGGCTGGTTGGCCCTCACTCCTTACTCCATTCATCCTGCAGTCATCTGGGAAGGGCCTTGGGAGTCATCAGAGAATTATGAAAGAAAAATTTAATAATGCCTTCAACCTGGGGCTGAAAGAGTGGAAAAAGCACGGCCTGTCCTTCCTTTTCTTCTTTATCAAAAAAATTAAACTACATTGAGCAGCAAGAATGCAAGAAGCAGATTTTAGTTGGAAGATTCTGGACTTGAAGAATTTCTTCAAAGGCATTGGGACTAATGGACTCTGAAGGCTTCTTATTGTATCAGAGGGTCCTTTGTAATGAGACAACTTTGAGGAAGACGTTGGATTGTTGACTGTTAGCATCCTCAAGGCCTGGGAGGCTTCAGTAAGGCATTGAATTCTTGAGTCATTTCTATTCCTTGGGTTCTGTCAGCTCTAGAAAACTAAGGTCAATTTTCTGAGAAACACCCATATTCAGGAGGGTTAAGTAAGAGGACAGAAGGAAGCCCAAAGGAACTTTCAGATTCCCTCCTTGAATTTCCAATCCAGGCATTTTTGGGGTGAAGTGGGAAGGAGAGGGGAGTTAGACATGAGGCCTGGACTCAAGGGGAAGATGTTCTGTCAAAGGGGGAGATGTGTCTCTCAGGAACTTGACCATGGCAGATAACATGCAGGGGAGGGGGGGGAGGGTGAAGTCAGTGACGTCAGCAGGAATCCAAGTGGGAGCAGCTCTGGGGATCCACCATCAATTTGGTGATGAAGTGGAAAACAAATTAATGGAAATTTCTGATATGCACTCTCAGCTCCACTGACTTAGTGCATGCATAATCAGTGTTGTTGGGTTGTTTTTTTCCCAGGAAAAATAATTTTTTCTTGGTTTCCATTTTCCATTCTAATCTCACTCTGCTTATCCAAAGGCAAAGCTTCCTTTCCATCATTCTGGGAATAACCCATCACCCAAAGTTTCTTCCCTGGAGAATGCAGTTCTTCCTTACAATCCTCAGGGATACAGAACTATTCTAAGCCAAGTCAGGTTTTTAAGGGTTGGGACTGTGAGATGGGGTATGCCACCTCCACACCAATATGCAGTGAATTTCAAAAAAGAGATCCCAAGTAATCCACACTTGTTTTTTCTGAGAACCTTCCTTTGAGGAATGACCCCAGTATGTGAAGAAACTGGGTTATCTTCCCCCATCATGGCTGCAGTGGTTATGGGGCAAGGGGTTGCACTGGAATCATTGAAGGAATTCTTTGTCTGGCAATACATGCCTGCCACTACCCCATGGTTACTTCTGAAATCTCCAGGAAGAAGGCAAGCTTCTATGTTTGGCAAGGGCTTCCCAAAGGATTTTAACATGCTCCTGACTGTCACTTTCCTACAGACAGCCAAACTATCTATACAAGCCACTCTGACTATAAAAATATTAAAGAAGAGAAAAAATATAGCTTCCAAATCAGCAGAGCCATCACCTTTGGACTCCACGTTTGCGTTCCAACATCGACTGGGCATAGGGAGGTGGATGGTGTCCCCAGAGGTCAGGAAATGCCATCATCTTGAAGTCCGCCACAGATCTGGTTCTTCTCGCTTTGGCCATATAGAGACAGGGGTCATGGAAGGGGATATGCTTGGGATGTGTCTGCAGAAGCTTATCTATTGCTTCAGCAGTTTCTCTAGGCTGAGGGGAATTGGAAAAAGAGGCACTAATCATTGGGAAGGAAATAACATCTATGTCCCAAGCATCCTGTTTAAGGGAAGCTTGAATGTAAGGAATTTCTTTTCCAGAAGAATCTACCCCAACACCATTGGATTGCATGTTTGGGTATGGGCTCATCCCAGGTCCTTTTTTAGAGACTGGTTGCATGGTGGACCTCCCCACCTTCACCATGCTCAGAAGGGAAGTCTGGACCATGTCTTCTCTTCCTTGCTTCCCAGAGCTTTGGCCCTTATTCAAACCATGTTGCTGTGGGGAGGTGACAGTTGGAATGTGGTGATGATTGGCATACTGAGTCTCTTCGAAGTTCAAGTCATCTCCAGATTGAGACTCAAGTTCCTGCAGGTTTAAAATGGAAAAGAGTATGTCAGTGTTACCTTGCTGATGGAAAATACCATATGACACCAATCCTCATTCTCTGGGCACAGAGTTAAGTGTAAATCTTGTTGTGTTGTTGTTGTGTTAGCATAAATCTCATGAATTGGGAAGCTTTTTCCAAGGTCAGACAAGAAAAGGCTAAGCTTCCAGAGTCAAATAAATGGTAGAAACATAGAAACTCATGTTTGGAAGGAGTATTGGGCAGGTCTAGTACAATTCTGTACATCACACAAATGCCTTCTGGAACATCCCCAAAAAGTCACAGCCTGGTTAAACAAACTCATTAACAAGGTTTTTGCTACACCCCAAGACCATGCCTTTCATTTGGGGATCATTTTGATTGTTTCTTTTCAAAAAAGTCTTCCTTATACTTAACTGAAATTTCCTTCCCTGAAATTTTTACCCACTGATCCCCTTCAGCTTTCCGAAGTAAAATAGAATATATAGACTCCCTTCTACATGTGATTTAGCTAGTACCCTTCGATGTGGGCAAATTCATGATATATCAAGGGTCATAAGAAAATAACAGAGATACAAAAGCAGGTCTAAAATCCTGACGACAGCAGTAGGAGGAGGAGCAGCAACTAGCCACTCTGTCATCAGGTGTGAGGTTCTCAATTTCTTTCTACTAACAAAAAACACTGGAATCAGACTAGCCACCCTTGGAAAGCCATCCAGTACAACTTGCCCACTTTTTAGGGGAAGGACTAAATCATCAAGAATTTTCACTTGTGTTTTTAGACCGCAAGGGCACGTCACTATGCCCCTCCCCAACCCCGCCTCGGATAATAGGCAGCGACACGTACCTTCATGCTACTTTCATCCTAGGGTCCAGGTATCAGGAGACTTGCATGCATCCAGCCCAGCCACATTTTTCACATTTTGCCTGGCTTTCTGCTTCTCGCTCAGAAAGACCCCAGAAGCAGGTTGCTAATAATGAGCAATGCGTTCCATCTGGAGACCTCCTGCTTGGCCTCCCAGGTTGTGTAAGGAAGCCCTCATGCATCACCACAGAGCAGAACCACAGCATATGTCCTACCTCGAAGCTGCAGGAGAGCTCGAGACACATTGCCTTGTACTGCATCAGTTCCTCCTCGGGTCGGTCAAGACCAGGTTTGGAAGTCAGCTTGTTCACATCTGTTTCCAAATCATCATCCTACAATGGAATATCCAAAAAATATATATGACAGTCATGACAGCCACCCTGAGAAGCATCAAGACAAGCTATGCATGTGATCTTTCAGAATCTTGGGACATGGCTTCTTTGCCTCCAAATTATAGCACTAGCCTATGAGAAGGAGAATTTAAGATGGTGGTTATGTTTTTTTCAATGAAAAGAAAGAAGGTATACAATTTTTTTAGCATCCATCTCAGGATTTATCACTCCTTACCATGAATAACTAACTTATATAAAATGAGGTGAACTCTGTAAACACTAAAGCACGATGTAAAAGAATTTTGTATCTCGCCACCACCATCAACATAATTGTATCACTGTACCCATTCTTCCACCATCTTTGTCATTCAAAACCGTTTAATGAGCACCTACTATGAGCAGGTACCACTGTAGGTACTGAAGAGTTAGTGATAATAGGACAGATAAGAGTCGATGTTCCCATGGAATCCACCCTCTAGTGAGAGAAGGAAGACAGCAAATAAATGAAGAAGGTAATTTCCAGGGGTGGTAAATGCCATGGAAAGGGGATTGTGGGAAGCAGTTTAGACTGGGTGCTCTGAGACTGCCTCACTGAGGAGGTGACATTTTAGCTAGACCAGCTGACTGTACAATGCCAAGGTGAAGAAATTACCAGCAGAAGGAACAGCTGACATTGCCTTCAGAAAGAAGATGGCTGGAGCACAGACAATAGGAGGAAGATCACAGGACTCAACATTGGAGAGAGAGGCATTGGCAGAGCCTTCCAGACCCGGAAAGGGGTTTGTGACTTTCTGCTGCACTTTACCCTGTTGTACATTTATGTCTACCCCATCACCACCAGTCTTTCCTTCCCTGGGCTGAATAATCCTAGACTCTTCATTTTTATTTCTAGATCATCATTTCATAATAGTTTAATGGTAATGATGATTCTCCTCCCAATTCTTCTGTATTTTCCAAAGGCTCTAAAGTTTTACAGAGAAAGAACATGAGGAATCAACCAGTCTAGTCTCCTCATCTTTCCATGTCTCTCCTGGACCAAGTTTCCCTAATAAGATAGAGGCAAAAACCTACCCTGTGTATTAAGAGAGTATTTGGTTAGTTAAGGGAAAAAACTGGCAGCTCTGAAGGCCTGGGTTAGTCTTCTTAAAATTAAATAAATATAGACAATAAATGTTTATACTACTGATCCAAAGTTAGTGGGGGGAGAAAACACAATATTCTGTCCATCTTCTGGAATTTTCCTCCATGGTGCTGGGAGAACTGGACAGCAACATGCAGTAGAATGAAACTAGATCACTTTCTCACACCATACACAAATATAAACTCAAAATGGATAAAGGACCTGAATGTGAGACAGGAAATCATCAGAACCCTAGAGGAGAAAGCAGGAAACAACCTCCTTGACCTCCACTGCAGCAATTTCTTACTTGACACATCCCCAAAGGCAAGGGAATCAAGAGCAAAAATGAACTATTGGAACCTCATCAAGATTAAAAGCTTCTGCACGGCAAAGGAAACAATCCATAAAACTAATAGGCAACCAACGGAATGGGAAAAGATAGTTGCAAATGACATATCAGATAAAGGGCTAGTATCCAAAATCTATAAGGAACTCACCAAACTCCACACCCAAAAAACAAACAATCCAGTGAAGAAATGGGCAAAAGATATGAACAGACATTTTTCCAAAAAGGACATCCAGATGGCCAACAGACACATGAAACGATGCTCAGCATACATCCTCGTCAGGGAAATACAAATCAAAACCACACTGAGATACCACCTCATACCAGTCAGAGTGGCTAAAATGAGCAAATCAGAGGACTCTAGATGCTGCTGAGGATGTGGAGAAACGAGCACCCTCCTACACTGTTGGTGGGAATGTAAGCTGGTGCAGGCCCTCTGGAAAACAGTGTGGAGATTCCTCAAAAAATTAACAATAGAACTCCCCTATGACCCAGCAATAGCACTGCTAGGAACTTACCCAAAGGATACAGGAGTGCTGATGCATAGGGGCACATGGACCCCAATGTTCGTAGCAGCACTCTCAACAATAGCCAAAACATGGCAAGAGCCTAAGTGTCCATCAACTGACAAATGGATCAAGAAGATGTGGTTCATCTATACAATGGAATACTACATGGCAATGAGAAAGAATGAAATCTGACCATGTGTAGCAACATGGATGGAAGTTGAGGGTGTTATGCTGAGCAAAATAAGTCAGGCAGACAAGGACAGATACCATATGTTTGCACGTATAGGAGGATTAGGAAGAACTTAACAGAGGAACATGGGCGAGAAGAAGGGGAAAAATAGTGGGGGAGAGGGAGGGAGGCAAACCATGAGGGACTCTTGAATGCTGAGAACAAACTGAGGGCAGATGGGGTGGGGGGAAGGAAGGGGGGTAATGGACATGGAGGAGGGCACTTGTGGGGATGAGCACTGGGTGTTATATGGAAACCAACACGACAATAAACTATTAAAAAAAAAAGTCAGAGACCCAACCAACTGAGCCACCCAGGCATCCCAAGTCACAACCATTTTTTAATGTATTTTCTATGGTTAGTTTCTCAGTATAACAGCAAAGTGGAGGCGCTGTGGTCCCCAAAGATTTGTATCCCAGTCTAAATCTCCAGCCATTCAGGTGGGTTCTCCTCTCTTTTATATTTGTTATAAATACAATTTATACTGATTCAGGGATGGGCCTGCTTCTGTGTCTTCACAGCAACCCAAACAGTCTTCATCATTTAGAATTCTGGTACCCATCTAATCCAGATAATGCTTTCTGGCCCTTCTTCCTCAGATTGAACCTTTCAGATATTATTGACTTTCTCCAGCCTTACACTTGAGTTCACCACCGTTTCAAAGATGGTGATTTGAACTCTGGTAAGGACGATCTCCAAGTTCACTAGACTATGTACTCTTTGAAGATAAAAATCAATGTCTTATTTGCTTTTGTATCATAATATCATCCCTAGGAACCTAGCCTGCTGCCTCACACATGGATAATATCCAAGAAAAAAAAAAAAACTAAAAAGGAAGGAAAGACAGAGCAAAGGAGAGGAGAGCTTGAATTCAGTCTGTTTATCCTCCTCTTCTTCAGTGTTTGTCCAAATCTAACAGTTGTGTTTGTGAAGGAAAAAAAAAAAAACATGGCCATCATCTGATCTGTACCTGTTTCTCTTTCTTATGCTGACTTTGAAAGTTTTCAAAGAACAGCACCCAACTTTCCATTCTCAAGACCCTTTAAGATAAAAGTTCCTTTTAATCATTCTTTCTAAATAGCTGGTCCCAATTTAATTTGATGAAAAGGCCATCAGTTAAAGGTCTGGGTTGGATCTATGACCAGAAACAAACACTCCTGGCTTCTTGCCCGCGTTTCTTGCAGCAAAAGCTCCTCGGTTCATCAGGGAAAATTAGTTTGCTGGAGCACTAGTTACTTTGCTCTTGTGACACCCCAGAATCAAACCCTGATTCTGAGGTGCCCTGTTTCTCTACAACTCATGCTCGCACACTGACTTCTCATCTTCTCCTTGGCTCGCAGGCTTTTGATAAATAGATTCCAGGCCCTCACCCATTTGTCTTGTGCTTCTTTTCCAGATAGATGTATTTATTTGTTTTGGTTTCATTCCACCCAACCCACTATCACCTGCAGCGTGGGGAGGAAAGAGGAGACTATCTGAATGCTCTCTATCACATGCTGTATGAAGTTAGGCTCTGACATGCAGCTGGTCTTCCACATCAGATACAAGAGACGATTGACACTCTGCATCAGACATTCAGTCATCAAAGGGCAAGTAAGAGGGTAGGGGAAAGTGGCATTGATGAATGATCGCCGCAGCACAGAATTATTCAAATAATACAGTGAGCACTCAATAGGCCAGTACTGCCAAGCCACAGCAAAGATCCAATTTACTACTGGTGACTTCAGAAATGATTCCATTTATCAACAAAACCCTGAGAACACTGGAAGGTCAATAGCAGTCTTAACTGAGAGACTGAGAGGGCAGAGAGATAGTCCCTCTGAGTGGGCTGCTACCATCTTATGATAGAGAACTCAAAAAGTCTCTTTGTCTCTAGATAGTTAGGTAAGAGGATAATGAAGAAAAAAGAAAGGGAGAGAAGGGAAAAGGGAGATGGATGGATGGATGCATGGATGGATGGATGGTAGATAGGTAAATAAATAGATTTTTAAAATTCAGGTTTCATCTCCACAAACATTATAAAAAGTAGCATTTATGTCTCAGTCTTATTTTACAGATGACAAAATTAAGGAACTATAATTTGAAGGGACTTGTCCAAGTCTGTGTCTGCCAAAAGAAATGGAAGCAGAATTAGAACTCATAGATAAGTTATCATTATTCTAGAGCAGCGATATTGTGCCCCAAAGGACACTTGGCAATTCATAGAGACATGTTTGGTTCATGACTTGAGGAGGAGGGGGAAATGAAGGGGTAGGTCCTACTGGCATCTAGTGGGTAGAAGCCGGGGACACTACCAAACCTCCTATGATGTATAAGATAATCTCCCACAACAAAGAATTATCCAGTCAAAATGACAATAGTGCTAAGGGGTAAACACCCTTTTCTATAAATGCAGTCAATAGACTATGTCCCTTTGCCTGTTTCTTGTCAATAATTTTTTGGAACATAGCCATGTCCTACCATATGCATATTGTCTATAGTTGCTTTTGTGCTATAATAGCGAAGTTGAGTAGTGGTGATAGAGACTGTATGTCCACAAACCCTAAATCAATTACAGCCTCATCTTTCACAGAAAGTTTGCTAACCTCTGCTATATATCACGGGTCTTTATGGGATAGAGACGAAAGGGCACCACTCCCCTGTTAGCCAGAGCGTACATCATGAAACTCAAATGAACACTTCACATAGACTCCGAGGTCAATCGAAGTATAGAAGGCAGTGGTCTGAGTGAGTGAGTACATAAGAAGAGTGACTTGTGGCAATAGATGAAATCTACCAGAAAAGGTTTCCTAGGAAAATATTCCATGGTCTCTTTGCCCGAATGTCACTGACACACATTACATATAGCAACCTGAAGCACTAAGGGTCTATCTAAATCTCATCCTGATGGAATATTACTGCCTTGTTAATGGACAGCCACTGACTTTACAGTGAGACGTTGTATGTGACCCCACAGGATGAAAATCAACAAGTGTAGCTGTCATTTATTGAGCAATCACTGTAGGCCAGGTACTGGAGTGGAAGTACAGAAGTGTGTCCTTAAAATTTACACTGGTCTTGGGGCACCTGTGTGGATCAGTCAGTTAAGCGTCTGACTCTTGGTTTGGCTCAGGTCATGATCTCATGGTTTCATGGTTTCAAGCACCATATCAGGCTCTGTGCTGATGGTGCAGAGCCTGCTTGAGATTCTCTTTCTCTCTCTCTCTCCCCCTCCCTCTCTCTCTCTCCCTCTCTCTCTCTCGCCTCCCCCGCACCCCCCACTCACATTGTCTATCTTTCTCAAAATAAATAAATACACTTAAAAAAATTTACACTGGTCTCAGCTAGTCATAGAGAGGTGATATCTCTCTCTGGAAGATGTGAACGTAAAGATCACTAGAAGGGAGGGCTGATATACCTACTTGCTCCTTCACCTCTTCACAATCTGAATCTTTATCCACTTCTTCATCGGCATCATCTTCAAAATCCTCTGGGTTGAGAAAAAGAGGTCAAAAGGATGAGGCTTCCCCTATGCCTTGGATATGGATTCCTTCCACACAGTGGCTAGTATTCCTTTTTCTCATAAACAAGGGGCTCGTTATGAAGCACACAATATCCCAACACACTCTAATACTTATTAGTAACACACAAACGCATGGAGCACTATAGTATGAAGTCTAAATCACCCTACATTGAATGCAAAATGAGTGGAGAATACAATGACACCCAAATACCATTATGGCTCCCACCCCGCCCCGCCACACACACAGTTTACAAGAAGTTATGCAAACAGCATTGCCAATGTTTACAGATCACATATTGGCAAAATTCGCTGTAACTGAGCACCTTGACTGGCTCCCTAATTTTGACAAGAAGGTACTTATTTACAATAAAAGGCTACAGACAGCACCTAGTGCCGTTGTGGCAAGATGATGCCTATGGAAAATCTGTTCCATGAAAGGAGGTCAGTGACAGTGAAATCTTCACAGAGATTGAATAATCACATGTTAAGACATTTAATAGGGCTATTTTGTAAATAGCACAAGTTTTATTTAAAGTTCATCCTTAAGGCAAATGCATTCTAGAACCAGTCAGTACAGTTGAGAGACTCAATCATGCAACTGTGAATATGTTTTTTTTTTTTTTAATTAGCAGAGATGACTGTACAGGCACTAGGTAGCCACCAGGAAAAGTGGCAACAGTTAATAATTAGGAACAAAATAAGTGACCTTAGTATTTGTTCATTCTGTATACGAAAAGCTTGCTTTTTTGTACATTTCTCTAATTAGATTATGGACATTTATGGTTGGGTTCTAAAAGAACTGATTCTACTTTCATCCACATCCCTCTGAAATATTGCCAACATGCCAAATGCATCAGAAAGCTCATGATTACTCACTGACTTTACCTTCAGTTAGAACACACAGAGATTCGGAAGGGATGCTCCCAGGGACTGGGAAGGTGTAGGCACTGCTGGCAGTGACCAAGGGAAGTGGGCTCTTTGGGTAGCACTGCCTCAGGATCTGAAGCACGACGGAGATGACAGGTTCCAAACTTTGGTCATCCAGGCAGTTCTGAAAGAAGAAGAGACTGTCTCAGACGCTGACACCTCATAGTGGGTTCCCTTATCATGTCCATACTTCAGGGGGTGAATTACACATGGCCCTGATGGACAGCAAACATCATGACTGTAGAATGTCTGACTTGAACATTTAAATGTAGAATTTTGTCTAATGTAGAATTGGCTTTGGTCTGGGGTATAATCTGCATTTTTATTTCTTTTTCACAGCTCATATGTTACTGGTAGGAATTTAGTCTGAAAATAGACTTAAAAAGTCTTTCAAGGGATGCTGTGTCTAAGGGAAGCATTGTCCAGCATAGCCAGGGGAAGAGGAGGTAAGCATCTTCTCAACCATCCAAGTGTCATTGTGAATTATTGGCGACATTAGTGAATGAGTAGCCAAACTGATGGAAGTCTTACTTTTCTCCTTCAGTTTTTATCTGAATAGAAAACTATAGAGGAAAAGCTGAAATATGAAATCAGGGGGGAAAAGGCAAAGTGAATCCCAAGTACCTAAATGAAATACCATGCCCCTTCTCAGAGCCCACAGTGTTGATCCCTCTTGGTATCTACCCAAAGCAAAGGAAAATTAGGTTTGCAGATGGAACATTTTGATACTGATGGAACATGACAAGACCCTTCTTTTCAGACACTTTGAAGAAATGCAAAAACAAGTTTACTAAATTGAGAGAGTGCGTTGGGAGTAGTTCGGGAACTCTTTGGCAAAAACATGCCATTTTCTTCAGGCTCTTGGTAAATGCTTTGTCTGTTGACTTAGTACGGAAAGTTGACAAGTGTGAGCCTCCAATTTGATTTTCCTAAGGGCTTCCAAGTATGCTCTTTGGCCAATAAGTCATAGCAGTAGATATGGAGGAGGCTAAGCACCTGCCACAGGGCTGGGTGACTATCTGTGATGATGCCATGCTGTGGTATCTCCAGGCCCACCTTACAGGTAGCTCCACATATGTTTTTATGCTACAAGTTCAAACTGTCCAAATGATTCCCAAATATAAAAATGTAAGCCAACTTTCAAACCAAGAATGTTGTAACAGGATCAAGAATGCTATTTCCCCTTCTATGTGCTCGATGGTACCCATCAGTTGTCCTGAAAACACTCTCCATGGGAAATAAAGTGCTTGAGGCCATTTCATCCCTGGCATTGGCCAAAGGGCTTGGTGAAAAGTATTAGTATTGGAAAAAGAGAGAACTGAACATGGAAGAGGAAGAGAGGGGAGGTAGAAGACGCACCATGGATGATGTTCTGATCTTTGTTTTTAGTAGGTGCAGAGCCAAGGACAAGCCAAGGAACTCAGTCAAAACCACCAGCATTTGGGAAAGTGGTTGTGTCTGTGATTGTCGTTGGTATTGGTATTGATGAACGTGATAACATGTTTTACTCTGCGGGAGATGGTGTAGGTGAAAAGTGAGAGAAAGAATGGAGGCAGGTTCACCTGTCCTGATAGGGTGGGCAGTGAATTTGAGAAATAGAGGAGATTAAAATGGACAGAAACAAGGCATTGGGGTTATAGTGAATCACTACCTAAACTGGGCTGACAGTAAGTGCTGTAGTCGACACAGTCTGCAGGAAAACATTTATGAATTCTAAAATGACTCTGAGTTCCAAAGTAACAGAAATGCCTAGATCCATCTGTCAACGTTTCCCTAGTGTTAATGCAAGGGTACTGTGTCAGGGCCAGGACTAAGGGGGGGGGGGGGAGGGAGGCACCCAGGATGCAAAATGTAAGGGGGCACTCACTCAGGCTCCCGCAACTGCAGGGAACTTAAGCTGTGTATCAAATATGACAAGAGCCCAAGAAATAGGATCTCTGGAAACAAATGTCTCAGAATTGGGGCAAAGGTGAAGAGTTTTGGCTCACTTTTCCCATCACTTCCAATAATACACCTGCTACCTGGAAAAGATGATGAAATAGGACAGTGCCTTACATATTCAATTCATAGTTAACATCTCTGAATTAGCTCTGGAATAATAAATACACTGCTTCTGGCTAAAATTAACAACTCAGGAAACAACAGATGCTGGCAGGGTTGTGGGGAAACGGGAACCCTCTTGCACTGCTGGTGGGAATGCAAACTGGTGCAGCCGCTCCGGAAAACAGTGTGGAGGTTCCTCAAAATAAATAAATAAATAAATAAAAATAGAACTACACTACGATCCCAGTAATAGCACTACTAGGAATTTATCCAAAGGAGACAGAAGTGCTGATTCATAGGGGCACCCCAATGTGCATATCAGTGCTTTCAACAATAGCCAAATTATGGAAAGAGCCTAAATGTCCATCAACTAATGAATGGGCAAAGAAGACGTGGTTTATATATTCAATGGAATACTACTTGGCAATGAGAAAAAATGAAATCATGCCATTTGCAGCAACATTGATGGAACTGGAAGGTATTATGCTGAGTGAAATAAGTCAGTCAGAGAAAGATAGATATCATATGTTTTCACTTGTATGTGGAATTTGAGAAACTTAACAGAAGACCATAGGGGAAGGGAAGGGAAAAAATAGTTACAAATAAAGAGGGAGGGAGGCAAACCGTAAGAGACTCTTAAATACAGAGAACAAACTGAGGGTTGATACAGGGGGTGGGGGAGAGGGGAAAGGGGTGATGGACATTGAGGATGGCACTTATTGGGATGAGCACTGGGTGTTGCATGTAAGCGATGAATCACGAGAATCTACCCCTCAAACCAAGAGCACACTGTACATACTGTATGTTAGCCAATTTGACAATAAATTACATTAAAAGTACATATGTACTTACATAATACACTGCTTCTATGATACACAGGCAAGAGAGAGATTCTCCTCATCCACAGTTTTGCTTTCCCCAAATTTCAGTTACCCACAGTCAACCATAGCATGAAAGCAGACGATCCTTCTTCCATGGCATCATTAAAGGCCAATAGCTTAATGCTACATCCCAATGCCTCCCTTCATCTCCTCACATGGGCATTTTATCATCTCACATCATCACAAAAGAAGGGCAAGTGGAGCACAATAAGATATTTTGAAAGCGAGAGTTCACATTCACAAAAATTTTATAATAGTATATTGTTATAACCGCTCTATTTAATCATTGTTGTTAATCTCTTGCTGTGCCTAATTTATAAATTAAACTTTATCATAGGTATGAATGTACAGGAAAAAACATAGTGAATGCGTGTTCAGTGCTATCCATGGTTTCAGGCATCCTGTGGGGGTCTTGGAATGTACCCCCCTGAGTCAGGGAGGACTACTGTGTAGCACACAGCTCAGATCCTGGAGCAAAAGCACCTGAATTCAAATCTTGGGCTGATGATCACTGACTGCATCACCCCGGCAACTTACTACACCTCTCTGTGCTACAGCTTCATCTATGAAGCAGAGGTAAAAACAGAACCACTCTTATAAGGATGTGTGTGAATTTGAGTTAAAATAGGCAAAGGGCCTGCCCAATACTAAGCACTCAGTAAGTGCTAGCTCTCAGGATGTTAGCAGGCATCATTACGCTCTTAAAATCTCAAGAATCTGAAAGAAGATTTCAGCGCGGAGCCCTAGAGATAACCCTGACAATAAGAAAATGAGACACTTTAGTGAAAAAGCCCAGGAGTCCTGGGTCTAATTTCCAGCTCTCCTTCTACCAGCCAAAGCCATCAGCATCCCTGCCCAAGTCCCCACCATCTAACCCCTGCCTTGCCCTCCCACCGCTCCCTCCTTCCTCCTGTGCCCTCAGATACTCTCCTGTCCAAACAGCAGCCAGAATGGTCCTTTTAGATCATAAATCAGTTTAATGGGTCCAGAGTTTCAGTTTTGCAAAATGAAAAGAGTTCTAGATATTGGTTATACAACAGTGTGGATGCACTTAACAGTACTGAACTATATACACTTTAAAATGCCCAGCGTGGTCCACTTTATGTCGAACCGATTTTATAATTAAAATTTTGTAAAAAGCATACATTATATCAGGCCATGACCCTACTTCAAACCTGATGGAAATAAAATCTGAATTTCTTTTCATGGTCTAGATAGAAAGTTCTTCCCTCTTCTTTTCTCCTCTTTCTCCTCCTCCTCTCCCTCCCTCTTCCGCCTCCTTCTTATCTTTCTTGTCTTTTGCAATCATTGGCATACCAGCATCATTATCAGAAACATCATTCTAATTTGCAAGTAAGCACTGAAATGGTATCACTAGATCCAAGGCTCTGTCGTTGGCCATCCAGTGACCCCAGCACCTTTTCTGGCAGAAGGGGAGAAGACTGATGGGCAGCTCAGACCAGCACAGCTCTGATGGTGTCTGTGCTCATGGCACCCAGCTGGGGTGCCATGAGTTCCATGGGCCTGGGAAGCCTGGCACACAGGCAAGTTCAGCCTCTGCTCACAGCCTGTGTACATTCCCAACAGAAACTGGAAGCTGGGAGGTTGGTGTGAACTTGTTTCCTGAATGGTTGAGGTTTTCACTGACCTCCTGAGAGACTACTTTTAAGGTCCTCCTTGCAGAAACAGACTCTTAACTACAGAGAACACACTGCTGGTACCTGAGGTGAGGAGGGTAGGGGGATGGGGGAACAGGTGATGGGGCTTAAGGAGCACACTTGTGATGAGCACCGGGTGATGTATGGAGGTGTTGAGTCACAATATTATACACTTGAAATGAATATTACACTCTCTGTTAACCAACTGGAATTTAAATACTTTTAAAAAAGATGAAAGGAAAAAAACTGAAATGAGGTCATTATGGTGGGCCCTAGTTCTATGTGACTGGTGTCCTTATAAAAAGGGACATTTGGACACAGACATGTACATAGGGAGAATGTCCTGTGAAGACAGAGGCAGAGATGAGGTGATGCTTCTACAGGCCAAGGGTCACCAGGACTGCTGTGACCAGCAAAATCTAGGAGAGAGCCTGGGGCAGGTTCCCCCTCTTGGCCCCCAAAGGAACCACACTGCCGCCATCTTGACTTTGGACTTCTGGCTTCAAGGGCTAGGAGAGAGTCAATCTCTGCTATTTGAGCCACTCAGCTTGTGGTGCTTTGTTATGGCAGCCCCAAGGGACTCCTGCAGGGAGGTCCTCACACCACTGATGGGTGTGACAATTCCCCAGAAAGACTCTAAGAGCTCACTAAAAGCTGTTGTAGTCAGTCATGATTTATAGGGATTCACATTACAGATGAAGATCAGCCAAAGAGAGAGGCCCACAGGGCAGAGGGCAGCTGTCTCAGTGTGCTCAGGCAGCTCCAGCAGGACACCACAGACCAAGGGGCTGATGAACAAACACACTTCTTCTTCACAGTTCTGGGAGCTGGAAGTCCAGGTTGAAGGCACCAGCAGGTTCCCTGTCTGGTGAGAACCTGCTTCCTGGTTCACAGATGGCCATATTCTCACTGTGTCCTCACATGGAGCAAGGACCAGGGGGCTCTCTGGGGCCCCTCTTTTAAGGGTGCTCATTCCGCTCATGGGGACTGCACCCTCATGACCTTATCCCCTCCCAAAGGCCCTGCCTTCCCAAACCATTACTTTGGGGAGTAGGGTTTCAGCATATGGATTTGGGGGCACACAGGCATTCGTCTATTGAACCAAGAGAAACACCAAACATGACATAGATAGATAGATAGATAGATAGATAGATAGATAGATAGATAATAGAAAGGAGATAGATGTATAGATGATAGGAGATAGATGATAGATAGATAGATAGATAGATAGATAGATAGATAGATAATAGATAGGAGATATATATCTAATAGATAGATAGCAGATAGATAGATGATTGATAGATAGATAGATAGATAGATAGATAGAAGATACATAGATAATAGGAGATAGATAGATACATACATACATAGATAATAGGGGATAGATAGATAGATAGATAGATAGATAGGAAATACAAAGAAACATAGATAATAGATAGGAGATAGATACATAGATACATAGATGGATAGATAGATAACAGATAGGAGATAGATAGATGATAGGAGATTAAGATAGATGAATAAATGTATATATTTTATATACATCCTGCTTCTAGTCTCACAGACCCTTTCATGCTTGTGCTTCCCTTTCTACTGTCCCCACCCTCTTCCTCTTGTAGACATGTAATTCAGGGATCACTGTCTTCTTCCTTTTTTGCCCTTTTAATTCTTCCTAACACGGAGCAGAGAAACAGCCAATAAGGCAGAGGGCAGAGGAAATGGCTGGAGGGAACTAGCTGGCATGAGGGAGCTGCTGGGCATCCGCGGTGAAGGGGGGTGTTTCACTAGAGATCTGGGGGACACAAGCGTACAAAGTATGGCAAGGCTGAGAAAAATTCAAAGAACTGCTTCATCCAGAGAAGCAGTGTTCGATGCAGCTATTTCACGACTGAGAGGCTCTGAAACCTGGAATGATGGTGAGAGCCCACAGGTGATAGCTGACGGAGAATTAGATATTGGTCTGCAGCCCCACATTATGTGACTGTTCAGAGTTGGGTGTGGGGGGGACAAGCTATTATTTTTTTAATAGGAAAAGTCTACAGATGTCGTTTTTGGAAATCAGTGCTGTCGTTGGCTGCTTCATTGCCTCAGATGTACTCAGGTAGAGAAAAAGTGGAGGGTGTCCAGAGGGAGCAGTGAGACGGAGAAAAGCGCTGGAGAGACAAGCCCACGGGGAGCCAGCAGGGAGCATGATGCCTGTGCAGTATGGCTGCTGTGGCCCCGGGAGACGGGGAGTGAGCAGACGATGCATATTTGGGAACCTTGCACATCCTCGATAGAGAGGGTGTACATAGCCTCATACTACGGTGCTGGAATCAGTCCTAATCAAATGCAATTAAGGAATTTGTTGTTTGGGTTGAAATCCGGGAAACCTTAAACCGCATATTCCACTGGGGTGTGGACAAGTAAGGGCCTTGCAGGTGCTCCTGCTGGCCCGGGATGCCTTTCCTCTTGAACTTGGCCTGACAGGCTTTTTCAATAATTCAGGTCTCAGTTTAGGTGTCACCTGCTCAGAGAAGAACTTGACGTCTCTCACAGAACATGTTCTCCCTCCACCTACGGGCGTCACCGTGGACACCCTGAATATTGATGTCGCAGAGCAGTATGAAATTCTCCTCCTCGTTGAATTCTTTGCTTCCTTAGTATCGGACTCTCCTGCTAGAATGTCTACCCTTGCTGTCATATTCACATCCAGATTCCACTGCTCAATTATCCCAATAACTGTTCACACTCACAAAGCAGCCAAGTCAAGGCAAGCACTCCATTAAACACAAGACATTTCCATCTTAATATATTTAGACTGTGCAATAACCTAGGCTTTGTTATTTCCATCATTTTGGAAAAGAAGAAACTTGAGACCCAGAAAGGTTGAGTGACGCCTCTGAGGTTCCACAGCTATAAGTTCCCCGGGCTGGGATGTGAACCCAGTACCAGCCTTATAGTGAACACTTTGAACCACTGCACCACACCGTGTGTAGCCAATAAATATAAATACATATTTTTAAAAATTTGTTTTACAAATAGTTTATTGTCAAATTAGTTTCCACATAACACTCAGTGCTCATCCCCACAAGTGCCCTCTTCTCTGCCCATCTCCCCTCCCCCCCACATCCATCAGTCCTCAGTTTTTGTCAGCATTCAAGAGTCTCTCATGGTTTGCCTCTCTCCCTTTCCCCCACCATTTCCGCCCTTCTTCTCCCCCTTGTTCCTCTGTCAAGTTCCTCCTAATCCTCCTATACGTGCAAACATATGATATTTGTCCTCTGCATCACACAGAAAAGACATATTTTTAAAATTTTTAACGCTTATTTAGTTTTGAGAGAGACAGAGCATGAGCTGGGGAGGGGCAGAGAGAGAGGGAGACACAGGATCTGAAGCAGGCTCTAGGCTCTGAGCTGTCAGCACAAAGCTCGATGTGGGGCTCAAAACCACGAACCATGAGATCATGACCTGAGTCAAAGTCAGTCACTTAGCCAACTGAGCCCCCCAGGTGTCCCGCCAATACACATGTACCGAATGAATCAAATAATCAGTGCATGAGTGAACAAATGCATGAGGCTTTGAATCCAGAACCTCTGCCCCTAGCAGGCAGCAAGAAACATATCGAGGTTTTCACCTCGAGCTCTGTTCATCAGGAACCATCCAGATATCATCCAACTGGAGACATAATCCCGGGGTTAATTACCTGCATGGTGCTGAAGAGGACCTCCATGCCCTGAGCTGCCAGGAAGGCCTCCCTGCCAGACCGGAGGTTGGCCACGTGCTTGAGGCAGAGCAGAAGTGCCTGGCGGATCGGCACATAGGTATTAGCTGTGTCATGGTGATGCCAGTCCTGATGCAGCCTGAGCAAGCTGGCAACGTAGCCTCTATTCACAGCCCGGCGGCTGTTAGACTCTGAAACCAATGGGAAAGGTGATGTCAATCACAGGCTCTCCTGGCCGTACCAGCCTGAGGATGTCCCAGTATCCCTCCCACAAGATTCTTATTATAAAGGGACTAATAATAACTTTCCACTGGAGAAAACTGGCAGATGTCACCTTCATTGAGTGATCAATATGGACATCACCATGTGTGTTGTGCTGAGAAAAACACAGCATCACATCTACAGTGTTTCTGCCCAAAATGCATAGCCTGAATTTAACCATGAATAAACCCAGCAAACCCAAAATGAGGGACATGCTGCCAGGGATCTGATCTATACTCTTCAAAAATGTCAAGGTCATGAAAGCCATTAAAAAAAGGAAGGAAAAGGAAGAGAGGAAGGAAAGAGAAATAAAGAAAGAGGAAGGAAAGAAGGAAGGAAGGAAGGAAGGAAGGAACTGGGCTAAGGTATTTATATGATATATAAGTATAATGTAGAATTATAATTTAGATCCTAGGCTAGAAAACAATTTTTTCCTTTTGCTACAAAAGGCATTAGTGAGGCAGTTGGTAAAATTTGAATAAGGTCTGTAAATTAACTAACAGCATTGTATCGATGTATATTAGATTTTGGTAAACTGTGCTTATGTAAAAGAAAATCCTGTGTTTGGGAAATTCACAATAGGGTATGTGAATGTCTGTAACTTATTCTTAAAAAGTTCAGAAAAAAATATAATAGGGGGGAGAATGAATGAGGGAAAGAGAAAGAGAGAGAGAGAGACATTTCCACCAGATTTCCATTCTTCTTTTCCTAAATCTCAGTGGACTTAGGGTATTGTCATTGGGTTGAGCAAATTACAAGATTTAGCCTGGGAAGAAGGCACTGAGTGAGACATGGTATCCAAAAGGCTATCGTGTGTAATAGTTGTATTGTGTTTTTCCTAAAGAGCATGGAAGCCAGTGTATGGATAATAAAGGTCTGGCTCAGTCCAAGAAAGGAATTCCTCATGGTCAAGACAAACAAGAGAATGGACTCTATGTGGTAGTGGACACAACTACTGGGCACTAACAATGTTTGGAGAGAGGTAGGAAGTCTACCCAGCAGGAGGGGGTATGGGGTTTTCTTACATCTGACGGAGAAACATAACAGAGTGCTTTCCTGGTTCCCGTCACGTCTTCAACACAATTTCTCTTTGTTGACTGAATGACCCTGGGGGAGGCTTCCCATGAAACACCTCCGATGGGATAAGTGCACAATGCTCTAATTTTCCCAAGATACACTAAATTCTGCTTGACGAAGCGCAGAGGGAAGAATAGTCCAAGACATCTCTCTCAACAGTTAACATATGCACCTCCTCGGGCTACTGGCTTGGTGGACAAATGTGTCACAGCCCAGATGTACTCAGCAGATGTCTGGTCATCTCTGCTCATGTGGACAAGGTGAACTGTGAGGCTATCACCGGCTGACTCTCAGCACAAATGCACAATCTTGTAGCCCTGCTCTAACTACCGCATTTCTCCACTACCCGAGCCGTTCACTCAGGCTTATGGGGTGACATAGGCTTCTGGCCGAGGGTGCATGAGCCAGCCCCTGAGCCATAATTGGAGAAGCAAATTTTCAGCTCAAAGTCAGATTTTGTCCCTAAGACCATGTAAGTACACATAAGTGCAAAAACAACACAGAAATTCAAGGCTTTATTCCAGAAGGGTTTTCTCATAATATTAAAAAAATTCTTTTTTGTTTTTTTCTGTGAGTTTGTCAAATTCTAAATTGTCAGGCTTCACTGAGCCCCACAGAGATTTTTTACCCATTTGTACAGTTGAGGTTGTTGGCTTTGTTGTTGTTTTCATTTCTACAACATTTCATTTAGCCATGACCCTGAACTGAGGGTGATGAGTTTTACTTGTCCAGTCATGTGCTGGTGGAAGGTTTAAATAGCCATCATTACCTCCTTTAATGAATGATTCTTTTGCATCAACCATATTTCTCTCCTAAGCTGGTCCCAGCCACAAAGCACCAGTGTTCTTTCCTGCCTGACAGAGGTCCCAGCCTATCCAGTATCTGATGTTTAAAAGAAAATTGAGGATTAAGTAGGAGGTATTAAAGTATCGCCTTCTGGAAAGGTGCCAGAATGGCAAACACGGTGAACAGGCCCTGTGGGCACAGAGAGGTTAAGGACGTTTGCCTTTTATCTATTTTAAGGGTATGAGACTAATAATGTGTTATCTTAATGACCTTCATCGCCTACTCTTTAGAGGGGTAGGGGGCAGGGATAATGGGAAAAAAATCTTTAATTGTCTCAGAAAGAAATCCCTTATCAAATCCTAATGATTTTATGCATGATTTCCTGTTAATCCTCAACAAGCTGCCATGTTTACTAACATCTAAAATGGCTACACCTCCCTCCCCACTGACCCCACCTCAGTTGATCTTTCTCTGAGAATGGCTTGCAGAGTTTTGCAAAAGTCAATATGCCTCGGAAACCCTCAGCAAACTGAGGAAGAGCAAATGTGGAGAAGACCTGGAGACTGAAATGAGGGTCACTGAGATCAGTGATGTGCAGGAGTTCTAGAAGATCTGAGAGGGAAACAGCGCTTCTCTGAGGACCAAAGAGCCATGAGAAAATGTTTTGAGTGAGTGCAGCGTTTGGGGCAGGAGAGGGCTCCAGGTTCCCTTGATCTCTTCAAAACAGGTCAGCTGCCCTTAAGTCTATTTATATAAAGGGCTTCCTCCTAAGATTTCCTCCGGAAAAAAATTCCTGCTCCTTAATTTTAAAAAAAAAAATTCCCAAGTAGATTGGTTTATCTTAAACTACTAGGAAGATGGGGGTAGGCTGGGCAGAGAGGAGATTGGAGTTTAACATCTCACTCCTCACTCCCACCCCATCTCAAAGGCACTCTCAGAGCCCTGTCTCCATCCTGTTTAACGCCTTCTCTAGCCAGTTTTCCTTTGGCAAATCCATGAACTCCACCTTGACCTTCCTTCTAATTCACCCTCTTCTATTCTACTCCTTCTGCCTCTCCAGATTATATCCTCCAGAGTGAGGTCTTTGTAGCTAATTATCTGTCTGAAATGTAACCTAGCAATTCTTATTTTTACCCCACGTATTTCTTCACTGAGGTTCAAATGGGGTTTTTCCCCCTGTGGCGCAGACCCCATCAATGCAGATTTTTACACTCAGGTAAAAAGAAAAAAAAAAATAACTGGAAGGGAGTATGCCAAGATATCACTAGTATTTATGGAGGAGGAAGAGACTGAGGATTCTATCTGCTTTAGATTTTTTACATTTGATTTAGGCTTTTCTGTAGTGCTCATTCCCCGTATACTCTACAATGCATTTCACTAATCAGGAGGGGTAAAAAATATTACCTTTTGACAGGAGGTCCATAGACTATTGGTCACACCATGTCATAAATGCCTGTGGGCAGGGTGAACTGCCCCTAGGTTACTATAGCAACCAACTCCCCATTTTTACTCTTACCCCATCCCCTTCAAAAGTGAATTACCTGCCTACTCCCTGAAGTCATTTGAGACCATGATCATCTCTATAAAGATATTTGCCTTTTAAAGAGGAAAAACTAGATGCCTTTGAGACTCAAAGATTGACTTTCTCATGGGGAATAGTGAGCCCCATGCCAGGCTGGCGGAGAAACGCTCTGTGACCCAGATTATTATACCTGCAAGCAGCCCACACCTCTGTCACTGCTCCTTGGCAAAACCAAAGAAAATTTTCATCTCTGCTCTTTATTTCCCATATCTGGGAATTTCATCAGCCCTTTTAGGGTCAAGTGATGACTTAAAGCAGAGGCGACGTAGAAACGTGCGGCAGAGCAATGAGTCGAAAAACGGAATAGCCACGGCTCTCAGATGAGACAGACACATTATTGCAGACCTCTAAACTCCTCTGTCCCTAAGTCATGCACCCTTCACAGCCTCAATGGGCCTGCTTTGCAGACAGAGCTTCCGGATGTCTGCTTTCTTTTGGAACTCCATGTACATGGCCAGGAGCTCCACCACTCTCCAGCTGTGTGGACTTGAACCTGTCAGTTCCCTGTGCAATCACTAAGTCTTTATCTGAATGACAAAACTCATAACATCCCTTCCTTGGGAACTGTTGAGAAAATTAAATGAGATAATACACACAAATTCAATAGCTCCATGCCTGACACATAATAAGCACTCAATACCTGTTGCCTATTATGACTGTCATTACCAACAGGATAAGCAAAATCTACTTATGGCTTCAACTTCCTCTCTATTATTACAGACAACAAAGTGCCAAATGCTTGGGATATGAACCTATTCTTTTCGACAGCTTTGTTCAAGAGCAGGAGCCCCAGGGTCACATAGCTGTTGATTTGAATGTCAGCTCTAGTGGTTACTAGCTCTGAGACCTCAGTTAAGTTGTTCAGCCTTTCTGAACTATATTTCCATCATCCGCAAATAAAAGCCAGATTTTAAAAAAAGATTAATTACAACATCAGGGTTACAAGCCTATTATAGGGAACGAATGGTTAGCATAGCACCCGGAACAAAGCATGTGCTCTATAAATGAGAATTGCCTTCTGCATAAGGATGACATCAAACTTCACATACCTTTTTCCAGTGATAATTCCCCAAGGGAAAGTTTCTAAATAAGTAAAATGTATAAGCAAGTTTCTTCGGTCTCCATGTAACATAGTTGAATTCTTGCCCCAAAATATCCACTGGTTTAATGTTGCTGCCCATCTGTCCTTAGAGATCCTGATACAGACACACTGAGGTCCACACCCAACTTTGTTCCAGGTGTCCTTACCAAAAAGTCCATAATGTAGACCTTCATTGTTCCCCCCTCTGGCAAAATTTACCTCAGTTGGGTCCCATTACACCAAAGCTTTTCATAGATGGCTGGCTAATGTTCTAAGATCCTCTTGACTGATAACAGCCCACTGTCGCCTTTGATAAGGCACATAGGAGTAAGAATAAATACAAAGACTCCAGGCTCCCATCATTCTTGAGAAAGAAATTATCTTCAGCCACACATTACCATCCCAGGAACTTCTTGCCCAGGGTGATTAAATAGCTTTAGACTTTGTTTTAGGCACTTCATGAAAACCCATTCAGATGAACTATTGACAATCCAGCTAGTCCTTTTCAGGATAGTGATCCCTTCTCAGAGCTGAAGACCACTGAACTGGACTTACCAAATGTCCATTTACTCTTTGAAGTCTGCTTCCAAACCCTCTCTGCACTGTGTCCCCGAATTCTGAGCAATTATATCACAAACACTGGGTGATCCCAGTCAGAACCCCACATTTAAAGACCCACTTGGGGGGAACCTGGGTGGCCCAGTCAATTAACCATCTGACTTCAGCTCAAGTCATGATCTCATGGTTCGCGAGTTCAAGCTCCGCATTGGGCTCTGGGCTGACAGCTCAGACAGAGCCTGAAACTGCTTTGGATTCTGTGTCTCCCTCTTTTGCTGGCCCTCAGCCACTCACACTCTCTGTCTCTGTCTCTCTCTGAAAAAATAAAACATTAAAAATATTTTAAAGAAAGACCCACTTTGCACATAGTACTCTCATTCTGTAATAACCGCTGAGAACTCCCCCTTGGGGGACATTATTAAAACTCAAGGTAATTGTGACCTTAACTACGGGAAACAATACACTTGCCTTTGTAACACATTATTTTTGTGGTTTTTAAAGGGAGTCAATTTAGAAGATATTTCTGGACAAAGCAGGCTTTTACCAAGACTTATAAATCATATTATACGAACAACGAGCTGCCTACTCTGCCATTATAACACCATTTACAATTACGGAGTATTTATTTACTGAATGTTTCCTATGTGCTCGGTACTGGGTTAATCATTTTACATGATTATCTCATTTATCTCACAGAAATGCTTTAAGATAAGCATTATTTTCCTCCTTTTACAAATGAAGGCACAGGGGCTGGGTGAAGTCAGACAACTCACTGAAAGCCCTTAGAGCTCACCAAAGTCCTATCTGTGATTCCAATGGGACTCCCCATCTGCCACCAAAGGTGACATCTCACACTGTTACTCCCAAAGCAATGATCATTTACACTGTTTTGCACCCAGAAAAAGCTCATTAGTTGTTACCAGAATAACCAGTTTCTTGAGGAATTTTTCCAAAAAGCTACTGGAGATAGAGCCAGTAAACACATGAAGCCTGGGTGCCTGAGGGGAGTGGCTTGCAGCCATTTTTACCTTGGCTCAGCCCCTTCACCCAACCCTTTGCCCATCGTCTCTGTTCCCTTCCAGGCCCCCAAGCTGTGAGGAGAGTTTATTTTTAAAAGGAAATCTGACAAGATTTAAAGGTCCCAGGAAGCCTATGGTTCTTCAGGTCACTGGAGAAGGTGTTTGGGAGTCTTCCTGACACTCAGCCAGTGACTCCATAAGGCCAGCCCAGAAGTCAGGCTGGGACACGAACTCCATGCTGCGGAGCAGGAGAGAACTGGCCAGCTCTCATGGGCTCCTCCCCCTGGCGGCCACAGCAATGGACTGGTCACAGAGAGGCAGCAACACATGTACTGAGACAGAACTAATCTTAATGTCACTGATGGTTGAAATTATACTTGACTATCGTGAGCCCAAATAAGAATAATGATATTGACTTAGCTTGCAGGTATCCTTTTATCTCTTGGTAGAATAGATGCATTTCAGGAAACTTGACTATAAAGTGAATTTTGATTTCAGCTGAAGCTTGTTTTCCCTCTGACCGCCTTTAAAAAATTAAAGATGCTTTTCCTAAGCCCCAGAAATAGCAGCTAAGAGACTGTAGAGAATATCCTTCACAGCCGTTTCCATCCAGACTCTTGTGCTGCTTTTATTTTTTAATCGCCAATTCCTCCTAATACCTCTCCACTGATATGTTCATAAACCACAGGAGTTTCTCCACTCTCAGGAAAGCCTTGGAATCCACATTTGCCTCTTGCGCTAGCCCTCAGTTGGCACCACGGCTGAGGGAGGACATTAGGCTGGGATGCTAAAAGAGAAGGTGCCACCATCACGGACACACTCGAGACACCAAACTCCTCCAGTTCAGTGCTCGCCATCCCCCTGATGGATCAGTCTCATTTTGTACTTTATCAGTTCTAAGTAATATATTTTTTCACATTAGCATTTCCAAAATTAAGGTGCTTCTAACCAATGATAGTGTTTCCATTATAACTGGCAGTGTTTTTTCACTCAGTGGCACATAAGAAGTTGTACATTGTATAGTCAATGACATCTTAGATTTGAGGAAATATGATTAACTTTTCAATATTGTTAGCTTGAAAACTCTCTAAAAGGACTTCATTCCCAGCAAGACGTTATCACTTGAGACGGTTTGCGTATTTGCATATGCAGAGGCATTTGGTCTCAGTAAACTGTCAAATGAAACCATGCTCATATACCCAAAACCCAAAGCATCACTATTACTTCATTCAACATACACTTACTTAGCAACTACTATATACCAGCATATGCCAAGCACTATTGTAGGCACTGGGGTACTATAGTAGGAGATGAGATAGACCATGGCATGTTCCCCATGGGGGAGCTGGAGAGACACAGATCCAAATAGGCATACACACAAAGGGGAAAAAAAAAATTTCAGGGGCGCCTGGGTGGCTTAGTCGGTTAAGTGTCCGACTTTCGCTTAGGTCATGATCTCGCGGTTTGTGGGCTCGAGCCCTGCGTTGGGCTCTGTGCTGACTGCCAGCTCAGAGCCTGGAGCCTGTTTCAGTCTGTGACTCCCTCTCTCTCTGACCCTCCCCTGCTCACGCTGTCTCTCTCTCTCTCTCCTGGAAATAAATAAAACATTTAAAAAAATGTTTAAAAAAAATTTCAGACAGTGACAAGTGCTACAGTGCAAATAAAATGGCACTGGTAGAGGGGTGCCTAGGTGGCTCTGTTGGTTAAGCATCCAACTCTTGATTTTGGCTCAGATCATGATCTCACAGTTTGTGAGTTCAAGCCCCATCTTGAGCTCCACACTGACCGATTAGAGACTACTTGAGATTCTCTCTCTCCCTCTCCCTCTGCCCCACTCCATGCTCGCTCGCTCTCTCTCAAAATAAACATTTTTTAAAATTTTTAAATGTTTTTTATTTATTTTTGAGAGAGAGAGAGAGAGAGCAAGAGCAAGGGAGGGGCAGAGAGAGAGAGGGAGACACAGAACCTGAAGCAGGCTCAGCACAGAGACTGACACAGGGCTCAAACTCACAAACCACAATCATCACCTGAGCTGAAATCAGACACTTAACTTACTGAGCCACCCAGGTGTCCCAATAAATAAACTTTTAAAAAATAGTAATGGTAGAGCGACTAAGGGGGCAACTACTCTAGACTGGGTGGTCAATGATAAACCCTTCAAGGAGAAGTTATTAGTGCTAAGATCTGAATGATAAGAAGGAATCAGGGATCTGGTGGCAGAAAATTCCAGAAATCTTGGGAGCACAGCAAATGGAGAAGCCTAAACTTGTGAACACAAACAACAAAAAGTCTGCAGCTAAAGCCAGGTGGAAAAAGTAAGGGACAATAGTAGGAGATTATTGAAAAGGAGCACAGGGATCCGAATGCTTGACCTCTACCACTTTGACAACTATCATGGCAGGTTGTGCAAAAGTGGAGGGATATGTCACACTGAGATTTTCTCACTCTCCTTTGTTATTTGTTTTTGGAATCTCTTCAAGAAAACCCTTAAGAAAGATCACCTTTGCCTGTATCTATATTTTTCCAGGAGCTTTCCTACCCATCCCAACCTTTATGTTGAATCCAGACTTTGGTAGGGAAAGAAGTACTTGCCAAGACTGAAGTCAAGCCACTGTCCCATCTGGGTCTCTGCAGAAAACCTTCTTCCTGGTTTCACTGTCTCCATTGTCAACTCATCAGAAGTTGATACTTGAAGAAGAGAGCCAGGATTACACCAGGAAGGAGAAAGCTGAGACTTTCCCCATTGCCTTTCTCTGTCAATTGCTAAGTGAAGACACCAGTCTGTCGGTGGTGGTGTTGCCTGCTTCTGGTCAGGGACAGAGGAACAGTGAGGACTACGGAAAGCATACCCACAAAGTGAGGCAAACATCCCATGCCCATCTGTACATGCTGAAGTGTGCCTGCGGGGCTGGAGGGGGTGCTACAGGAAGGCGGGGGGCTTGTGCCTCAGTGCTGATGGCTATGGCTGCCCCTCTGGCCTTAGGACATGCAACTGCATAGCGGTAAGGAATCACAGGACCCGAGCCTTGTGCTTCTTGGTTCCAGATCGTCTCCTGTCACCCATGATCCATCCAGTCCTCTCTCTTACCAACCAGACTGTGCCCACAGTAGATTCCTATGGTGTTCTCTTCACCCCCAGCTTCCCCCCCAACAACCCAACAATCTTACTAAAGTGCAACTCTCAGTCTTGTCATCCCCTGATCAATTGACAGATAGATAGATAGATGATAGATAGATAGATAGATAGATAGATAATATAGATGATAGATGAATAATGAGGATGATAGATAATAGATGGATAGATAGATGATAGATAGATATGATAGATATGATAGACAGATAGATAGATAGGTAGATAGGTAGATAGATAGATGATAGATAGATAGATAGATAGATAGATAATGCAATGGCTGCAGGGAAAGCCGGAAGTCTTTCTAGGGATACCAGGTGGGGTCTGGTGTTCTCTGGGTCCCACGGTGTGGGTGGCAATGTTTGCTTGGCTGTGCGCCTCCCGGATTGGGGCAGGGAGTCAGGGAGAGGCTGAGTGGGGTCTCCAAACCCCACTGCCACCAGAGCGACCTCACCATCTTCCATGTGCATGCAATGGTTCTGCGAAGGATTTCATTTAGGCAAACTCTTAAAGAAAGAAAGAGAAAGAAAGAAAGAAAGAAAGAAAGAAAGAAAGAAAGAAAGAAAGAAAGAAAGAAATGAAATTCTCTGGAAGTGAAATGTAAGTATGGATTTTAATGGCAATATGTCAGGTACCTATTACACAATCTTGGGCAAGTCAGTCAACCCAATTGGGCCCAAATATTTTCTCTACAGAACAGTTTCTCAGCCTTGCACGATTGCCTTTTGGGGCTGGATATTCTCATTTCCTGGGCAGCAGGAGTGGGGACTGTAGGATGTTGGGCAGCATCCTGGCCTTACTCACTAGATGTGGCAACCAAACCGTGCCAAATGTCCCCTCCAGGGCAAAATTGCTCATGTTGAGAACCACTGCTCTACAACAGTTAAGTATTTGCCTGTTTTGCAAGACTATGTAAAGATTAAATAGGATAATGCATGAAAAGGTGCTTTGTAAACTGCTAATATTAGATGTCTGGATGAAACACCTGACTTACACGTAGACATAAACAAGTAATTGTACAGTCAATGCTGAATGTGATGAAGAAGTTACCAGGCACCTTCAGAGCCTGGAGATGTTTATCTTTTTGTCTATCTCTTTAAATCTCTGTGATACTTTATCTTTGTCAATCCATAGCCAGTCATTCATTATGCCAGGATGGTACAAGTTCTAAAGTCTGAAACATTTAGAGCTCAGCAATCCTGGATGTTAACCCCTGATTCCCCAGAATGGAAACTAAATAAAGGTATTTGGGTCAACTGAAGGGGTCAGATATGCTGAATTCAATGATTTATCTAGTCCTTTTACACACACACACACACACACACACACACACACACACACACACAGCTTCTAGAGGGAAGACAAAGGCTGAAAGCAATTGTGTCTCATTCAACACTCAGGGAGATGTTAGGAGATGCATTTACACTGCAACAGGCTTTATACCTTTGTAGGACCAATTCCTGAAATTCCCAGGATTTTCCAAATGGTGGTGATAATAAAGTGAGAGGTGATCTTTGCAGAGATGTACTAAGATCTAGCATTATATTCCTACTACATGTACGTCATCTTGTTTAAATCTTAGTAATTACCCTTGGAGGGTTTTGTTTTCCCCACTTTGCAGTCACTAAGGATCACACCCAGAGGAGCTCTGATTGACATCCACAGAAGATCAGAGCCAGCTTTGAGAACACTATCCAAACAGTATTCTCCACCAGGTCTTCTCCTCTCAGAGAATAAGAGGTTTGAGTTTTTAGCAAACACACACCCTTCACACATGACCCTGAGCCTCCTTAAGAAGACATTCACGCTGTTGTCAAAGCAACACCTTGGCTCAAACCTACAGGCAGCTAACCAAGCCAGAGGGAAAGCCCTGAATAGAGAACTTCCATTACCAGGACTTACATTACTGCCAGAGGACAGGACCACCTGCTTAAGACAGGATCCTGCGTGGGTGTAAGAACCAGGATTGCTTCCAATCTCATTACAACAATATTTGATGTAGCCGACACTTTGTGTCAAGCAGGAAAAAAACACCACCACCCACAGCTCTGTTAGACGCTGTGTGGATGCCTCCAACACCCCCCCCCCCCACGCAGCCATCTTGGGAGGGTCTGGTTCACCATCCTGCCCATACTTCCCACCATTATAATCTCCACTGGATGCTGAGCCTCGCCATTTAATTAGATTTGGTTTAATTGCTTAATCAAGTCTCTTAGTCCCAAGAGACTTAAAAGTTCCTCGACCAGGGCTTAGTGATGAATACAAATTTTGGACCTTTCTCTGAGTCAGACTTCACTATGGCCACCTTCCTTTGAACACCACATAGTGAAAAATGAGCACACTTTTCCAGCCTCCTGAAGGATGTCCCCATGCATTTTTAAGCTACAATCTCTGACAAGAGACACTCTGAGAGTGTCTCATAAGAATATTTATTTCAGAGGTTCTCAAACCTGATTCCTTCAAGCCCCAAGTAATGTAATGGAAGTTTCTCAGAGTCAATCAGGAGCCGCTGAAGAGAGTTATACAATAGGTGAGTCACAGGAATAAAAAAGTAGAGCATAGGAGAACACAGTCAGTAAGACTGTCATAATGTTGCATGGGAACATTTATCGTGGTGAGCACTGCATAATGTACAAAGTTGTGGAATCACTACGTTGTATACCTGAAACTAATAAAACAGTGGATGTCAACTCTACTTCAATAATAAACATATTAATTAATTAATTAATTATTAAGCAAGCCAGGGAAAGAGGGGGTAGCCAGGGAGAGATTAGGCTATCATTCGTTGGGGCCTCCCATTTCTGCTTCCATTTTATCTACTTTAGATCTGTCACTTCCCCATTATTTTAAAAAGGGTTCTCCTACTGTGGAATCCTCCAGCTTCTCATCTTGTGAAACCCGCCCATTTTTGTAAAGCCAGGCTAAAGTCAAGTGCAACAACAAGGAAGCAATTTAAGAGCACACAGGCCATCAGCAGATTCCAGATTTCTCCAACTCCGTGAGGAAGGTGGGGATCGCCTTTGAAATATGAAGATGATCTGCTTTCAAGACAATCATAACCGAGTTCAAATCCTGGCTCTCTATTTACCTTTTTGGGGATCGTGGGAAAATTCACACTTCCCTCCTTCCTCGTTTGTAACATGGGCGTGTAAAGTGCCTGGCAAGTGTCAGAGCTCTGTAATCACTTAATGATCTTTACTCTTCGAAGGTATTCTAATAAACGGTAATTCTCTTCCCACACTGCACCCTGCTTCCTGCTTCCTGGAGTGGCGGCAGGAAACGGTTCAAGAAACCCATTATGAAACGGGATGAGGGGTTGAGGGGTTCATGTGGAGCATGGGAAGGTGGACAGGCATTTCCCTTAAGTAGTGCCTTTGGCCTTGGCAGCAAAGACGAGGAAGATACAGGTTGTCAGAAGGGCTCGAAGGAGATGGGGAAAGGTAACTGCAAGGCTTGCTGCTGTTCACCAGAGGCAACGCTCAGAAAAGCTGTTGGGGATGCTCCCCGCCCTCCGTAAGTCCTGTTCAATCATGCTCACATCACTGGGGAGGCAACAAATTCCAGAGGCTTTTCCAACCAAGGGCTCCAGTCACCCCGCCTCCTCCCAACTCCCTTAAATAATGGCTGAGCAAATGCCTCTGAGACCATCTTCAGCTAATTTCCTTCAAGACATGCAAGCTGCTAACGCTGGGAAGTACAGATAGTGTGGAATAGCAAATATGGCCAAAATTAGATTAAAATAACCTCCTGATAAACAAATTACTCACTGAAAATAAATATTCCACTGCGGGGACCAAGATAACTAAAAGAACAGCACCACCATATGGCAAGAAGAGGAACTACGCCTGCTGCAGTCTGGCCAGTCCCTGTCTGCTCACCCAGCTATGGAGTCTGACCAAGGGGGCAGGGAACGGGATCAAGGGGGATGGATGCTTTCCTTTCAGCTTAAACCTTTAAAATATTTTACGTACTTGTGCAAAAGACAAAAATATTTGGCAAAGAGGTCTGAACTTTGAGCCAAGGTGGGGGAAAGGGGAGATTAAAAAAAACAACCAATGTGCCAAGCTGAGCACAGCATGACATAATGGGAGTCTGTGATCCTTCCTGTCCCAGCTCCCTTCCTCTCCCTCACCCCATCATTCATCAGATTCGCCCCGATGCTCAGCCGCACAGCAAAGACTCTGGCCCCTTGCACAGCCGTGCTGGTATGTAGGGCATCTCTTACCAGGTCCCATTCCAATGCTTATATGGGATGGACCATGTACTGCTCTTTTCTTAATTAAATAGCAAATGCTCCTGACCACCTCCCAAAAAATCCTTCTGATACTTAGAAAGTATTTGTGTAGCTTCCTTCAGCTTCTGATCTTATCTTCTCTGGGCTAAATAAGCCTACCCTCAGTATTCTCTTCTTCAAATGCACAGGGCTCAGGTCCCAGCATCTAGACACAGGCAGTATGCTCTGCAGCCCACAAGCTGTGTGCATTATGTAAGCTCCCCAAACCTCAGTCCTTGCGCCTGTAAAATGGGATAATAACGCCCCCTTGACAGGCTCAGTGTATATGCAGTGATTCACATACTAAGAACTCTCATACTAAGAAACTGTAGATATCTGTGGTGTCATTTCAATACAGCAATGTGATGGATAATAGCTTGTTATTCAGCATTCATACAAAGTCAACTTCAGCAGTCCATCCTAGAGTAACAAATGCAAAAATCTATCAGTATTATTTGAAGCAGGTTTTTGGTTCATCACAGAAACATACTGCATATTTCTCCAAAAGATATGGAGGCAGAAGAGACATTGAGTTTATAATCACACCATTTGATTCTTTCTGGGGCTGGGAATTGGGCTGGCCTCTGCACTAAGGCATCCTGAAAATAAACATATGAGATTTAAATCAAGAAACTGGAATCCTTCCTTAGTCACCATGAATGTGTTAGCATTGGGCACAGCCCAATGTGAAGTATGGGGAATATGGAAGGGACCCCAGCCCTCAAGGAGTTCTACCCAGTAAGAAAAATGCATACACACATATGCAAAAACACAGGAATCACTGATTACATTATGGTTAGTTCTTATAAGTTAAATATAAGGTTCTATACAAGGTTTAATGGGGATCTAGTGCTGGGCATTAGGTGGGGTTGAGTAGCATTCAGAAAAACCCTGGACAAGGGTATTTGTGCTGAGATCTGAAGAAGGAGCCAGGGTCATCCGGACAGGAAACGTCAAAGTCTCAGATATCTGGGTGGGTCACTCCCTCTCGCTGATCCTCAATTTCCCCGTGTGAAAATAAGGAGATAGCAGAGAGGATAAAGTCAACAGTTTTTTGGGGTATAGACAACAACACTGTATTATAATTCTCAAACTTGCTAGGAGATTAGATCTTAATTATTCCAACCCCTGAAAAGAACTGATAATTATATGACATGCTAGAGGTCCAAATTATTGCTGTAATGACAATTACAATATATAAATATATCAAATCAACATGTATTACACTTACACAATGTTACATGTCAAATATATTTCAGCTTTTTAGAAAGTGTTTATTTTTTTCCATTTGAGAGAGAGAGAGCAGGAGAGGGGAAGAAGGGCAGAAGGAGAGAGAGAATCTTTAGCAGGCTCTGCCTTCAGCATGGAGCCCAACATGGGGCTCAATCCTATGACCCTGGGATCACAACCTGAGCCAAAATCAAGGTCGGATGCTCAATTGACTGAAATACATAGGCACCCTTTCAATTTTTTTTAAAGATCAATCATTTTCTGGGTTCTCAGAGGCCCTATATTTTTGCGAGTGTGTCTGCAAAGCCATCTTGGGGGGAAATTAGTAGCAAATAGATAGGACTCTGACAATCAATCAGTCAATCGACTACCATTGCACTAAACCTCAAAGGTCTTTTCCAGCTCTCACAGTCCATAGCCTTCACCTGGAAAACAGAAGGGGGAAACACACTATGTGGGCAAATCTCTGTTGAGGCAGGTCAGAGCCCCAAACACGGAACACGGATTGTGCATGTGAGTCCCATGAAGGCTGTGCTGACCCACTGCTACCTGTTCTTCATCACAAGATCACAGCAATCGCAATGCCACCCATCCTAAAATATACAGTGTCATTCTGAGAACTCTTTAGAGCCCCTACGATTCCTACAAACGCCTCAGATGGGTGCACCTCAGAAACGCTCCTGCTGCGACATTTTGCAGCAAAGCAAGTGTCGGGCCATCATGCCCTCCCACCACTGCATTGCTGACAGCCAGGCCACAGTAGACCTCACTGAGAGCATGAGTGCGTCTACGCAGAGCCAGGGCTGTAGGTACTAGAAGGCCCTCCCTTCCTACACAGCAAAGCAACAGGCTGACGGGCCTTCCCGGGAGCCAGCCAGCCAGAGCATTAACTGGGAAGACCTGGGACAAGTCTGATCTTCCTGCCAAACCTGCCATTAGCTCCTCACATCTCTCCCTCCCTCGTCTTCCTTCCTTTATTAACTTACTTCCCTATTTCCAACACACTCCCCATGCCCTCACTTCTGCAAACTTCCAGACTCCTCTAAATGCTAATTCTTAAGGTGCAGAGCAGCCTGAAGTAAAACCATCATCTTCTTATTAAGATCTAGGGCCTCAAAGAGAAAGTGTTTTGGGTGTTTCCTTGTTGCAGGAATGTGACCTTTGAATCTGGTCAGCAAGGTTAATACAAAGGCATTATTTGACGATTCATCACTGGAGCCAGTGCAAATCAGGCAGGATGCCACCACCACACGTACATTCAGGTGCTGCCTCCGGGCCACAGTTTTTCAAAAATGCATTTATACCTAATGCTCATGGAAGTGATGTTAAGGAGCTTGAAAAGAAAAAGAGGTGGGGTGGTGGGGCAGACAGTGAGAAAATGAGAAGAGAATGAGGAAAAGAAGAAAAAAGTAGACAGGGGCACCTGGGTGTCCAACGTCGGTTAAGTGTCTGACTTCAGCTCAGGTCATGATCTCACGGTTCATGAGTTCAAGCCCCGTGTCTGGCTCTGTGCTGACAGCTCAGAGCCTGGAGCCTGCTTCACATGATGTGTCTCCCTCACTCTCTGCCCCTCCCTCACTTGAGCTCTATCTCTCTCTCTCTCAAAAATAAATAAACATTTTTAAAAAAAAAGGACAGGGGCGCCTGGGTGGGTCTGTCGGTTAAGCATCCGACTTCGGCTCAGGTCATGATCTCACAGTTTGTGAGTTTGAGCCCCATGTCCAGCTCTGTGCTGAGAGCTCAGAGCCTGGAGCCTGCTTCGGATTTGCTGCCTCCCCCTCTCTCTGCCCTTCCCATGTTCATGTTCTGTTTCTCTCTGTCTCTCAATAAATAATAAATAAACTTTAACAAAATTAAAAAAAAAAAAACGACAGAGATATAGGTACAGGTACAGATGGAGGGAAAGGTGGACTGGGGGCAATCCACAAGATGGAGAGAGCCAAAGGACAATATGCTGCTTGGGTTTATTAGAGGGGGAGAAAATCACCTGCAATAGAAACACTATTTCTTTTCTTTTCTTTTTTTTAAATGTTTTATTTATTTCTAGGAGAGAGAGATACAGCATGAGCAGGAGGAGGGTCAGAGAGAGGGGGAGTCACAGACTCTGAAACGGGCTCCAGGCTCTGAGCTGGCAGTCAGCACAGAGCCCGATGCGGGGCTCGAACCCACGAACCGCGAGATCATGACCCAAGCGAAAGTCGGACGCTTAACCGACTAAGCCACCCAGGCGCCCCAGAAACACTATTTCTTAATCAAAGCTTTCTTAAGTTTTGGTAATGAAAGGCTAAGTGGTTTTGCATAACCAAAGGCATAAAAGGGCAAAACTTTCAATATAGTGAAATTAAAGAAGGGTTTGTGCACCTGGGAGTCCAGCAGGGGTAAAGATGCCATGAAAGGTATGGGATTTGGATTAGACCATTTTAGCTCCTGCATCCACAAAAAGGACACTTGCTGGGCAATGGTTTTTCATTTTTAGCATCCTATATGGCTGAGATAACTGGAATATAGACCTAGGACTTCCAAGACTGTTTTGCCACTATGTCTCAGGAAGAGAAAGAGACAAGAGATGTCTTCTGGTTCATTTCCCCCTTCCTGCCATGCACCTATCCTACGTTGGCTTCTCCTGTAGCAGCTACTAGATGGATGAGAGAGCCAAGGCAGCATAACAAAATAGTCCTATGCGATCCAGGTCCTCTTTCTCTCTCTTATTTTGCTAAGGTGGACAGGCCCCAAGTCTCCCAGATCCTCAGTCCGGGTTTCTCTGCTTCTGGTAGGGACTGTCTCCAGTCACTCTCTAGATGCATGAACTATAGATAGGGTCTTACTGACCTCATATTCCCATGCCCAACCAAGTTTATTTCCACAGAAACATGGACTGCCCCCAGGGTAGTAGATATGTCCTTCTGGGGAAGGCTCTTCCATTGTGAAGAAGTTATGGAGGTACACCACAGTGTCAAATTTTATAGGACCGACAGCATCAAGGCCAGTCTAATCATTAGCTAAAAGTATTATGCCTTTAGGAACTAAATGTTTGCATAAACACTCCCAGATATCAGTACCAGATGGTAAGGTTTTGAATTTTAGGCAGAAACTGACTTCTTAAACTTAGGTTCAGCAGACACAAACTCACCTGGGATCCAAATGGACAGGCATTCCATGTCAGCTTTTAACCAAGCATGAAGACAGTACAAAGCAACTAGAGAATTGGCACTCACCTCCCTCACAGACACCCCAACCTAAGTGGGTGGTACCATCCTTACCCAGACCCTCCATGCCATGCAATACTTTGGTTAGGCTGGTAGAACAAAGATGGCGACTGTCTGGTGTTTCATTACTGCTCTTCCCCAAATCCATGACAAACCCTGCTATTTAAATACCTGTCCTGCTGAGCCCTTTCCTGATGAGCTCAAATAGGATCTCAGAATCCTTCCACCTACACATGGAAGTTGGCACTTGTAATGGAACCTATTTGCCCTCCTTGCTCTAAGATCCTCTAGATCTTTAGAACCTGTTCCCTCCCACGTGATTTCTGCATGCCCATAGTGACTTTCTGCCATTGGTGTTTTTACGTCTTCTGAGCCCACGACAATGACGCCAATGCTGGGGAATTTAAGATCAGTTTAAAAAGAAGAGCATTTCTATGAAATACCAACAAAGGTATTTGAGGAGAGGTAGTTTGAAACCTTGAATGGGCTTCAACTCATGGGCACATTTGGCAGCGTCTAGAGAATTTTGTTCATTGTAACTGGGAATGCTACCGACATCTGGTGAGTCGAGGAGGGGATATGGCTAACCCTCCTGAAATGCACAGAACAGTCCACAACAACTAAGAGTTATCCAGTCCAACATGCAGGAGTGCCAAGGCTTAGAAACCCCAATACATATTAAGGAAGGGGTTTTTTGTTTTTAATTTTTTTAATGTTTATTTTTGAGAGAGAGAGACAGAGCATGAATGGGGGAGGGGCAGAAGGAGAGGGAGACAGAGAATCCGAAGCAGGCTCCAGTCTCTGAGCTGTCAGCACAGAGCCCGAAGTGGGACTCGAACCCACGAACCGTGAGATCATGACCTGAGCTGATGCTGGACGCTTAACTGACTGAGCCCCCCCAGGTGCCCCTAAGGTAGAGTTTTAAGTGGTAGAAAGAATGATAAAGAACCTCCCATCCAACTCCCTCATGTTAGAAAGAACCTAAGTCCCAGACAAAAGTCTGTGTGGACAACTAAGCAGGATTAGAAATAACCCCATATACCCTTCTAATGAAGCCATAAAACCCGTTTTCTATACAGACAGCAGCAGGTTATCAGTTTCCTAACAGTCCATTAGTGCAGTTAAATAGGGACTAGACCACTAATGTTAAGATCATTGGTTCTTGGTATTGTTGGGTTCAGGTAGCAGAGGGCAGTACTGTCCATTTTTATTTATGTAAACATCATTCATTCATTTCATTCACTCATAGGTATTCATTCAGAAATCATTCACTCATTTTAATGTTTAGTCCATAAATTTATTTTAAGCTTTTCATTGTCCTAACACAACTAATTCAACAACCACAAAGATGACCCTTGTCTGCAAAAGTTTGCCATCAGCTGGCAGAGATAGACATCAGTGATTCCAGTACAGAGGAATCATGTTGAGAAAGAGAGCCTCTGGAAACATGGGGGAGGTCCTCCAACCCAATCGTGGTTGGAAAAGGGAAAGTTTTATCAGAGGAAAGATCCGAGCTGAGTTCTGAAGGCTGAGTAGAAGTTAGGAACTTTTCAAGTTGATCTGCTAGCACAGCATGCTCACTCAGTATGCTAAGGGTGGCCAGAGTGCTGACAGCCTGGCTAAAGTTCCAAGCCTGAATTAGTCACTATTTTCACTGGCTATTGGTTTCCCATGGGTCCACGCATCATGCCTCATATGGAAATAGTTAGTAATGGGCATGTGACTGCTTTCAGATTTCTACACATGGTAGTACATTGTGTATCACCTCTAAGCCAACAGGCTGAGAAAGAGAGCTCTGTGTGTTTGTGTGTGTGTGTGTGTGTGTGTCTGTGTCTGTGTCTGTAGAAAGGGAGGTAAGGCTTTCTCCACTCTCAGGGCTCTCTCCCCATGAGACATGAAGACTTCCACCAGCCTGACTCTGTGGGGATATAAGAGAAAGTTACCTTCCCAAGGCACAGTGTTCACAGGCTTGCTTGCCCAGCCCATCTCAGCTCCTTTACATCCTGCAATCCCAGCACTCTGGCTGTACCAAACACCTGGCACTGTCATTGGGAGTGTCAGGGTAGGTGGGTAAATAATGAGAACCAAGGTGCCAAACCTGAAGCAAGTTCCGCCTTAACCTGCCCATAACCTGCAGGAAATACTCACCCTCCCCTCCTATCTCAAGGACTTTCTAACGTGTCACTCTTCACTCCTCTAACCTGAACTAAGTACTTTCACTCTCCCCGCAGGACAGAGAGCAGTGAACAGTCCTGTGAATTGTGGCCAGTTCCAATCAACCAAACGAATTCAAGCTTTAATTGTGTTTTCTTCAGTCGACAAAAGGAAGTACTCCACGATATGGCTCTTTCTCTGTGCTTATAGTTGACAGAGATACATAGTTGAGAGGGGTGTTTTTATTTTTATTTATTTATTTATAAGTTTTATTAAAGTTCACCTATTACCCACAGGCCTCGGGCTCCCTATAGAGAAGCAAATATCACAATTGAAGCAGCTGGTTTCCAAGGTGCCAAATTAAAATGGATGAAGAGGTAAGGAGGGGAAAAAATAAAAACATTACGCTAAGACTTCTTCACTCCCAAGTGCATGGAGCCTTCTATTATATTGCACACATGAAATTGACTCCCAATGTAATTAGACCGGGGCTACTAGGCAAACGAAAAAAAAATCTTCAAATTATTCAGACCCCCAGAGCTATTCTTTTGCAATCACTCAAGTAACTGAGAAGAGAGCCAACTTTTTAATATAAATTTGTTATTAGAATCTACACTGTCCAGGCAAATCCCAGCACCCCACCTGTTCGACTACACAGTCCTGAACTGGTATCAGAACCAAATGCAAGAACCCTGCTTCCCACCTAGTGTTGTAATATTTTATTCTACAGGACAATCCTACTGGAAACTGAACTTTATTTCAACAGTCTTTAAGGGCCACTGGTCCTGTTAGAAAGAGCTGGAGAGCTCCTCAGGTCTGCAGATGACAACACAGTCCCCTTAGAATAAATTATCCTGATGGCATTATGCACAGGTATGCCCACGTGGACAGATATTAACTCTCTCTCTGCAGCCTTGTGTTTGGAATGGCCATAATATTCTCCATCTCAGCCCCCAAAGATCCAGGAATGGCTCTATTGCCTTCCAGGGTGAAAATGAGCCATGGAGATACTGAGAGCATCTTTCACTGAACTCAGAGGGGAAAGAAATAACCACTTTTCAATAGAGGTGCTTACTGGATTTCAGCAATGCTGCCAGAACTTCAGTGGCGGCCCTGGGGAAAGAGAAAGAAAAGTGGAAAAGTCAATGTTCAATGGTCTTTTTGTCAGCTCATGGATCCCAAAGCCAGCAGGTTCATTGCTGTCACCTAACAGCCCCATTAGTAACCAGGGAGAAGGCATCCTGTTGATGGCCTCACTGACCATTAAAGAGGCATAAATGCAGAAATTGCTTCAATCAAAGTGTCTGTCTTGAAAACGGGTATCAGGGGTCCCACTGCTGCTGAAAATATCTCCCCTCTCCCCCATCTTGCCACCCACCTTCCACCACCTTCCTTACACTATGTGCTCCCCGTATTTCTGTTGCTCATCCCCATCAGAACTCCAGTCAATCTCTTGGTTTAATACTTGGGAATCCCAGCAACTCTGGAGGATGGGTTGGGAAGGGGTTGGATGTGGAGGCTGAGTGAGTACAGCTTTGCAGCAAAAACTTCTTGAGACACTCATTCCCCTGGGGATGCATGGGAAAACATTCACACATTGGAAAGCAATGCTGGTTCCTTAGGGTGGAAAATGCTATGTCATGAGTTTTCTTCCAAATGCATTGTTTTCTTCCATGGGGGATTTTCACAACCTTTGCAGCGATGGGAGGCAGAAAAGAATGTTAATGCCTTGGCCCACGTCTCAGTGACCTTCAGTCTGTGCTCTTAGCCTGTGAAGGTCCCACAAAGAAAATGTCCATTCACTGGACATAGGAAAACTTGAAGGTATTGAGGACATGATGGTATGACTCTGGGGGAGAGAGTTTGTCTGTCTGTCTATTTGTCTGTCTTTAGAAAAGGAATTTTCTGCATGGTCCTAGTAACTTATCCTTAAGGCCTATTAAGGCATGATCTGTTTCCACACATAGCCCCCAATCCTGAGAATTGGGGAAACAGGTGAGAGAGGCTGGGTCATCCTTTCACAATGACAGACATGTCAGCAGAGCTGGAACCTCAACCGTAGAACCTCACTTCCTGTGCCTGCTTCTTCTACATTTGCTGTTCTCCTCAATCTCCCACACTGGCCCTGCCCTGGCCTATGTCTGGTTGATGAGAGACATTTTTCTTTGTGATATATTATCTAATATTGAGCAACAGAGCCAGCGGTAAAAATAAGTTAAACTAAACTAAAAATAAAATAAAGTAAAATAAAATACAATAAAATAATAAAATCAATTAATTAATTAATTAAATTTAAAAAATATAGATATCATTCCTTCCCACAACCGACAGACAGAAGAGTCCTGTAGTAGCAGGTGGACTGGAACTCACAAGTCCTGGTGCAAACCCACAGCCATGATGATACCCAGCTTAGAGAGACCAGCAAAACCCCAGGGTAGTCATCAAGAAGGTGAAGCTAGTTGTCACTGATGGGCTATTTCATTTATCCTTCCCAGTCATGTTTTCCCCTGATCACCTTTTGGCCTCTTCAGCCTCACTCTTTTGTAACCACACATACTCTGAAAAGCTGTGGACTTAAGAAGAAACACATTGAAGGTGGTTCTGGGACTCCCAAGGCAGTGTGCAAAATCTAGGAACCACAGTGCACAGGGCCTGGGTTGGGCTGGTGCAAAAGGAAAATCAGTGCTGGGGGGAGTGGGGGGAAGAAGAGTAGCCATATTATGCTCATCAAAGGGGATTAGTAGAGAAGGAAGCATGAAAAGAAAGAATGAGACTGCTCTAAGCAAAGGAACCAGCCCATCCTAGATCCAAGGCCAGATCTATAATGTGATCCTGCATTTCTGATTTGCATGGCACTTTTGTTTTGGGGAATTCACTAAGGAGGTAATGATGCATTAGATAATAGTTTTATGAGGGACATACAAGAGGTGGGAGGAACAGGCAGACCAGTCAGGAGGATTGGAGGTGACAAGGGCTCCCGCCAGAAGTGCAGCATGGCCAGAGAATGCAGAAAGATGGGTTGAAGGGAAGCTTGGAGTATTGTTCCTCAAAGCATGGGGCTCCCATTAGCAGCTTTGTATTCCCTGGGAGCCAAACAGAAACTTAGACTCTCAAGCCCCCTCCCTGGCCTGCTGCATCAGAACTCTCATTCTAACAGAGAATTCATAGGCATATGAGTATAGGAAAAAAATTAGCTTAGAGGACAGGTCAGTATGGCTTTGACAGGTTTACTCTTTGATGTTGAGAAGAAGGTTCAAGGTGACTCCCAGATCCAAACCCTCTAGAAAATACCTAATAGTGTGATAACAGAGCAAATATATATGAATCCAGTGACATTACATGGCAGGAAATACATGGTAAATGTCGTATTAGTCAAAGAGGTGAGGCTGATTCCTGAGTAACAAGAAAAGATTTCTTTTCCACTCCTAACTGGGAGATCAATATGTAGTACAGCAAGAGACACCTTTAGGGTAACAATGGACATTAGGTTTGAGACCACAGCCCCATTATTCTAAAGAGATGAGATTCAAGTCCATAGGTAATAAGCCATTTGATTGACTTTGATTGATTTTGGATCAACAGGGTTTGGTGGCAAGGCTGGAAAAAATGAAATGAAGGTTGTAAGCAAAGAATTCACAGAATTTGATGACAGGCTTTGCTGTGAAAGGCAAAGTAAAAGGAACAGTTAGTGATGGCCTGAAATGTTCAGTCAGGGTAAACAGGAGAACAAGAAAGCCATTAATCAATGAAAGAGGGGAAACTGAGGTGTTTACAGAAGATAAGCATTTCTATTTGGGAAATGCTGAGCTCAGGATGATAGGCACACAGCTACACGGAACATTTGGGGATGATGCTAGAATCATAGATAAAGAATTTAGAGAGATCTGGAGTTGGGGATATATATTCAGGAATCACTACAGCAACAGTGATCATTGGAGCCACGGGAACAGATAATACCTGCAAGAAAACACAGTCAAGAACAGAGTACAGTTTGGGCCCCCAAAGCATCTACACTAAAGGACTCAGAGAATATGCAATCCAGGAAGCAGGAGAGGGCATCTGTTTTGACACAAAACGTTCTCCAGATTTTCTAGGCATAGCTTTTTACAGAATGCAAGTGGTGACCCGGTAAAATCAATTTCATAAGTTTTGATTAACTTTGTGAATGAAACTATATCAACTGGAATAGAACAGAATATATCAGTGTTGTTTCATGTAGCAAAGGTCCACAGTGATCTGAGAAACTTTTATTTCAATGCCCATACACACATGTGTGCATACGGGGAATCTGATGTAATTGTTTTCCTTTAAAAATAAAAAGTTTATAAAGATGTGGTTTAATTTATAGTGTCCATAAAAGATCTGAAGAAGAACAAATGTCTGGAATCAATGAACTAATAAGCAAACAGAGTATCTGATCTCCCAGATGGTGCTGGGATCCAGGCACCAAGCCACCCAGAGGCTCTGTATTTCAGGGTCTATTTTGACATTAAGTATCTGGAATTATGGTCCACTGTCTGAGCATATCTATGTTTCTCTCCTGCTCTCCCAATGTAACTAAGAATGTAAAGCCCATCAGAAATGAGATAACGACTTCGTCAACCAATGGCTATACATACAAATAAAGCAAAAATTTGAGCGGCTAAAGTCTAAGAAAATACTCCACTCCAAGAAACCAAGCCCACTGCATTGAGTAAGTAAACAGAGACCCCAAAATCAGTGTCTTTGGGGTGCTGGGCTGTCCTTCACTCTACATGGATAGCCAGCACACATGGTGCTGGTAGTTCCACTGATTCCATAGAAGAGGACTTTTTGAGAAGGCTGATTTTCTAATGTTTAAACCCATACCGTCATCCCACACTACTTGCACTCCCCATTAGGATGTCCAAGTGGGACTGAAAGTAGAAATGCCAAAATGTCCTCCTCCATCAACCTTCCCTGACTGTATATCACTGAATGACTCATTTAATAGATTTTTACAGAACACCCTGCTCCAAGAAAACTACAACAATATCCAAAGGCAAAGTAGAACATCCTCCACCCTATCCATTTTCACAATGGGGTGGGCTAACTCGGTCAAGATGCTAGAGGTCAGAGGTCACTTCCACGCTCCTCCTCAGAAGAAGCCAAACTTAAACCGCTAGCAAATTTATAAATATTCTTTTGTCATGAACTTCTCAAGAACCCACAGACTTACAAGAATTCCATTTACTTCTTCAAGTAGAAATAAATTTTAAGAGGCTTTATAATAGTGTTCAGTCATTTGTCTCCACTCTTTGGGGAGCCCATATAAATGCCAAGCTCTGTGCTAAGTGTGCTACATACATGATTATACATCACAGTTAATCTTCACAGGAATACCAAAGGGTTAAATCATCAGTTCTGTCTTACAATGGCAACAGGGAAGCTCACAATGAGTAAAGTTCCAAGTTCTAAGTTCCTGCAGTCAGCAAGAGGCAGCATTGAGATACAAGTCTACATCTGCCAGACTCTAGATCTAGTACTCTAGAGATCTAGTTATCTCTCTACCTTCAACATAGCTCTAGAAAGATTCTAAGATCGCTCTCAGTTCAATTTCTTCATCATTTCAATAAGGCTGTACAGTTCAAGAGGTCAGGTAGGTGACTGGTACAAGGTCATATTATAGGATTAATGTGTCACTGGGCCAATGAAACCAACAACTTGCTCCTCTGGAGTCCATGCTTGCCTTTGGATCCTACAGGAAAGTTTAGCTGAACCCTGAGTGGATCGTGATGTTCAGAGGTAATCATGATGATGAGGAAGGAGAACTCTATTGGTAGCAGAGCCACAGAAGTCCATGAATGCCAGAGCTGAGCTGATGAATTAGGAGCTACAGGGCTTGGATTTGAAGCCTGGAGGTGCCACTTTTGTGGTCATAGGTTCTGGGCTTACTGCTCCAAATCTTGGTTTCCTCATCTATAATGTGAGTATAATAACTCATGTAACTGATGGGAAGGTGTGAACAGTGAGGTGAAGCAAAGATTAAATTAAAGGAAATTAAATTAAATTCTACCACACTTCCTGAAACATGATATGAACCTGAATGGACGGCATCACTGGTAGAAATGAGTGAGGAAGTGAAGGTTCATCTCTGTACATGTGTTTGCAGATGGTGAGTCTGCAGGACTATCATTTGCCCGTCAGGAGAGGTCCCTGGAGAAAAATGAGTCCCTATCCCCAGTACATGGAGAAAATGACCAAATTATCTCCTGGAAGTGAAACAGTCTGTAACTCAGGGGTGCCTGGGTGGCTCGGTCGATTAAGCGTCTGACTCTTGGTTTCAGCTCAGGTCATGATCTCACAGTTCCTGAGTTCAAGCCCCACATCTGGTTCTACACTGACAGTGCAGAGCCTTCTTGGGATTCTCCTTCTCTGCTCCTCCCTGGCTTGTGCTCTCTCTCAAAATAAATAAAAACTTTTAAAAAATATTCTGTAACTCAGATGGCTTAGATATAGAAATTGCCACCTAGATTTTTTTATCTATCTTGTTGTGTGACAAGTTACCACAAACTGAGCAGTTTCAAACAGCACTCATTTATTATCTTACAGTTTCCATGGGGCAGGGACTCATGGCTTAGCTAAATTCTCTGCTTATGGTTTTACAAGGCTACCAGCTATCAGCCAGGTATCATCCAGGGCTGAGTCTCCATCTGAAGTCTCCGCTGGGGAAGGGTCTGCTTCCCCTCTCAAACAGGTTGTTGGCAGCATCATTTTGTTGTACCAGTAGTGCTGAGGACCCTGGCGTCTTGGTGTCTGTTGACTAAAGACCACTCTCAGCTTCTAGAGGTTACCTGCAATTCCCAGAGCCCACCCACTGCTCCTCGCAATGAGGGCTTCCCCAGTGTGACTCCTTTCTTCATCAACAGGGAGAGTTTCCATGGTGAATATATAAATAAGATACAGTCTGATAAAATACAACATAATCACAGGACAAACATGCCATAGTTTTGTTTTATTCTATTAGTAGAAGCAAGTCCCAACTCTTACACTCAAGGGGGGTGGCATACACAAAAGTATAAATACCAAGGGAAAGGGATCATGGGGCAGAGGGTATCTTCAGTCCTACATACCACACAAAGCTTTTTGCAATCTTTAGCATTCAGATACCAGGATCCTAATATTCTCCTCACCAAGACCCTAGTCCTTCCCTTTCCAGAGAATGGAATACTCCTTTCTCAGAAACTGAGCATGCATCTTCCTCCTCTGCTTGCTTTTACCACCTACATCTGGGCACACATTCAAACATGCCCATTTTGATGTCTAGAGTGCTCTTCAGTTTTCCATTCCTTTTGATCTCTGATGTTTCCCCTCTAGTCTAAGCTTATGGGGGGGGGGGGATGAGACATCACTGAAAAATGTAATTTCTAGAGCTTCCAGAGTTATTAGCCCTTGGTTGAAATTTACAGTTTAATTTCCTGCATAATAAATGCAAATGAGCTGCATGATCATTTTAGATATATGAGAAAATACAGTTAAGAATAAAGAAGTGGAAATCAGGAAAATCACCGAAATTTCCCTCCCTTAACTACTGCCATCCCCCCAGAACAAATCTATCCATATCCTCAAGATGCACCTTGAGTGATCTTCTCAAGAACATTTGGTCAGAGCACCCTCACATTGCTTACCCATACGCAGTCTTGCTCTTGGATAAAAATCCAAATCTGAAACGTGGTCCAGGAGGACCACACCTCCAGTCTGCCACCACGCCTCCAGTGTGCCTTGTCTCACATCGACCTCTCTTACGATCTGTACATCTGGCCTTGGAACATGTTCCCATCACTTGTCCTTTGTCCTTGATAATGCTGCAGCCTAAAAAGCTCTAGGCCTCCCCTCCCTCTTCACCCTACAGTTCCTTCCTCATCCTTCAAATCCTTGTTTCATTTTTACCTCCTTAGGGAAGACTTCCCTGATGGCTAGTCTAGGCCCCTGTCCTTTATTGGCATGTTTATCCTTTTCCCCCATTTTCTCATTGCACAATTTGATTTTTAATTATTCAATCAGTTGTGTGATTATTTTATGAATGTCTATCTTCTCCTGCCATCTGCAAACTTTGGAAAACAGGAAACTTTCATTTTGCATTATTCTGCTCCCCACCATTTAATAGTAATTGAGTACAGAGCACCATCAAATATTTGTTGAACCTTTTCCAAAAATTAAGTTCTGCTCTAGGAGCTTTATATGCACTAGTCATTCATCCAGAGATGTTTATTGAGCACCAAGTATGTGCTGGGATAAACGGATAAACCAAAGGTTTTTGTGCTCAAAAGGGTTGAGGTAGTGTGAAAAAAAATAGCTAATATACAATAAATATTTTTGAATAATACATTAAATTCATTTTCTAAAATGTGATAAAGGCTAAGGGGAAAATGGACAAAATAAAAACAGGGTAAAGAAATCAGAAGTTCTGGGATGGATTAAGATTTAAGAGATTGTCTGGGGTAGGCCTCATGAAGAAGGCAACATCAGAGACATGAAAAGAAAGGAATTTGCCATATAAATATCAGAAGGCAGCACGTGAAGACACTCTGAATGACAAGAGGCTGATTTGTTCAAGGATGAGCAAGTTGGGCAGGGTTGCTGGACCCAAAGAGGGTGAGAGAGGAGGGCCATAGCTGACAGAGGAATAGGGACCATTCACACAAGGGTCGGAAAGCACTGCAAAGGCTTTCACTTCCCTCCAAGCAAAGCATTCCCTACAGGATTTTGAGCAAATGATCTAACATGTTTTAAGATTTCTCTGGCTACCCTATTTTTTAAAAGGAAAATGAAAAAAGACTCTAGGGAAGCAAGAGTAGAAACCAGAGACAGACCAGAATAGAAACCAGTAGAAAGCTACACGGAGCAAACCAAATACAGAAACAAACAAAAGGATTACATACAATGGCCAGAATAGGATTTATCCCAGGAATGCAGGATTGGTTTAACATTCTGAAAGTCAACCAATGGAATAATCCACCATAGGAACAGAATAAAGGGGAAAATCCACATTATTGTCTCAACAGACGTGGAAAAGGCATTTGTTAAAATCTGTCACAATTTCAAGATAAAAACACTCACCACTTAGGGATAGAAGAGAACTTTATCCACCCGATAAAGGGATCTACTTAAAACTCACAGCTAACATGATATGTAGAGAAAGAAAGACTGAATACGTTCCCCCTACAATCAGAAACAAGATAAAGATGGCCATTGTCACTCACCACCTCTGTCCAACACTGTCCTGGAGGTCTTACCCACAGCATTTAGGAATGAATGAATGGCAAACAGATTGGAAAAGAGGAACTAAAATGATCTCCATTTACAGATGGCTTGGTTTTGTATAGAGAAAGTCTGAAAGAATCTACCAAAAAACTATCAGAGCAAGTTCTGCAATGTGGCTACAAGAAAAGATCACTCTACAAAAGTCAACTGTATTTTGTATAATACACTAACAATGAAGAGTTCAGCAATGAAAATTTTAAAAAAGCAATCTCATGTATAAAGGCAGCAAAAAATAAAATTCTCAGTAACAAATTTAACAGAAGAGACTCAACGCTTTCACACTGAAAAAAAATAGAAAACATTGTTGAAAAGTTTTTTTTCAGATTTAAATAAATAGAAATTATGTAAATTTCAGCTGTCATCTAACTACTGCTATGGACCCCAAAATAATATATCCATGTTGACTCCAGGTCTCCTTCTTCAGGGCACAACAGAGTGATCTTTTTAAGAGGCACACAGATATGTTTTGAATTTAGAGTGAAAAGGATTTCTTGACAGCTTCCTATGATACATAACATTAGCTCAGTTATTTCTCATAACAATCCCCATTTTAAAGATGAAGGAAATAATCAAGGTACATTAACCTGTCTGAAATAGTGTTAGAAAGCAGCAGAGCTGGGATTTGGTCTTGAGTTGATCTGACCCAACACTGAGCACTTAATACTCCTGGACACTTAACCCTGACACTGGGCCCAGTGAGCTTTCAGAAAGAAGGAAGAAAGTGGTCAGAAAGAAGGAAGGAAGCTGTCTTAAGAATTTAGCCCTAAAGCTCCCTAGAGCTGTCTGTGGGATGTGGGGGTGTAACAGCAGAAACAGAAAGTGGTGGTGGTTGTGGGATGGATGGGGGTGGTTGGAATTAGCTAAATAACAGGTGGATAAAGCAGGAGGACTTTTACAAGGGATATAACACATTGCCTGCAGAGCACGGGCGCCCAGAACGCCATCTGGTACAGTCCCAGCCTCCTGCCTGGCTTGAGAGAGAGTAGCAGGATGGATAAAAGTACACACACACACACACACACACACACACACACACACACAGGATGGTGGGTTACCAAGGAAAATGGATCTTGCTAATCAGCATTTTCTTTTTTTTTTAATGTTTATTTATTTTGAGAGACAGAGAGATAGAAAGCAGGGGAGGGGCAGAGAGAGAGAGAAAGAGAACCCCAAGCAGGCTCTGCACTGTCAACATGGAGTCCAATGTGGGGTTCTAACCCACAAACCATGACATCATGACTTGAGCCCAAGTCAGACACTTAACCAACTGAGCCACCCAGGTGCCCCTAATCACCATTTTCAAGGGAGAGAAGAGAAAACAAAAATGGAAACCAAGATGGCGCTAGCATCATGAAAGAAAAGAAAAACCATGAAAACATAGTGTAAAAGTTGAAGCAATCCTGTGCCCAGCACGGAACATGTCCCTCTTTCTCTGGGGATGGGGGGTAGGGGGGAGGGATGAAGAAAAAAACAATCCCCACCTCCCAGCTCTGTCCAGTTGTTGCTAAAGACAGTTTGTGGGAGCCATCATCCATCATGGGAAATTTTTATAAAAGAAAGTGAAACATAGACCTCAGACTGGTGTGGTAAGTAACACTCAGCAGGAAGTGTGATGGAGGGGGCTATTGCCTAAGCCAAGGGACCAGAAGCTCAGCTCTGCAGTCAAGGCTGGGACAACCCCTCCCCACCTGGCCTGTCAAGGCAGCAACTCTGCAAAGCAGAAATGATTTGGAAGTACTTTTAAATTCAGGGCCAGGATCAAGGGCTTGGATGCAAGCCTTTGAGACTCCCCAAAGCCAGGATGAGGAAGACTAATATCTGAGAGGGAGAAGAGGGGTGGGAATTCCAATAAACTCTCACATACAGGCGAGTATTTCTCTACAGAGGGGTGTAACTCTCAAGTTAGCACTTAAAGCAAATATTACCCTTGGGCTTTCTTAAATTATTCATAAACTAAAATATACATGGATATGTGACTATAAGCCTATACTGTAATATATATGAAACTGTATAATGACTGCAGCATATAATTATACACATATAGGCAAACTAAAATGTTACAAGATGTTTGTTATCTTTCTGTCTTAGATCAGTTGCTATAACACACATTTAGTCAAATTCATGTGATTCAATCACTCTAGAAATATATGGACACACCGAAGGAAAGATGGGATCCCTATCTCTTTGCATAGCACAGAGCAGGTACCCAATAGATATTTCCTGTGTTCATGAACAAATAAAAATGTATCTGATTTTTGGAGAGCCTGGGGGCTCAATCGGTTAAGTGTCAGACTTTGGCTCAGGTCATGATCTCACAATTCGTGAGTTCAAGCTCTGCATAGGGCTCTGCACTGACAGAGCCTGCTTGAGATTTTTCTCTCTCTCTACCCCTACCCATTTGCATTCTCCCTCTCTTTCTCCTCTCAAAATAAATAAGTAAACAAAAAAAAATGTATCTGATTTTGCTCCAGCTAAAGGCCTGAGCAAAGACAAGCCTGACCATTCCAGTCTGTTTGACTGAGGTGTAATGGCAGCAGGGAGGCACTTGGTACCAAGACTTCAGAACCCCAGCACCAATATAACCAGCACTTCGAAAGGTGGACAAAAAAGACAAATATTGTATGATTCTTTCCACTTATATGAGCTAACTATTATGGGCAAATTCATAACCAGATTCAAGGCAATCTGGGGCTAGTGGGGAGGAGAATGAGAGCTGTTCCTTAATGATTACAGAGTTTTATTTAGGGTAATGAAAAAGTTTTAGCAATTGATAGTGGTAATGGTTGCACAACATCAGGAATATAATTAAGGCCATTGAATCGTATTTTTAAAAATGGTTAAAATGGTAAATTATATGTTATGTGAATTTAACTAGAAAAAAAAAAGTTGTCATTGGATCTGATGATGAAGCCTCTCTTCAAAAATCCACTTAAGTCTTTTAGGAAAGAAGGGGTAAAGAATGTGCAATGGTCTGCAAAGTGCTCCCGCTCCTGACAGGACATGGGAATAGCACCAGAAAGGTTCACCAGTCACCCAGTCAGTGGTTCTCCAAATGGAGTGAGCATAGAACCCTCTAGAAGGGCTTGTGAAAACAGGGTTGTGGGCCCCATCCCCGGCCCCAGAATTTCTGACTTACGACATCTGGTTTGGCAGCTCAGAATTGCACTTGTAACAATTTCTCAGGTGCCGCTGATGCCAGTGGTTTCCAGGTCACACTTGTAAACCACGGACCCAACCAATGGGTGCTCAGTAGACTTGGTGGAGAGGAGTCCTCCTGGGCCATCTTTCTTTCTGGCCAAATTCTCAAGACCCTCAGTGATGCCTCCTATCGATGCCATGATTGCTGGACCTCCAGGCAAAGACTTCATAAACATCCCTCTTTCTGAACTAAAATTAAGGACTGTCACCTAGAAAGAGATGCATGAGTTTTCAGAGACTCTTTTCCAAACTAGAGTCTGAGATTCCAGACAACAGAGGCCATTATTCATTTTTGTCTGTCTCAAAGCCTCACCATGATTTGATGCTCATTTCTTGACTGACAGGGTTAATACATAGGATTCCCAACATCGCTGAAGTATTTATTTCTTCTAGAAGTCAAGGGCTTTATTAAAATTCAGATGACAGGGGCAATCCCACTTCTTTAAATGTTTATTTATTTTGAGAGAGGGAGAGGAAGAGGGCTGAGCCAAAATCAAGAGCTGGACACTTAACCAACTAAGCCACCTAGGTGCCCCAACCCCACTTCTTTAAGGGACTGGGTTTATTGTCAACAAACCCAACATTAGTTGTAATCTCCCAGAGAACTCAAGACACATAGTGTTACTTGAAATTCTCCTCCACATATCATGGTCTGGCATTTTCCTACAGGTTTAAATGAGCAATGGGAGGGTTTCCATTCTCTAAAAAGCCTTCCCTCCCTTTGTCTTTTCCCACCGAGCAAACTCCTCCCTACCTCCCAACAATCCAGCTCACATTCCAGACTCCACTACCTCAGTTCCAGCTTCTGGTAAGTTCTACCTCTGAGTTCCCATCACAGTTTCAACTTTCTCTCACCACAACATTTTTACACTAACACAGACATGATTGGCTAGAAGTTCTCTGAAGACAGAAACTGTATTATGACCTTTGAAGTCTGTGCACTTGCTCCACAGTAACTTTTTAAAATATGTTTTTTTATTTATCTATTTTTTAGAGAATGGGGAAGGAGCAGAGAGAGAAGGAGAGAGAGAGAATCCCAAACAGTCTCCATGCTTTCAGTGTAGAGCTTGACCCTTAAACACATTAACTGTGAGATCATGACCTGAGCCAAAATCAAGAGTCAGACATTTACATTTAAGTGACTGAGACACCCAGCACTCCCCAGATTAATTTTTAAATACAGGTTTGGTGTCTGAAAAAAATAATAAGTGAACAGGTAGCAAAAGCTTTCTGGTAAACTTAAATGTAACTTAATATTAACACCATATTACCTTTAGAAACCACATAAAATTAGTGTCACAAAGAAGAGCTTTTCTTTTTTTTTTTTTTTTAAAGAATATCAAGAGTGAGTTGGAATGCTAGAGGAGGGCAAGGGGGCAAGGAAGGCACTGAACGGGTAAGGGCAATGGCGTGGGCAGGCTGCTCAGCTCTGCCAAGAAGCGGGACATGGCATCAGAATTCTTATAGGTAAGTCAACAAGCTCTTGGTAAAGCTTACAGGAAAGCAGCCAGAGCTACCAGTGGAGTCCACCTGCTTTGTTTCAGACTCCTTCCAGAGAGCTTAGATCTTTTCCCAGACCCCTCACCACTATAAGCCTCATCCTTCAATCTTCATCCAGAAGTACCATGAAGAATTTGATGGCTTTGCCCAGATGGCTTTGCAAGGTGAAGGGATTTTTTCCTCTGTGTATAGTTCTGTTTCTATTCCATTTGGAATTTCTAAATTATTTATATCTACTGTACCCTAAACAAGTCTTTGCCTATAGGATGAATGGGTGGATAGGCAGACAGATGGATGCATGGAAAGGTAGCACAAGGGGTACCAGCTTCTCATTCAAAGTAACACTCAAAACATGAGTTCACTTCCCTTCCTCCCAAAACCCCATTAATTTCATTGTGGAAAAGCAAAAACAAATAATTTCATAAAACTGGGGGTAATGAAAGGGGGAAGTCATCAGTCAACCAAAGAGTCTAACAAATTTTAGAAGTCAAGAAATAGAAAGTCTACTGACAAAGGAAACAAAAGGAAGGAAGCTGCAGCCCAGAAATAGCTATAGCGGGACAGCAGATGGGGCTGAAGGGGTCAGTCTCTCAATGTAGGGGTCAATCTCTCCATCAGAAACTCAGAGGTCTGTGGGTCAAAATTCTATCCAACCACCCACTCTCATCGGAAACAAGTTTCTTATTCTTGAGTAATATACAAAAACCTCATAAAGGAAAACAATATTCAGATTGCTAGTTCTGGAATCAGTAGCTTAAGAAACTCATCTTCTGAAAATATTTTTAAAACTAAGCTACCACTTAAAAGACAAGTTTTGTATATATCTCAGGTAAGATGGTACACTGTGACTTTCAAATACAAGAACAACATTTTTTCCGTTGTGTGCAGCTCTCATACTCTTGAGAACATGTTGTGTCTAGATTGGCAAACACGGATCCACACCATGAAACATTTTCTGACTCTCACACCCATGTGTGAACTCCCCACTTCTGGTATTCCCCTCAGCCTCTCAGAGTCTTTTGAGGTGATTATTAAATAGTAATTATGCCCTAGCCCTCAGACCCTTTACACAATCATAATCCTCTCCAGGGAAAGGAGATACCTCCTGATAACACTTGCAACACCTAGCACCCAGGCTTTGCATGTGGTAGGTCTTCATGAATGTTATCTGAATGACAGCTTTCAAATGTGTGGGATAGAGAATGATTTTTCCAGTACAATAGGCCAGCCTATTTACCTGGGTTCTTACAAACATGGTAGGGAATAAGGACATCGGACTCTTGCTACTTTAAGGATGCTAAAATGTTACCCCCAACATAATAGAAGGTTCTTCTATTTTGAAAGTGGATTGGTAATCATTGGAATCCATTGAGCGTTCACAAGGAGCAGGCCCCATGTCAAGCCCTTACTTATACAAACTTTTTACAATAGATCTGAGGTTGTCTCATTTTACTATGAAGAAACTACAATTGGAGAGATTAACAAACTTTCTCAGAGAAGCATTTAAACCCAGGTCTTCTGATTCCAAGTATAGTGCTGGCTCTAGAGCACAATGTCTTTCTTCCAAGAAACTGATTAAGAAAGAAAAGCAGAGAAAAGGAAGAGGTGAGGAAACAGGATCACATGAAAGTGTTCCTTCCCCCTGTGTCTAACACAGAGTTTAGTCTTTGTCGAACTTTTGTAATAGACTTAAATTAATGGTCTCAAATTGGCCTTCTTTGTCTGCTGGCACCTCCCCCTACATGTGTCCAAGAATATCTGTTTTTGCCTTACAAAGGCCCTTGGAAGAGAAGGAGCTTCCAACCCTCTTGGAGCTATGCAACATACTAAAGTAGCTGATAAGACAGATTCAAAGTCCTAAAACTCCCCATAAATGCATTTCAGCAATAAAAAGGATGCCACAAATTCCCAAGGTGGCCTGAGAGTTGGACACGTTCCACATTTACAGATAAGAATCTTGATATTCTCCAACACTCTGTGACACTGCTCCTCTCCATAGCTTTTCCTCCCCTCCCTCTAGTCATGATATTTCTTTGGTGGTGCCTAATGTACATCATGGGGGTGGAGTTGAAGACTAGCTGCCATCACCTGATCCCTGGAACTTTCCCAGTGAAGATGGACACAATATATTTTCTGCATGCTGCAAAAAAATGGGTCTGCCAACCCACTGAGTCACAATGTTATGTGATAGCATCCTCTTTGTTGCCTGAAAGATTTCTAGAAGTCATTTTCTACGTAAGGCAGCTCCCACTCTGTGGTCAAGCATCTCAAATGTGGGCAGTAGGAAACTATATGTGCTTGTTAGTTACATTTAGATTAAAAGACTAGAATGATAATAGTCACACGACATTTTTAATCAACACCCTGCCCAAGGTAGCCTTCCTGGGTATGAGAGTACCATCTACTTAAGGGTGACATTTCATGATGGCCCTTCTCTATGGAGAAGAGAGGGAAAGATTTGGATAATTTAATACCCTACACAGAATTCTGCCATATGTTTCCTAGGTCTTGGTTGACCCATAGACAAGTCTACAGTACTTCTAGGGCACCTGTAGACTGGACTCTTCCTCTGCATTATTAAAACTGTGTTGGGGCACCTGGGTGGCCCAGTCGGTTAAGAGTCCAACTTCAGTTCAGGTCATGATCTCACAGTTCATGAGTTCAAGACCCCACATTGGGCTTTGTGCTGACAGCTCAGAGCCTAGAGCCTACTTCAGATTCTGTATCTCCCTCTCTCTCTGCCCCTCCCCCGCTCACACTCTGTATCTCTCTCAAAAATAATAAACATTAAAAAAATTTTTAGGGGCATCTGGGTGGCTCAGTCGGTTGGGTGTCCAACTTCAACTCAGATCATGATCTTGCAATTCGTGGGTTCGAGTCCCACGTCGGGCTTTGTGCTGACAGCTCAGAGCCTGGAGCCTGCTGTGGATTCTGTGTCTCCCTCCCTCTATGCCCCTCTCCCGCTTGTGCTCTGTCTGTCTCTCAAAAATAAATAAACATTAAAAAAATTTTTAAATTGTGTTAGCCAAGTAGAATGTGATGTTAATAATAGATACGCATTTTACCATATATAAGTATTCACACAGGCTAAATAATGCAAAACATAATATGCTTTTGATTATCAGTATATTAGTAGCTATGTAATTATATTTTTACACCATTATTATATGCCATGCACTTATAATACATGAAAGTGTATTATAAGTGGGTGGGAGTTTGAATAAGGTGACTACACTTTTTTCCCCATTTAATGAATTCCCGATTCTTTGCAGCAAATCCATGATGAAAATTAATGAAAATACCAGTGGCAATTATTCTAGCAGAAGAATATGATGGAAGTAAGAAATGCTATAAAATTAACACCTTTAAACAATGAAGCATAGGGGGCATCTTCCCCTCCAGGTTCTGCAGTCTGGGTCATTAGTAAGTCACCCTTGACTAGCAAGACACTATAGATGACTTAAGTGAGGCACAAAGGAGTGAGTGGTCTTGGGAAAGATATTTTTTTTCTTATAATTTTTTGAAATCAAGAGATTTTTTAAAAATGTAAGGCTCTGATCCATCAAGTTAATGACTCCGGTTCTTTTTCTTTTCCTCTACTTCTCCGTGTTCTGACCTAAAATAAATCTAAGCCAAACGAGGCCTTAAAAATGAAGAAATAAAAAATTAAATTGTAAGCCAGCCCTTCCAAAGTACTGCTTTTGGACCTTCAAACAACTGGGTCAACAAATGGATATACGTGTAAAACAATAAACAGCATTCATCCAGGATCCAGATTTACAGAATCATCTTTCTGCTGGAAATCAATCCAACCCCCAAGGGAAGGTCATCTTTGTCTACAATAAACACAACAGTACCCTGGCTTTTCCAAACCAGGCAGTTGTGTCAATTCCCAGGCATGTAAGAATCACCCATGTTTATTTTAACAACCCCAATGGATAGGAATAAATGGGTTTAAAGATTAAATGCCTTTCTAGGGTGGGTTTCTACATTTGCAGAGAGTTTGTTGCTAAATAAAATTGCTTTCAGAAAGCATAAATCATAAGAACTAATTTTCCTAGCAAACAACAGGAAAATGTTCAAACCTTTTCTAGGGAGGCCAAAATCGTTCATGTTGTCAGGAGCCTGCCTATAAATTCATTAGTCAGATTTACTCTATTCAAGCTGCGTAGCTCACAGAAAAGTTCATCCAAGATGGAGTAAGTCAGCTGCTAAGCAATGCCACAATTTTCATAACCTTTTCCATAACAGCACAGTGTCATGCATGAAAGCACAAAGTGCTTGGGTCCCTAACAAATGGGAAGTTAGCACTTTTGATAATACAGGAATCAGATGATGACCATCCAGCACATGGTCATTCATTAGTCCCCTCTGCCATTGCGTCCTTTGGGTACCATCAGCCAACTATATTCTGCTGTGGTCAAATGTCAGGAGAGCCTCACAGAAGTGAAGTCTTCTTTTAGGATAACAGAAGAGCAAGAGGGAACCTATAATGTTACAATCAGCAGGTCCAAAAAGCTATTGTACTGAATACAAATCCCAGCAAACATCCCGTGTTCAAATAACTGTGCAAGCCACTTCACACAATGTCCTTCCATACTGAGATAGTTGAACAAAGTATAATACATCTGCATGATATACCTATGCAACTCTTACAAGGAATAGGGTAGGCCTATGTATTTTTGCTGAGTGAAAATAAACAACGTCACGCGTCAAGGTTAAAAAGTAAAAAGTACGGGTGCCTGGGTGGCTCAGTTGGTTACACATCTGACTTTGTTTGGCTCAGGTCATGATCTCATGGTTTGTGGGTTTGAGACCCATGTCAGGTTCTGTGATGAGAGCACAGAGCCTGAGCCTGCTTCAGATTCTGTGTCTCCCTTTCTCTCTGTGCCTCTCTCTCTCTCAAAAATAAACAAGCATTTTTTAATGAATAATAAAAAGTAAACAAGAAAACATGCATGTACAATAATATATACACAAATGTACCCATGAACATATAGGGACATTTGGCAAACATTAAAAAAAATAGGAAACTATACCACAAATTGTATTTAGCAGCAACCCCCAGGTAATGGAATTGGTATAGAAAAAGAAACATTTGTAATTTTTCTTTAAAAAAAAGCTGTATTATATTAATTTCCTATTTATTTCAGCTTGGGCTGCCATGACAATATACCATAACAGCAGAAATGTATTTCAAGGTTGGGAGACTAGAAGTCTGAGATCAATGTCCAGTAGGGTTGGTTTCTGGTGAGATCTCTCTTCCTGGCAAGTAGATGGCTGCCTTTGCACACTGCCTTCACCTGGCCTTTCATGGGTGTGCTCTCTCTCTTTCTCTCTCTCTCTCTCTCTCTCTCTCTCTCTCTCTCTCTCGTCTTATAAGGCTACCAGTCTTATCAGATTAGAGCCCTACCCTTATGACTTCACTTAACTTCAATTACTTCCTAAAGACTCTATCCCTAAATACAGTCAGTTGCATTAGACTTAGGGCTTCAACACATACATTTTGGGAGGGGGACAATTCTGTCAATGCTTCTTTAATGGACATTATTAGCGGCCTGCCCAGCATTTATCTCCTTCCAAATGGAACCTCGATTTGGGGCAGGTATCTACTTATCCCATGTGTAGCCAGGTGCTTAAGGAAGGGCTCATCCATCCTTGCTATGGATCAGGTTAGCAATAAGGCTAAGACCCAATTCTAGCCAAAGACATGTGAGAAATAGTCTACTGAGGGATTCTGGAGCAAGTCTCTTATCTCCTACGAAAAAGCCCTAGGAAGAAATGCTCACTCCTCTTATTAAGGATATAGCCTTTCTCAATTTGAGGCCTGTAGCTGTTCTAGCCATTCTGTTACCACCTGAGTATAAAGTCAACACTGAATATGGAAGAGGCCAAGAAGGGAAAACCTAATCCTTTAATGCTGTCACTGAGTCACAGGATCAGCTATCCCACAGCTGACCTTCCAGTCATACGAAACAATAAAATTATCATTGCTCAGACCATTATAAGTCAGGGTTTGTGCTGTGTCCTGGTCAAAGTCAGCATAAGTGATACAATTTCTAAGAAATGCTTACAATGGATCTTTTTAAAGATTTTTGAAAATCACTTTCTTACTCATTTACAACGTACATTAGTGTACTGAAGACTGACAAATCTGTTTTAAAAATTCTATTGTGGCTGAACCAGAGCTCTCCAAACTTATTTGGTAATGGGATCCTTTTATGTTCCCTTCAGCAAGTCCTAATATCCTCAACAAAAGGAAACAGTTGTTGACAGACACCCCCAGGGCACAGCTGGGATAGACTGAGCAACGTGGGGAAATGAAAGCCTAAATGGAAGGAACTAGCAGGAAAGTTTCCCTAAAGAAGGAAACCCTTGAGGGACTTTTAAAATCTGGGACGTCATCCTGGACTTCAGCCTCTACTACAAAGCTGTCATCATCCAGACAGTATGGTATTGGCACAAAAACAGACACATAGACCAATGGAATAGAATAAAGAACTCAGATTTGGACCCACAAATGTACGGCCAACCAATCTTTGACAAAATGGGGAAGAGCATTCAATGGAAAAAAGACAGCCTCTTTAACAGATGGTGCTGGGACAACTGGACAGCAACATGCAGAAGAATGAAACTAGATCACTTTCTCACACCATGCACAAAAGTAAACTCAAAATGGATAAAGGACCTGAACGTGAGACAGGAAACCACCAAAACCCTAGAGGAGAAAGCAGGAAATGACCTCCTTGACCTTCACTGCAGCAATTTCTTCACACATCCCCAAAGGCAAGGGAATCAAAAGCAAAAATGAACTAATGGGTCCTCATCAAGATAAAAAGTCTGCACGGCATAGGAAACAATCAATAAAACTAATAGGCAACTGATGGAATGGGAAAAGATAGTTGCAAATGACATATCAGATAAAGGGCTAGTATCCAAAGTCTGTAAGGAACTCACCAAACTCCACACCCGAAAAACAAATAATCCAGTGAAGAAATGGGCAGAAGACATGAACAGACACTTCTCCAAAGAGGACATCCAGATGGCCAACAGACACATGAAACGATGCTCAGCGTCCCTCATCATCAGGGAAATACAAATCAAAACCACACTGAGATACCACCTCATGCCGATCAGAGTGTCTAAAATGAACAAATCAGGAGACTCTAAGTGCTGGCGAGGATGTGGACAAATGGGCACCCCCTCCACTGCTGGTGGGAATGTAAGCTGGTGCAACGCCTCTGGAAAACAGTATGGAGGTTCCTCAAAAAATTAACAATAGAACTCCCCTATGACCCAGCAGTATCACTGCTAGGAATTTACCAAGGGATACAGGAGTGCTGATGCATGGGAGCACATGTACCCCAATGTTCATAACAGCACTCTCAACAATAACCAAAACATGGCAAGAGCCTAAGTGTCCATCAACTGATGAATGAATCAAGAAGATGTGGTTTATCTATACAATGGAATACTACATGGCAATGAGATAGAATGAAATCTGGCCATGTGTAGCAACATGGATGGAACTAGAGGGTGTTATGCTGAGCGAAAAAGTCAGGCAGAGAAGGACAGATACCATATGTTTGCACATATAGGTGGATTAGGAGGAAGTTAATGGAGGATGAAGATGGAGAAGAAGGGGAAAAATAGAGAGAGGAAGGGAGGCAAACTATGAGAGACTTCTTTTTTTAAATTTTATTTTCTCTATAATTTTTATTTCATTATACTTGTATATATATATATATATACCCCCCCCACATCCATCAGTTCCTCAGTTTTTGTCAGCATTCAAGAGTCTCTCATGGTTTGCCTCTCTCCCTTTCCCCCACCATTTCCCCCCTTCTTCTCCCCCATGGTCCTCCGTTAAGTTCCTCCCCCCTTCTTCTCCCCCTTGGTCCTCTGTTAAGTTCCTCCTAATCCTCCTATACGTGCAAACATATGATATTTGTCCTTCTCTGCCTGACTTATTTCGCTCAGCATAACACCCTCAAGGTCCATCCATGTTGCTACACATGGCCAGATTTCATGGTTTCTCATTGCCATGTAGTATTCCATGGTATAAATAAACCACATCTTCTTGATCCATTCGTCTGTTGATGGACACTTAGGCTCTTTCCATGTTTTGGCTATTGTTGAGAGTGCTGCTATGAACATTGGGGTACATGTGCTATGAGAGACTCTTGAATGCTGAGAACAAGCTGAGGGGGGCTGGGGGAGAGGGGAAGGGAGGTGATGGGCATGGAGGAGGGCACTTTTTGGGATGAGCACTGGGTGTTATATGTAAACCAACTTGACAATAAACTATATATATATATATATATATATATATATATATATATATATATTAAGAAAAGTAAAATCTGGGATGTCTGGGGTGCCTGGAGTGGCTCAGTCAGTTAAGTGTCCAACTTTGGCTCAGGTCATGATCTCACAGTTCATGAGTTCAAGCTCCACATCGGGCTCTGTGCCTACAGCTCAGAGCCTGGAGCCTGTTTAGGATTCTGTGTGTGTGTCTCTCTCTGCCCCTCCCCCACTCATGCTCTGTCTCTCTGTCTCAAAAATAAGCAAACTATATAAAAAAATGTTTAAATAAATAAAATATGGGATGCCCAATATCTTTTTTTTTTTTTTTTTACTATGCTACCCTGTGGTTTCAATACCATCACAAACATATTCGGTAAAACCTGCCATGCAGACATTTATTGGTGAACTTTGGGAGTAAAAAGGTACTCCATTTCCCATATTTCACTTTAATCCCAAGGACATGGAATCCCAGCAAGTCAGATGATTTTCAGACTTTCAAGAATCTATCTATGTAATGCTACACCCACACACACCCACACACACCCACACACACACACGCACACACACACACGTATATATATTTCCTAGGTATCTTTTTGGTGGGCACATTACATTTGGGACTCATTATCCCATGAATCTGATGAACTAAGCAGTAGTAAGTATGCAGTAAATACAAATAAAAACTACCAAATCCTATGAAAAATAGGCAATGCCACATGACCTCATCTTCAGAGCCTTCACAGAGAAGGGTGTATCTGTACATGGGTGTCTCATTTGGTCCAGGATAACCACAGGCAAATTCAACCAATCAGAAATCTGAAATATGCTAGCCAAAAGCCCTTTACCAAGGTGACTTTCAACTACCAGTTATCATTACTAGGATTTTATAAGTATTTGTGGGATGTTATGATTAACATGTCCTTCCTTCTTAATTTATAAAACCCATCAGGACAGGGACAATATCTATTTCTACTCACCATCCTGTCCCGAGTGCCTACACAGTACCCCACCTATAGTAAACTCTTAATAAATGTGTGATAAAAGAATGAATCCATCAGTGAATAAGGCATTTAATAACACTCATAGATCAACTGAAGAAGTGGATCACTCATGCTTAGTGACTGTAATAAAGAATAAATATACATTCATCATAAAATAATGTCTAGAAGTAGAAGAGAACATATCAAAGACTGTATATTTGTATCAGGTCCTGCAGAAAGATCTACATGACAAATTATGGAAATGTATATCTTTCCTTATATTGTTGCCTAAAACTTGGTAGCTTATTCCTTTTGTACATATTTTGATGAGGTTTGGACTGTGATTAAATCATATAGCAGAATTGGGGGTGCTATGGGATTCCCTTTGGAATGAAGGGCTGTCTGTTCTGTGCCCCAGTAATGGCACATCCTCCGCTCCTACCAACTATCCAAGATAGGATCAGAAATTTGTTCCATAATTCATCTTGTCTCTTGAGTTATCACAAAGGTTATCATAGGTTAAGTAGTTGTAAAACTGGTTAACATTTCACAAAGTTGGATCTTCCAGTATACAGGGACATAGACACAGAAAGCATTGATTTCCAGAATGCTTTACTTCTAAAACCAGCATTGCAGAAATCCACAAGTTCATTACACTGAAAAATCTTTTTCAGACACTGAAAGCAAAGCTATCATCTGGCAGGAGCACATGGGGAGCAGAAGGAAAAACATGGGAGAAAGACCCCAAGACTATGGCCAAGTAGACATTGCATGCCATTAGTATCACTGTGTCTTTTTCTGAAAATGCCGCAAGACAGACCCAGATGGTTTGATGAATGAGTAGGACCATGGAGAACACTGAAGAAGATGATTAAGGGAGTGTAATAATTGATATATGAGGAGAGAGGCTTTTGAAAAATCTAATTATGAAGAGACCCAAATGATGAGTTTGCTGAGAAAGTGCAGATGTACTTTTGCTTAGCACTTGGAAATAAACCCCAGAGCAGGTTACGAACCAAAGGACTTGTTCCAACAGGATGTGGGTAGGAGTGAAAGGAAGAAATAAAAAATGGGAAAGACCCAGCGTCAGGACAAAAGTCCTCACAGGAGAATGTGTTACTCTGTACAGCTCTTCCCCCACAGCCGTCTCCTCTCTAGATAGAGGATTACCGCAGACCCCAGTTTCTGTCTGTGATGCCCCTCCCTTGGCCTGGCCAGCTAGCCAGAAGGAGCCTGTCATTTCCAATTAGTGTGATTGTTTGATGCGAACAGCTTTGTGTTTAGGAGGGGGGATGGTTAGAAAATGTCAAAAATATTCCTAACTGAATAGGTCTTGAACAACCTTCAGAATCTGGCTAAAAGGGTGACCTAATGCTGAGAGGGATACTCCCAGCCCCATTCTTCACACTCTGGACTTCACTGTCTGAAGCAGCCCAGGCCCCGATTCTGATGTCCAACTACGTCTCCCTGTTGTCAAGGTTTTCCAGCACCATGAATGAGACTCATGGAGCCAGTCGAGTGATCTGTGCCTGTGTGCAGGTCTTGAGCACTTCATGTGTACCATGAAGCAAAAACCACTCATAATGAAGGAGTGGCTCTATCTCAAGTGAACTTGACATCTCAGGTGAACTGTGGAGTCAAGATCAGAAAGAGCCAAGAGGGACCAGAGTGACACTTTCCATTTGCTACCTTCTAATTTGGAAAATTTGATAACAAGGTTCAGCATTCTGAACCCCAATGGAATTAAGCAGTCTTCAGCTAATAGATCAGTCTCCCATTCCAATGATTGTATTCCTTGGCCTGTTTCTGTGCTTCCACTCTGCCAAATCCATTAGTCCTTCATCTGGTCACCTCCTCTGTTGGAAAAGGAATGATTTGGGAAACTCGGGCAATAACAAGGGACCAATTCACCTGCCTCTCAGTGACATTTTGATTATGACTCTATTTAAGAGCCAGGGAAAGTATTCCCATCTGGGGTGCAAAGGGTTCCCAGAGGTTGCTGAATCAACCATCACGGTAGCTGGTATAATCCAATTTACAAATAAATCAAGGTGTGATATACCTGTCCTCAGAATTATTTATCTTTCAAAAAAACCAAATTAGGTTTTTTATAAGAATATTTTCAAGTATTTTTTAGCAAAAAAAAAAAAAAGAATTAGTATAAAAGAAAGCTATTTTTGGTATTTATCATGACTGTTCCCAATTGGAGAGGTGGGCTCTTCACAAAGATGGCACCAAAAACATAGAAGGAAGCCCCTTCACCTCCCAAAGCCAAGGCCAAAGAAAAGGCTTTGAATGCCAGGAAAGTGAAGCTGAAAGGCCTCAGCTAAAGAAAAAAGATCTGCAGATCACCTGCCTTCCAACAGGACACTACAGCTCTGATGGCAGCCCAGACATCCTCAGAAGAGCACCCCAGACGAAACAAGTCTGACCACTAAGCCATCACCAAATCTCCCAAAATACCAAGTCAGCCATGAAGATAGAAGTCAACAGCACACTTGTGTCCACTGTGGATGTCAAGGCCAACAAGATCAAACAGGCTGTGAAAAAGCTGTATGACATTGACATGGCCAAAATCAATACCCTGATAAGACTCCTAATGATGCCAACAAAACTCATGCTATCACTTTTTTATCCTGGTCCATATGATAGACAAAAGATGTGTGTACATACACACAGGAATAAGTGCATATACCATTGGTGCTCCAATTTTTAAATTATCATACAATTTATTTTATTATGTATTTTATATATGATTTATTTAGAATTCATTTATATGTGCAATGTGTTTTATAAGTATATAATAACATGCTTTATTATATATTTATAAATTATATAGTAAAATATCCTGTTGTATATTTAAAATTATAAACTTAAAATATTTATATTTTATTATAAATTTAAAAGATTACCTCCCAATACTAGTTACAGGGAAGATTTCCCAACGTGTGTAAACTTTAAAAATAACACAGAAAAGTTCAGAGCAGAGACAAGCCAAGTGAATTTTATTTTTTTTAAAGTTGATTTGTTTATTTTTAGAGAGCAAGAGAGCATGAGTTGGGGAGGGGCAGAGAGAGAGAGAGGGAGAGAGAATCTCAAGGAGGCCCTAAGCTGTCAGCAAGGAGCCTGATATGGGGCTTGAACTCAGAAAACAGCAAGATCATGACCTGAGCTGAAATGAAGAGTCAGATGCTTAACCAACTGAGCCACCAGGGCATCCCAAGCCAAGTGATCTTTAAAAGACAGAATGGTTTCTAGCCCAGCAAGATTTGAGTGTAAATGGGTTAAATGTATTAATAAATCTAGAAAAAAAAAAGACTGGGCCACTGTAATCAAAGAAAAAGAAAACCCCTAGAAACGCTGTGCAACAGAATCGCAAATCTAGGATAGGCTCATTCAGTCCCACAATAGATACATCCCCATTGCAGAGATGCCTGCAGCAGTTCTAAGGTTTTTCTATTTTCTATTTTATTACACTCGAGAATTAAATCTCTTTCTCCAGTATTATTTTCTGATTGGTTATTTTTGGTAAATGGAAAAACAATCAATATTTGTGTGTTCACCTTATGGCTAAAAACATCACCAAATTTCTTAATTTTCCTAGATTATCCAGTAAACATGCATACTCTGCATTTTCCAGATAGGTAATAGTGTCATAAGCAAATTTTCCCTGATGATGAGTGATCTTTTCACAAACCTGTTGGCCACTTACAGTCAACCAATCTTCTACCAGGGTGTGAAGAACACATAATAGGGAGAGGGAGGTCTCTTCAGTAAGTGGTGTTGGGAAAACTGATATCCATATGCAGAGGAATGAAATTAGACCCTTACATCACACCATATACAAAGTCAACTCACAGTTGATTAAAGACGTAAGTGTAAGACCTAAAAATGTAAAGCCACTAGAAGAAAACCTAGGAAAAATCTTCTTGACATTGGTCTTGGCAATGATCTTTTGGTCATGACACCAAAAGTACAGATAACAAAAACAAAAATAGACAAATAAGACTACATCGAACTAAAAAGCTTCTGTACAGCAAAGAGAACCATCAACAGAGTGAAAAGGCAACCTATGGGATTGGAGAAAATATTTGCAAACCTTATGTCTGATACAGGGTTAATTACAATAATATATAAAGAACTCCTACAACTCAATAGCAAAAACAAAAGAACAATAACAATCTGATTAAAAAGTGGTTGAAGGACCACTTAAACAGGCAATTCTCAAACAAAACAGACAAATGGACAACAATTCTTCATCTGTTTTTCTTTTTCATTTTTTATTTGTTAGCTGTAGTGGCTATTGCCACTGTTGCTGTACCCATCAGAAGAATTTTCTTGATCTACCTGCTTTCATGTCTTTATTTTCAGGTTTCTGGTGTCATTTTGCTTTCAGAATGTGTCCTGTCAATATGAAATAGCTACCTTTTAATCTCTGTTGCAATTGCTGAGTTTATTCACTTTTTTGGGGGATAGGTTTGGACTTCTGCCATCTTATTTTGTGTTTTTCACTTGCAGTGAATCTTCCTCCTTTATTCTTTTTAATTTCCTTTCTTTTTTATTTGATCAGCTAAAATTTCTTCATTTTTTTCCTCTACTGCTTTAAAAGTTAATCTTTTTTATGTTTTTCTAGAAGTTATCCTATCTTTTACATATTATTAGATAATGATGTGTTTAGAGTTTTACTGATGGAATTTTTTAAAAATAATTTTTTTTTGTATGTGTACTTCCGATTTTGTTGAGGAGAGGGACAAAGAGTTAAACAGGGAAGTCACCTAATGATTTATTTCTATTTCCCTTTTTGCTATTTTCCCTTTTTCTGTACTCTTCCCAAAGATATTTGCATTTATAAGTGCATGGTTATAAATTCAGATAAAATTAGAAAACTCATGTGCAAAACAACATTACAGTGCCACACTTCTCCTTATATTTAAGTCTTGCTCCACAGTAGCAAACTCTTCAAATATTTTTGGTATTTATTCTAGTATTTACCACCAACCTTGTAAATGTACTGATAATGCTACTTATTGACCTTGTATTTAGATGATGCCTACGGACAGCTGTGTTGGTAGATGGCTCTGATTGGCCTCCCAAAAGCTATAGATAACCTCTTTGTCTTCCCTTACTCAACTATAGAGGATGAAAAACTAGAATACCTTTGTAGACTCCTTTGAGGATAGATGTGGTCATATGATACATTGTTGGCCAATGAGACAGATAGCCCTAGGAGAGCTTATTTCTTCTTAAGTATAAAGACAAATTCTCACTAGTGGAAAGAAATGTGTCCCATGTCCTCATCCATCTTTCTTGCTGGCACATGAAGGCTCTGTAATCACACATTAAAGATGGTGGAGCAAAAAAAGCTGAAAAGAGCCTGATTCCTGATGACATGTGGTTGTCATTCTACCAATTCCAGGATGCCTGACCCAGGACCTTACCATAGTAAGGTTTTCTGTCATTCACAACTGTTGTGTTCTTTTCACTCTATACTTTAGAAACACCAATTATTCTTTAAAAATGTCACCTCTTAACTTTTTATCTATTAATATTGTTCTAATTGCATTAATCTCTTTGATCTTTTTTTTTTTTTTTTTTTGCATTCAGGGTTATCATTTCAAGCCTTTGCTCTAAGTCATGAATTCACTTTTCTGCTATTTCTTTTCTGTCCCTATTCTGCTTATTTCATTTAAAAAAGAATCTGTACTCATTTTTTTCTTCCTCAGCAATATTCCTTTTCAGTTTTTTCTATTGTTCTAGCAACTTATCTTTGAGTTCTTGAGTCACTGAATTCATGTTCTCTTTAAATTGTTCTACATTGCAAAGCAGCTGTTAGAAATTTTCATTTGCTTCATAGGTCCCGTTTCAGGTTATATTCTTCTGGATTTCTTTCCTTCTTGACTTCTGGCCTCTTTTAGACATTTTTGTACCTCCATTCTGTTTCTTTCCATATTGACAAGAACAGTCCTTTTTGCATATTTTATTTGCTCTATATAGATGTGGTTGAATTTCCATTAATCCATTCCCAGTTAATATCTGATTAGCTTCCCTTCATAGTTTCAGTTGGAAGATTGAGTGTTGTAGGTTATATTGATTTTTAGAAGCCTGAGCAAGTTATATCTACTTTCATACATCTTAAAAGAGAGGGAGGATGCCCAAGTAGGGTTAGTGCTAGTTGTAATGCATTTACCTATGTAGAATCACCAACGTTTTAGAAAACCAAAGCCATACCAAACAAACAAAATCATAATAATATAATACACAATAATTATACACATATGTGTTATTACTTTAATATAAAAATATGGAGAGTAGATGTTCATTTGAAATCATAATTAGTCTACATAAATGCAAACGGTTTTAAAAATATGACTTAAAGGAGAAATTAGTAGTAATTTATAGTAGGTCTAAACAATACATGTAAGAAAAGTATAATACTATTTTTATAATATGTCTTTCTGCCTTCTGATAGAGAAATTTTTTAAATCTTTTAAAACTCTCTACTGTATATCACTATTATGCTACATTAATATGTATTCTTAAGATACAACAATATATTTTTAAAGAGATAACATAAATATAATAGGACTAATTAAATAGATATTACCCATATTCAATTTAAAAAACTAATAATGTTTGTTTTAGCCCCATGATACAATAGAATAGCTGTAATCTTTCTAAATCCTTCTCTAATAATACTTCTCTGAAATTCCTGCAGCTCTTAGAATATCCTTCTTTTATATAGTGGTGAAACTGAAAGCAATCCAATGTACAATTCATTTTGTCTTGCAACTCTGCTCTTGTCAACCCACATTACATTGGTTTCCACTTTTGAGGATATTAAGTTAAATACCATCTCCGCAAAAGCATTTGAGCATGGAGTACTTAAGATTTTATTTATTAGCAACACCAGGCTTTTAGACGTAATAGGAATTCATTTCCAGTTCTATAAAAATGTCCATCCACACCATATCTACTGGCTTGTGTGGTAGACCAGTTGTCTGTCCATCAGGTCTTTGCATCTTTACATTCATCAAATACATTTCCACATCTAAAGTGTCCATAATTTTTAAATACTCCATAGTTAAACCTCTCTCAGGGAAAATGGTTTTATTTTTTTATAGTTTATTGTCAAGCTGGTTTCCATATAACACCCAGTGCTCATCCCAACAAGTGCCCTCCTCCATGCCCATCACCCCTCTCCCCTTCTCTCCCACCCCCATCAGCCCTCAGTTTGTTCTCAGCATTCAAGAGTCTCTCATAGTTTGCCTCCACTTATAAGTGAAAACAGGGTATCTGTCCTTCTCTGCCTGACTTATTTCACTCAGCATAACACCCTCGAGTTCCATCCACGTTGCTACACATGGCCAGATTTCATTCTATCTCATTGCCATGTAGTATTCCATTGTATAAATATACCACATCTTCTTGATCCATTCGTCAGTTGATGGACACTTAGGCTCTTGCCATGTTTTGGCTATTGTTGAAAGTGCTGTTATGGACATTGGGATACATATGCCCCTATGCATCAGCACTTCTGTATCCCTTGGGTAAATTCCTAGCAGTGATACTGCTGGATCATAGGGGAGTTCTATTGTTAATTTTTTGAGGAACCTCCACACTGTTTTCCAGAGGCGTTGCACCAGCTTACATTCCCACCAGCAGTGTAGGAGGGTGCCCATTTCTCTACATCCTCATCAGCATCTAGAGTCTCCTGATTTGTTCATTTTAGCCACTCTGACCGGCGTGAGGTGGTATCTCAGTGTGGTTTTGATTTGTATTTCCCTGATGATGAGGGACGCTGAGCATCGTTTCATGTGTCTGTTGGCCATCTGGATGTCCTCTTTGGAGAGTGTCTGTGTTCATGTCTTCTGCCCATTTCTTCACTGGATTATTTGTTTTTTGGGTGTGGAGTTTGGTGAGTTCCTTATATATTTTGGATACTAGCCCTTTGTCTGATATGTCATTTGCAACTCTCTGGGAAAATGTTTTTTTTTTTTGTTTTTGTTTTTTTACAAATAGTTTATTGTCAAATTAGTTTCCACATAACACCCAGTGCTCATCC